>NC_083723.1:49107110-49445443 GCF_028564815.1 Eubalaena glacialis
AGTTACATAGTACCTTTGTGTAAAGGGACACTCTTTCCAAACACTTGTTAATTCTAAACACACTCTTGGGAAGTAGGTAAAAATTACTGGAGAGAAGGGAGGAGAGAGGGTAATGCCAAAGGCAATAAAAGATGTTAATAAAACCACACACTCGCCTCAGTTTTCTGTTGGCCAAAATCTATGTAATGCTGTAAAATAAGGATCTGCGTTATGGTTATCGTGAAGAGAGAAATGATTTGAGGGATACAGTTTGCAGACCTTACACATAGAACTCAGACCTTGATGTGTAGATTATAGTGTATTATAAGAGCATAGATCGTGGGGCAAGGCTTCTGGATTCAATTCCTGGCTTCAGTATTTACTAGGTATGTAATATTGGGCAAGTCATTTAATCGTTCTGGCCTCAGTCTTCTCATCTGGAAAATGAGGAATAAAAATAAAATCTAACATACCGTATTGTTGTAAGGATTAAACGAGATTATAGGTATAAAGCTTTGAAAGCAGTTCCTGGAACATGGTAAGTGCTATAAAAATGTTAGCTATTCTTAGTAACTCTAAAATACAGTATTATTTTAAAGGGGCAAATTGAAAAGAAGGAAACAGAGACTTGCATTATACCTACATAATTCAACAGCAAACTTTATAGACTTCAGTAAAAAGAGAGAAGCTCCCTAAATCTCTAATCCTAGGTTAACAGTGTACTTAAAGTACACAGTGTACTTTAAAGTGTACTTAAAGTTAGAAGTGACTACAAGCTCTCAAATACAATGGAATTGGAAGAATAGGTTCCATATACTGGGTCTTATGTACTCTCTAGGATACCACCTTCAAGAAAGTTTATCACCCTTTGTTTTAGCTTGATAAGAGGGGCAACTGAGTTACTCTACAACTGGAATTAGTGAACATACTGCAATGAGAACACTTTCACAATTAAAACTTCACTGATTGACCTTGAGTGCTTATCCCTCACCTATTCCATGGGAAAATTGACACTACTCTATTGGAGTAAATTTAAAACACCCTTTTCCTACTTGCCTCCTTATCATACACTCAACACTGATGAAACACAAAAGTGTTCACACTGTTTATGACATGCTTCTACTGTTATGCAACAAAGTAATTTTGAAAAATCACAACCAAAGCATCTTTCTTTCCCATGAGTTCAAAAAAGTACTGTTGCTTTTGCAGACTGGGGCACCTGCTCACAGGGCATCTGACATTGAACAGGGTGGAGAGATTAGGGACATGAAAGGAAGAATATATTCTACATTAGTTTACACTCTTTCATTTCTAGCAAAATAAATGTAAAAACTTTTTCCTGTTGCATTTGAAGCACACACTCTCTGATATATTTCTGCTAACATAAATGTGCCCCAAAAGTCACATTTAACACTAACTGAATACAGAATGAGGCATAACCAAAAGTTTCTTTCTTTTACTTTGTTTTGATTATTTTGTTTTGCAGGACAGGCATCGTTCAGTATCCTCGGGGGATTGGTTCCAGGACCTTGACATATATCAAAATCTGAGGATGCTCAAGTCCCTTATATAAAATGGCAAACACACAGCCTCCCATATATACTTTATCTCTAGATTACTTATAATACTTAATACAATGTAAATGCTATGTAAACAATTGTAAATACAATGTAAACACTATGTAAATAGTTGCCAGTAAGCAATAAATTCAAGTTTGCTTTTTGAACTTTCTGGAATTTTTTTTTTTGGAATATTTTTGATGCACGGTTGGTTGAATTTATAGACGTAGAACCTGTGGCCAACTGTACAGTGGCTACATATAAGTAATCATTTGTGTAATATCTGTATCCCTCATTAGATTAAAAGATCCATGAGAGCTTTCATACACTATTAATGCACATATTTAGGCTCTTAATCAATATTTGTTGGCTAAATGAATGAACAAATGAGTGAATAAAGTCTTCTAAGCTTCCCCTTAAATTCATTAGGCAACATACGTCGTGTTGCTTTACCTTTATCACAATAATAAAGTGAGAATTGTTAAATCTAATTATGCTTTCATATAACACATACTATTTGCTGTTATTAAATATGAGGGCACTGCTCAGTTTAATACTCCTGGGTTATAGTGGTTAGAGGAAACATTCCAGGATACTGCAAAGGAAGCCTCATGATGTCCATGCTTTTGCCCAAAGTTAGAACTTTTTCATCTTGAGTTACATTCAGGAAGTGATTTCTTTTGCCAAAGAAGAGCAATTCTCCCTATCATTACAGGGCAAGAAGTCAGGGCAGAACACAGAGCATCTGGCCTGAATCAGAACATTCAGATGAGAAGAGGCAGTTAGAGCCACAGCATTGCTGGAGATAAAAAAGGCAACACAATTTGGGGAAGCATGTAAGACAGCTTGGACAGTACAAAAGCAATCCAGACAAGATACCCCAAAAATGATGAGGGCAGTTACGCCTGTCAAAGGGGTTTCTCTGGTCCTTAAGGGAGCTTAAACTAGAAGTTTATACTAGGACCCCACTATTTATCCTTTATAAGTTATTTCCTATAGTTACACTTACATTAATTTTGGAGTAAATTATTTCTAGTTCTTATTCCAGAATGTTGTATTATTCATTTTCAACCAATCTTTCTTAATAGCTCTATAATGTCGATTTTGCAAGAATTCTTGTAGATGTTGTAAGTGTAATTTCACCCCAAATTAAATAAAATGTCAAGTGTGTGTTTGTAATGCTAAAACCACTGATGGTTTTGTGTACATTCACAAAATACATGCATTAGGTGAAAAACACACAACCCTAGAAATACAGTATTTTCTGATGGTTTATTTTTAAATATTTTAAATGTATTTCTGAGATGGTTTTGTGAAGAAAATACAGTCAGAATTAACACTTTAGAAAGGGTAGTATTTCTAAATTTCTGAGAATAATGTCATTCCTTTTGGCAAGGTAGAAACATTTTATACCATATTAATCTTTACACAGAATATTAGTGTAGTCTTAAAAATAATATACTAATGCCATTAATTCAATAAAACCCAATATAAATATTTGCTATCATATCAGCACCAGTTTAACAAAGATGTTTTTTAAAGTCTCATACTTACATTGGCATCTTTCCCAGCTAATTTACACAATTCCACCCGTTCCTTTGCAGCAGGCCAATAAATCTGTAAAACATTTCAAGGTGTGTTAGAATCTGAATATCTAAAACACCACATAATTCTAATTAGGAAAGTGAGTGTGTGAAATTAAAGAGTGGCTATCAAGACAAAAGCATGCTGTTAGATAGGCTGTAGGAATTTTGAGATTTAAATATTTTCCAAAGCCACCCTAAAAAGATTATAAGAAAACACTGGGCAGAATCATCCACTTGTTAATCTTCTAATTTCTTTTTAAATGTATTTAATAATAGATAAGTCATGTTGAGTAGGCCATAACTTCTTATTGTGACGTCAACGGAATTTCAGGTTAGCATTTGCTTAGGTAAGAGATTCTTTTTACCCTGTTTTTCTGTGTTTTCTCGGAGTGGTAGTGCATTATAAACACGTGCAATGAGGTGTGAGAAACAGCTCTTTGTCACAAGCATAAGTTATCACTCCAAGTCAAAGACCAGTGTGGACTTGTCGACAATATTTAACACAGATAGAGCTGAGATGCACCTGTCATTTAGTTAAACGTTAAGTAAGACAATAAGCATTATCTTATTTCAATCTCACAATGACCCTATGAGATAGCTGTACTTACTCTCCCCGTTTTCAGGTCAGAAAATTTCTTCATACAGTCATTAAACAAGTCAAGGGCCATGAAGCTGGTTCGCAACAGAGCCAAAATATGACCCAAAGTCTGCCCCTTGAACTGGGGGGTCTCAACCACTACATAATAAATATCATTTGGGCAAATGCATAAGGACAAAGGCAGAAGGCTCCTTGATTGGTCACTTTTAATCATGCTTTATCAGTCTTGAACTTATCACAAATAGTTTGTTTTGTTTTTTTAACAAACTTTAGAAATTCTTCCAGGAAGTTTTTCAAAATAAGGCCCCAAATAGTTGCATTACCCCATTAGCTTACAGAAAGAAATGCTCTTTGTTAAGCTATAGACAAGAAGAAACAACAAAGTCAAGCTCTGAGTAGCTTATATGTTCCAAGAGTTCCTGACAAACCTTTATTATGTTTCTCACCAATGTTAGCAGAAAATATTTTAACAGGTGGGGAAAAAGGAAAATATCCTGAGGGAATACACTGAAAGAGACTTGTTAAACCCGGAATGAACAAATGATTTAGAAGTCACTAATGTTTATATGATATTATCCTCATAGTGAAATTTTAGGGTTTTATGTCTCTGAATAAAGAAGAACATAGACTAGCACTTACAGTCTCTGAACAGACAAATACGATTAAATTACTGAGATTTTTAAATGAAGTAAGGTTGTTCATTTAGAGCACATTTTAACAACTACAAATTACAATCAAAGGGTGTACATAGATAGGGTCGTTGAGCGCCAACAGCAGGCTCAGGTGACCAGCTAACCTGGATGTGGTTCACAATGAAGACCTAAAGATGCTATTTATAAAGAATGGTTTAAATCACTGCAATTATACTTTCACATAATTTTGAATAGTAGCCAGCAATAAAACATGAATGGGCTACAGCAATGAAGAGCAATATGAATGGACCTTAGCAATTCATTATTAGGTGAAAAAAGTATATTCCCCAAAATGACAAACAGCATGATCTCCGTAGAATAATGTTTAAAACAACTAAGATAAAAGACACTTTTTAGGTATATATGTAGATACAATAAATATGTAAAAAGAAAAGCAACAGAGTGATGAATACAGGACTCAGAAAGATGGTTACCCAAGACTGATAAAAAGATTATACTGGCGGTAATAAACAGGTTATTTAACAGATTTTAGCTTTTGTTCTGGATGGTGCATTTTCAAGTGTTTACTACATAATTAAGAACAACTAAGTAATGTAAGTTAGTAAATAAATCAAAATGGGCCACGCATAGGCCAACTGACATTAGTCGGTCATCGACCTGGAATCATGAAGTCCTAAATAAATGAATATATGAATAGCAAAAATAAAACACTGTAGCTGTCAGGAAATTTGACAGTTTCTTCACATTGTTTTTTATTGTTTGTTTTTGTTTTTAATCACTGATAGCAAAAATACTGAATTGAGTGTTCTTTTTTGCCCCTTTAAAAATAACATCCTGAATTTATGAAAACTTTGCTTCATATTTGAACTTATGAACTCAAGGTATCCTCTCACTTTTTTCTTGCTGATTCTTTTTTTTATTATTTTTAATTGTGATAAAATATCCATAACATAAAATGTACCATCTTAGCCATTACAGTATTGTTAAGTATATTCATTTTGTGCAACCAATCTCAAGAGTTCTTTCATCTTGGAAAACTGCAACTCTATACTTGCTGATTCTTGAATATTACAGTGATTTTACAAAGGATAACTTTGTATCATTGGAATGAAAATAAATGGTACACAGAAAGCATGTCCATGATGTGTCAACTGGTTTAATCACTAGTTCATTTTATTTGGTCTCTAGTCTAGATTAATATTTCTTTGAATCCTTTCAATATGTCAGATCTTGTTCTTTTCTGTTTTATACGATGGTCAGATTTAGTCACATTTCAGAAATAAATTTAGAATAAATATTTGTAGATTTGTTCAGACCTGAATATTTTATTGGTATTAGTACTAAACAAAAAAAGAAAGAAAAGGAAATACAGGACTCTTTCACATGAAGTGTGACTTAAAAAGGAAAAAGAACATCACTGGGTTCTATTCTTTTACCTTTAACCAGTGTATTGGGTGATTGAGTTGAAGTAAATTATGAGATGAATGATGTTTCTAAAATTAATTTTGAATGTATTTATAGGAGCTTCAAAACGGAGGGAGTTATTTAAAGATTGACAAAATGTGGAAGCAACCTTCTTTATCATTTTTGAAACCTAAATGGAAGTTCCAAGGTTAGCACAGAGTAGTTTCTGTTCATTAACCATTTGTTCATTAGACACATAATTATGAAAGGGCTTCTGTATACCTGGCAAGGTGTGGCACTGAGGTGCTAAGACGTGAGTCAGGAAGACAGTTCTGTAAACAGATACGGTAAGTGCATTTCCATAGGAGATATAAACACTATAAGAAGAGAGCAAAGAGGATGGAGCCACTATGCTCAAGGAGCCCTAAGGAGCACTGAGTGGGAAATGAAGTCCCTACCAGTCCTGACTTCTGAGCCATTGTTTTAAATTACTTGCTTTTAATAGTTTCAACTCTAATGTAACAGTTTAGCTTAGTTTAATAGTTTCAACTCTAATTTTGTCTTAAAGACTTGATACTAAAATAGTAATTGCAGATTCTTTTTTCTCTTTGCAAAGGGATACAAATTTCTAAAAGATGTTTTAATGGTTTTGTTGTACATTTTCAGTTATTAATTTTAAGTCATACAACTGTAAATTGAATTGTGTCATCCTAGTAAATGAAGCCATAAAACTGAAAGGACAAGCTTCCAACAATTGGGTTTTTGATTAGTGGGTAAATGTTATACAAAGATATTCAAGCACTGAGAATTTGTTGGACTCCAAAAACCAATTTAAATATATCTTCTAATGTCTGTTTACAAAGCAGAGTTTTTCCCCCAAAATGTTATCTCACTTTTCATCATTCACCTTCAATCCCAGAAAGTCTAAAACCTGTTAAAAACAGAAATTATCCTTGGATCATTATTGTTATAGCATAGGAATTCTAAGATAGTATCACAAAGACAATTTTACTTCTTAAGGAAACATTTAAGCCTTAAAAATAAAGTTATTGAGGTTATATACTGGCTTATTTTGACACAGTGCTGTCAAGAATTTAGGAATCACAAATAGAATTATCATAATAACAACAATGTGGGAGATATCTGATTGTCTTCCAGACTGTAAACATTTACTTAAAAGGAAAAAAAAAAAAATCATTGTAGTTGTGCCAATATTTAAAAGCTATCATTTTAATTATGATTTATGGTGAGATTTTCTTTTACTTGCCCATTCTAGTCATTAGAATAAGGGTTTTTTTTAAAAAATATTCCTTTTGATCCCTTTTGGTAAACAATATAAAGAGACAAAATTTCACATAACTCAATCTAAGAATAAAGCAAAACAAAAAACAACCAAGATTTCCACACACTCTTATACTTACATAGGATTGGCAGAAATATGTTCATCAAGTAACATATTTGTATTTCAATAATCTTTTGAAGTGACATACATAATGTGACATATATATCTCTATCTCTATCTATCTGTATAAAAGCATTCCACCACTTCCATATATTTCTAGTCAAACCGTGTGCACGTGTGTAGATGGATACAGAGGGGGAAAAGAGTAAGAAACAAAGAGAGATAGACAGATACATAGAGGGAGAGAGAGATGTTAACTCTGATTGGGTATAGAGTATTTCATATATAGTATCAAGTTTCAGCATCATTTACACAAAAGCCCAAGAGGTACCTGAGATCTTGAAATTATTTCAGTAGCCCAGGTAGTACACTTTGAGATTGCCTCACTCTCAGACAGAAATCACACCCCACACTTAAAAATACAAAGTCCACAATATCTATAAAAGGCCCTCTTGATCATTAATTAGGTAATGGGAAAGTTTTGAGGTAGTGATTATTACTACTCTCTTTGCTTGTTGAATTTGTCAAAAGTAAGATGACATACACATTTTCTTGCACTTTGGTGCTTTGAACACACAGCATCATGCCATATTAAAAGTTCCATTAAGCAAGATAAGCAAAACACATACCACTATTTCTAAAAGTTGATGCAGCTGTATTACTCCTTTAGAAAGTTACCCACAGACATTTTTCTTTCACTTATCAAAGAGAGGCATACCAGAAGCAGAGGTGCTACTTGCATAATTGCCATATTTTAATTGTCCTGAAATATTCCCACAGAATGCTAGTTCTTAACATTGTATGATGTACCAGATACAGCTTTTAAGCTATCATTTTTGGTGGGAGTAGTCTTCAGGACCTTGGAGCCTAGACATCAAGGATCTCAAATATGTACAAAGCTGCTCTCTCCACCCACATGTAGCACAGACATCAGGAAACAAACAGATCCTTTCTGTGGATCCTGATAAGCCCAAGAATTTCTCTCAACATAGTTATCTACTGTGTAACCACTAATTGATCCACTACAAAATAATTAGGGGCTGCAAATTGGTTTTAATTTGAGTGCTAATCTTAGAGATCAAGTTGGTAACAGAAAACTACATGGGAAAGAAGAGAAGTAAATAAGTTTACAAAATGTCTCCACTTGAAGATGATAATTTATGGGTTAAAGTTTTAAAACAAGTATGTCTGATAAGTCAGTTTCCATATTCAGTAATTTACTGACCTAACCATTGTAGTATGTTTATGTTGTTTTCATAGTATTTCATATTTGAAATTGATCATTTCCAAAAAATTAATTTTTGCCTGTTACACTTGGAAGGATCAAATACTAACCTCTAATAATATATATGTAGTGCTCACTTTGGCAGCACCTATACTAAAATTGGAATGACATAGAGAAGATTAGCCTGGCCCCTGCACAAGGATGACATGCAAATTCATGAAGGGTTACATATTTTAAAAAAAAGAATGAGTAAAAATATGTACGTATCTGTTTCCTTCAGAGTTATAGAATGTAGATTACTAGTATGAAAAGAGATCATTCTGATGAAATAAACATTGTCTTCACTGTCACTTTACATATGCTTATATGCTATAAAGTTAAATTTTAAGCACATTTTTCAAAAGAGATTTAATATTAATTTCCTTATGAAACGATAGCAGGAGCTGTATGCATTTAAAAATACAACCTATGATCTAGTTATCTTATGTTGATTTTATTTGCTTATCTCTATCCAAAATCCAAAATGGTTTGTTTTTTGAAGCCTATTTACTTCACTTTGAAGACAAATAGGCAGGAGGAACTCACAGTAAAATGCTGCAATGTCTCTAACAATTACTGTTTCATTTATAAGTTATATAATTAATTAACAGTTATCATTTCACAACGTGAAATGTCAGGCACTTTATTTTTAATTATTTAATCTTAGGCAAGTTACAGAAACATTCAAATAATGATAAGGCCTTATAACAACATCCTAAGGAAATTCTAATTATATCTGCTCTTTGTTTCATCTTTGGAAAAGCAATTTAATTGACTCAAGTTAGCAAGTGCAAGGTCAGTCAAATGCCCTTTGGCCTAATTCAGAGATGCCAAGACAACTGAATGGAATACACAAGAGGAAGTTACAACTTGTTCATAAAACCTAAGTAAAGACAAAAAACTCACAGCCTTAAAAATGCAAGTGGCTATCTCTGTCAACGAACAGGATTCAAGTTTTTGACTGGTTGCAAAAAGGTTGGGAAAATGCTGCTCTAAATGCCATATGATACAAGGATTTGAACAACAAAGGGAGCAGTGACTACTCCAGAGTGTCAGTTCCAAGGACAGAGAGAGGTAGGAGATCTGAGCTCAAAGACCGAAGTACTGGGAAAAAAGGACAGGAGAGCCAGCGGTAAAGCGCGTAAAACTAAAAGCGGCTGGGGTAGAGAGTGCTACAGAAGAGAAGTTTCAATTCTCAAGGTTTGCGTCTAATCGCCCACATAGCTTCGTTCATGAAGTCTTGGGTGAGAACTGTCTCTCCCTTTCCTGTTTTAGGACTCAGCCCAAAGCCTCTTTGACATTTAGCTTTCTTCCGTCAACCAGCTCCGAATTCCAGTACGCTCGCGTCTACCACATCCATCTGCCCCCTTCTTTTTGCAAGTAGATTTAGTGTGGGACCTTTTCCTGGCATACAGAGCAATGAACTGCAGTGGAATTGGAAGACGTGGGTTCGAGTCTCTACCGCACCACTTGTTAGCAGCGAATGCTGCACTGCCAAATATCATCTTAGCTTTATCCGCAGAATGACCTTTTCTACCTGGAATGGCAGGAGCTCAATAAATATACTGCATGAAAATGAGAGAAATGCTACTGTATCATACACATTAAAAGGAAATTTAAGAAATCCACAAATGGGTTGGTGATTTTGAACTTGTGATGCAATTACACTTGTGGATAGATTTCAAAATTTTGTGAGGAATGCAAGTCACAGTCTCCCTTCTCTTCTTACAGGAAGTATATGACTCATTAAAGTTGAGTGGCCACTGATACTGACAAGGGACATTGTGTTTTCTTCCTACCCTCTTTAGCACCTGGCACAGCCCGCATACATAAAAAGTACTCGGAAATTATTGAAAAGGGATCTGCAAAGTTTCCTTTAAAACTGGAGACAGAGAAAGAGTCCTTGTCGAGTTCCGGCAGAAGTCTGAGCAGTCTGACAACATCCTGACAGCCCATTACAGTGAGCAGATGGGACCTGCACATCAGCACCCGGGCGGGGGAGCCCGCCCATCCATGAACGAGGCAATTGTTTCACCTCTGTGATTACCAGACAGCATGTGCTCCGCAGGCAATAGGAGCAGATTAATCACCGTGAAACTAAGCAGGGTGCCTTATACCAAAACTCAATTTACTGGGGAGTCCACAGGGTTTCCAAGGGTTTATATTTTCTTTATTTCAAGTATTAACTAAGAATAAAGAGTGGCAATTTTCTTTTATCAATAACTTGATTTCAAATGAGAAGTTATTTATTCTCAGTCTTTTCGCCTAAATAATAGACTTCCAGGGTCACACGTTAGATGAGAACGTCTTATGCAGCCATGAAATGAGTTAATGAACTAGAGTCAGAAGGTCATTCTGATTTATAAAAGCATTTCTGCTTATACTCAATATAAAGCAAGCAAGTTCAGGATCCCCGTGTATGAAAACCCTCTTGTTTTAGACTTCCTTAAGGAAAGGGAAATAACAAAGTCCTTTTCATGCTACACAAAAAAAGGGTGTTTAAATATGTCACTGAAAATTATTATAGTTGAAATTATAAACTCATTTCGATTAGTGATTTTTCTAATAACAATGATTAAAATAGAATATTTTGATGAATTTCAAGTAAACTGACTAATGTTTATAATTACGTACCTCATTTTCATGTTAAATAAGGAGAAAAATAATACGAAATTACAGTTGCTGGGAAGAAGAAAAAAAAAACGTTAATAGAGTCATTCCATGTTTATAAATGTGACAATCTGCTCAAAAAGAAAGTCAATCTTCTTAAGAGTGTCTGAGTTCTAGCTTTTAAGTGTCTTAAGTTTACCAATGTTTCCTTTTAAATAGTTCTGATTGTTTTTTGGTTAATAAACAAAAGAATTAAAGGTCTTAAATGTGGGGACCTAAATTTTATTAGCAAGGTGAAATGAAATTGTCTCAAGTTATTCCATAAAAATATGGAGTTCTCTTTTAGGTAGGTTATAAATTTATATTGCTTTGATACATTGCTTTCTCATTTTAAAACCCATAGGAAAACTTCCTTGTTTTCTGCCAGAAACATATTTAGTGCTTTTTACCTTAAAAACAAACGTCAATTACATGAAACATAAAAATTTTAAGTATTATACTGCTTTTGCCTTCAACACTGTAAATTTAGCTAATAGGTTTTTGTTGGGGCCCTGTTAATGATCTTCACCTTTGTTTAGCTAACATGGGAATTCTTTGAACATTTTATATAAAACATTTAATTTTGACACATATCAGTTTCAAGAGAAAATATTTTTAATTAAAAAGAAAAAAGATAATTAAGTATTGTCTCAAAATGAAAGTAAACTATTTGAAGACTAATTGTTAGATTATTTAAAAATGGATCATTGCATGTCCTACACTCTCGTTTATTAGATTCTCGGTTATGGCTTAGCTTTGCTAGAACCCAACAGAAATACTATTGAAAAACATGGGAAACAAGATGTAAAACAGCAAATGTTTTGAATAAGGCTATTAATATCCAAAATGCAAATAATACTAATAAGGATACTGACATTCCCCATTTGGTTACTCCAATGATTCTAGAGTGTATACATCAGGAATGATATACAATGAGCTTGCCTGTTATATTTGGAGGTAAAGCAACATTCTTTTCAGAGCTCATTTTATGGCTTAGATATTAGAGCAAGATGTTAAAAAAAGAAATTTTAGCTGAGAAAAAATTTTAAAATGAGATGCTAGCTGAGGATGCAAAAATCTTCAAAGTTGGTGGCCAAGAATCATTTAGATGATTTCACCTATGTTCAAGCTATACAATAGTTGGACACTGGAACTTACAAAGTTTTTTCCTTTCCCTTGAAAAGGATATTTTGTCTGAGACAGTTGTGTCATGTGTCTTACAAGCCCCAGGGTGAGAAGCAGGTGCCAGGGAAGGGGCTTTGATGGGACCTCAAGAAGCACTTACTGTTGAACATGCCATTTGTAGGACATTGTGGACAAATGTCTAAAGGGTGAGAGAGAGACTGACAGGTTTCATTGGACACAGAGGCCAGGCGCAGTGGCTATACTGATATCAACCTGAACTTCTAGAGTGTGTCCAGGAAAATACACAAGACAGCTTCCTACGGAACAGATGGGAGACATAGTCACGCAAAAATGCGATGGCATGAGGTCACCTTAGGTCCTGTACAAGAAGGCTGAGTGAAAAGACTTCAGAAGTTCCTGGTGGAACTGCAACCTGTCTCAGATAAAGAATGAGGACACACCAGTCAGAGGAGAAATGCAGTCATGCTTACCCAGAAAATTGCAAGGGAAAGAACTCCAGAAAGAGGAAATTCCAGAAACTCACAGAGGGGCCAATGAAAGAAAAGTCACCCTTCTTTAAACGTCTGACAAGACCAGAAAGTTGAGAAGTGAGGTCCCTCTGACAATGGCAAAAGACATTTTCCTGAACCCCTCTCCTCTTCTCCTGATACGACACCAAGGGTCAGACACTGACTGTAACAGCTTAGAGAAGAAGAGGAGCGCAGTCAGGGTCAGGAGAGAAGACGCCTCTGAACATCTCCCTACTCAGGAACCTGCCCTCCCTCCCATGGTGTGCCCAAATGGGGACCGGTAGAGTGAGCGAAGGTTCAATTTTAAATGAGGTTGGACACTCTATTACATTAGACTGGACCTTTTAATTGCTGGCAAACAACTGTCTGTACTCTCTAAGAGTGACCTTGAAAGCCATGGGGTCTGCTGGAGTCATCAAACAGGTCCAGGGAGAAGACCCAGTCCCACAGAGCAGATTGAAAGGGACTGTGGGAGGTAAAATAAAGTTGTTTATTATTATACTCCATGAGTTGACATAACGGTTGCTGCTGGATTCGTAGGTAAAATAAATAACAACTGTAGTCTCAGAATAAGTTTATTTCTCATTGGTCTACTCATCTGCCTCTATAACCCACCTGAAAAACGAGAGAAGACAAAAGAAAGAAAACCAAGAAACAAATGCTTCATTAATAGATACAAAAGCAGTACTTAGCTTAATAAATCATTCTCTTTGTGACCTGTTTGCTTACATCCTGGTTTAGAGACTCACTCCACCTAAGCAGGGTTTGAACTGCTTCCAAAATGAGTAACATTTTCAGATGGAAGGATCCCAACAATTCATTAACTCAAGAAGTCAACTAAGTAGCATAACCAGAGAGGATTGGACATTTTTTTTTTACTGTCAATCATGACTCCATTAAAAAAAAGAGAGAGGAGGAGAGAGGGAGAGATTTTCAGCTTGTATATATTACTCCTAAAGTTTACATAGAGAGGGCTCTGGATTTTACATGAATTATTGCTAGGACTACTTAAGGCCAGCTGAGGTGGAGAATGTTCCCTTGTAGTCAGTGACAGATGCCATGTAGTTCAGGATAATTTGTTTAGAAACCATAGGTCCTTAAACCATATTGTACAAGTGTCAAACACTTTCATTATTATGATGTCTACACTGAACAGGTTTCTCAAGCATCACTTATAAATTAATGATAAATGGATATAAATGTCTACAGTTGACCACATTTTTCAAGGACTATTAAAATTCCTCTGACTCTAGAGATGGGGTAGGTTAAGGGCAGGGAAACCTAGTTTCTTTAACTTCAACTATGAGAAATTTACACATGGAGGGGAGAAATGACTCTCTTCTACTCTGTTTTTCCAACATGTTTTCCCCCATCCTAGCTGGACAAGGAAATAATAAACCTTATGGTCCAAATCCAAATACAAACTATTTAATTAAATTGTTAACAATAATTTACATTTACTCATCCATTTTGGACTAATTCAAATCCCATGCACAACATGTGATCTTTTTTCCCCCTCCCTGATTTCCTACTATGTGATCTGTCTCATTATTTTGGACATTTAAAAATT
The DNA here is from genome assembly GCF_028564815.1 of Eubalaena glacialis. Lineage (NCBI taxonomy): Eukaryota > Metazoa > Chordata > Mammalia > Artiodactyla > Balaenidae > Eubalaena > Eubalaena glacialis. The sequence goes on from NC_083723.1 coordinate 49,121,430, forward strand.
TTCTGACTTGTCTTATTTTAACTGTGTTATGTCTTATCTTCCTAAGTAGGGCATGAGCAATGACAAGACCTGAGTTTTATATTCTGTTAGACGTTCTTAGCACCAAGAGTAGATACTCAAATTTTTCTATGGAAAAAATAAACAAACAAAAAACCCTGACTAAAGTAGGACAAAATAAAGAAAATTATTCAAAGTTCAGTTACTAAAAAGTATTCCAAGTTTTACTTCTACAAACACATACAATAAGTTTCAATCCCAGAGACTGACAAAACCAAATCAATCAAAGCAGCATTATTTTAGACATAATTCTGCTAGAAAATACTTTCAACGATGCTTAAGTCATATTTAGTTATTTGATTTTTTAAAAATATGTTCTCTGTACATTAAATATTTAGTGGATAATGCTAAAAACTAGTATTACAGAATAACGATGTAGTCTTTAATTCTCTGAGTTAAGTTGTAATGTATTCCCTCCTGACGATGTCACCATCAACAACAGTTAACAATACTGAAGGGAGAAAACTGACAGAGTATCAGCAAATGTGAAGAAATCTGCAGCAGATTAGATTTTACAAAGCTTAGATTAAATAAAGAATCATAGAGAAGTTTTATAGAGGCAGATGAACTCTTACATAAGCAAGAGAAGTATTTGTACATGTTAGCAGATTTTTCAATCTTTACAATGCAGTGTGGAGAAAAATTATTTCAAGGATTTTTACTTGCAGTGAATACTTTCCAAGATATCTCCTGAAAGAAAAATAAATCCTTCCAGATAATTTCCTTGTAGAACTACCTAATCTTTATAATTTTCTCTGAACAGAAAATATACACTCTTCTTTTTGATTGTCTGAGAAAACTTTTATGTTTGCCTCAGGAAATCTACGTTAATTAGAAAAAAAAGTCCCCTAAGCAAATTATTTTTTTCAGAGAACTTGTTTTCTACTCCCTCTCTTTAAGTGTAGTGATCAACGTGATTGATTCCTGAACACTTCTTCCACCTAAAGCAGTTGATTGATATAAGCAAATCACAGCTTCCCCAGCACTGTTTCAAGTAAGTATAAGAATTGGAATTGACATGTTTCTGGCCAATGAGATGTGAGGGAGAGTTCTTTAAAAGGTTTCCTTGCTCCTAAGGATGAGACATAGTGAGTAATGGTCTTTTATTCCTTTACATTTCCTTGTCTGGATGTGACCCATGAAACTGTTATAACCACTTTGCTACCAACCTAAGGATAATGCCAACACCAACAATGGCAGACAGAAGAGACAGAAAGAACTGGATCATTTACAACATTGTTAAGTAGATGATATTACCATTTACATAGCCACTCAAACTCTGTACATTATTCTTATTCTATAATATAACAAATTTCCTTATTTTTTACCAGCCCAAGTAAGATGTCTTTTAAGCTGACAGCACACTAATTGATTAAAGAGTAGTATATTGGTTGCACACTCAAGAGAGGAAAAGATAACAAAATTACCAACTCAAAAAACAAAATGAACATTATTTAGTATCCTTTATGTGTAAGACACTGTACTATGTACGAAAGGAGAATCAGAAGTGCAGAAAAAATAGTTCCCCTATTCAAGGAGTATAATATAATTAAGAGGGTCATATATTTACACAAATGGATAATAATAGTTCTATCAGGTAGGACATCTGACACTTGTATAAATATATAAAATGCTCTAGTAAACACAAAGAAGAGTTATATGTCTCCTGAGGATAAGGAAGCCTTGGGGAGCAAGAGGCGGTAAAAGAGCAGTATTAGGTAAGTGCCTTCAAAAACAAAGAGTGAGATGAGCAAGAAAGTGAATGTCAATTTCACAGAGTTGTAGCAAAAGCACAAAACTTGAAAGTTATTCATTTTGTAACATGGCAGTTAGAGTAAAAGAGAGAAAGAGGAAAGCAGAAAGTAAAGTACTAGTGAGGGAACGAGGAAGAGTGGATAAAAATGAGACTGGAAACAGAGCAGAAATGGGTGGGAAGGGCCTTAGAAGTCAATAGACTGGAAACAGAGCAGAAATGGGTGGGAAGGGCCTTGAAGTTTATTCAAGTTTCTTGGAAATCAAGAACTCCCAGAAGCGTGTAAACAGGGAAGAAATATGATCAGATTTTTGTTTTTTAAGAGATAATACGATGGTCATGGTGAATGGATGAGATGGGGAGAAAATGGAGATTCTCTTTCACAAGATAAACCCAGATGAATAATGGTATTATCACTTATACTAGAGAAAAATATTGAAGGGCTTGCCACCTTCTCAGCGTGGCCTATTGGCTGAGGCTTTTGTTGGTACTGCGTCACAGCTTGGTTCTCCCCTTGTCTAATGCTACTTCCTTAGTGATGCCCTCACAAGTGTTGATCCCAAGAACACTCCCTTACAAATATCCTATAAGCTAATCTTCATATCATAGTTGGCCTCTGGGGGAACTCAACCTACAACAAAACTGTTGGGAGTGGTTAAATACAGTTCCAGATATTTGTCCTTGGAATGGGATCACTTATGTCTGGATCTGATTACTCCATTTTGATCTAGTGTTGGGAGAAGGGAATGTTGAATCAATGTGCATTATCTGTCCCAAACCTGTCCCAGAGAGGAATCCACAGGGTACCTGAACTAAAGAGAGGCCTTAGGGAGCAACTCTAGAAAAAGCCTACTTAAATACTGAGGCATCACATCCCTGGTGATACTTATACTTGCCCTTAGGTCTATTAAGTCCCTGTAGAAATAATTTTTTTAAAAAGATCAGAATCTTATCTCTCTTACCAAAATGTCAGAGAGTTAAAAAAGAAATTCAGTCTACTTAATTTTTACTTTCTAGATGGTAGAAATGCCCTGAAAGGTCTAATTTTGACTTTCTCCCTCTACAGCCATTTACTCATCAAAGTTTATTGATGATATACCTGCCCCATTCATTGCAGAAGACTCAAAATCTAGTCTGAACAGAGTAAAGATAATAACAAGGATATTATTAAATATTTATTATGAAATTACTTTTGTAAACGATTTTGCTATTACTTCTGGTGATTCCACTCTAAAGGCTTGTGACAATTATGAAATGACACTGGCTATTTTTCAATAGGCACTTCAAATAAACATATATCCTAAATTTTGATACTTCAAATACTCTCTACAGAATTTTTTTTTAATTTCCCAGAGGAAAAAATTCCCAACCAGTCACTCATAACTCAATTATGTGTTGTAGATTGCTTTAACTCTAAAGAATACAACGGACGTCCTTCAGCCCCAGAGTCCCAACATGTGTGGTTTCTTCCACAGAGGAGTCTGGATTTTTGCGGAGGGGCACTGAGCCAACGCAAACGATGTAGGTCTAAACACTGTGAAACTACTACATCTTGACACTTACTTGCTACTGTGGAATAAGTACCTTTTAGCACTGGTGTGATTTATATCAATTTTAAAGGTGGATACCTACATAAACATAAATTCTTACCTTTACATGCATAATCCCTTTATGAATGGTTCATTTTACAAAGATAAAGAAAAATCAGTTAGGCAGAAAATCTCTAGTACAGACCCTAATTTTATAATATGTTCAAATGACCATTTATTTCAATAACATCATATGGGAAAGCAATATTTCACAAACATTTATTTTATTAAATATTAGCACATTTCAAGCATGGAATATGGCCAAAGAGAGATTTGCTTAAAATAGCCACAGAAGGAAGTTAGCTATCAGAATTTATTTTAAGCAATGATCTAATACACTCAGTTCAGATAAATGGACTTTTTCTTCCAATCCCTGAAGGCAGAGAACAGCACAAGAACAAATTTCCTTAAAAGTATGAATTGATTTTTGCTATTATCTAAGACTGAGACATATTTGGAAAACTGCTTTGTTAGCTATGTAGTGTCTTTTAAAGCAAAACTTCAAAGTTGAATAGGATTTTCTTTGGCTTCTTTCATAAAAAGAGTCATCCCCTACTAAGATATTTACTGATGATTAAGGTATTAGTTGATACCATCTATAGGCTCTACTAGGAGTATGAGTACTTAAAAAAAAATTCCTAAGGAAAAAATACACCCTTAAGAATAAATGGGGAGGAGCTTCAAGATGGCGGAAGAGTAAGACATGGAGATCACCTTCCTCCCCACAGATACATCAGAAATACATCTACACGTGGAACTGCTCCTATACAACACCTACTGAACGCTGGCAGACCTCAGACCTCCCAAAAGGCAAGAAACTCCCCACGTACCTGGGTAGGGCAAAAGAAAAAAGAAATAACAGAGACAAAAGAATAGGGACAGGACCTGCACGTCTGGGAGGGAGCTGTGAAGGAGGAAAGGTTTCCACACACTAGGAAGCCCCTTCGCGGGCAGAGACTGCAGGTGGCAGAGGGGGGAAGCTTCAGAGCCACGGAGGAGAGCGCAGCCACAGGGGTGCGGAACGCAAAGCGGAGAGACTCCCGCACAGAGGATCGGTGCTGACCAGCGCTCACCAGCCCGAGAGGCTTGTCTGCTCACCCGCCGGGGCGAGCGGGGGCTGGGAGCTGAGGCTCCGGCTTCGGTCGGATCCCAGGGAGAGGACTGGGGTTGGCGGCGTGAACACAGCCTGAAGGGGCTAGTGCGCCACGGCTAGCCGGAGGGAGTCCGGGAAAAAGTCTGAACCTGCCGAAGAGGCAAGAGAATTTTTCTTGCCTCTTTGTTTCCTGGTGCCCGAGGAGAGGGGATTAAGAGTGCCGCTTAAAGGAGTTCCAGAGACGGGCGCGAGCCGCGGCTATCATCGTGGACCCCACAGACGGGCACGAGACGCTAAGGCTGCTGCTGCAGCCACCAAGAAGCCTGTGTGCGAGCACAGGTCACTCTCCACACCTCCCCTCCGGGAAGCCTGTGCAGCCCGCCACTGCCAGGGTCCCATGATCCAGGGAAAACTTTCCCGGGAGAACGCACGTTGCGCCTCAGGCTGCTGCAACGTCACGCTGGCCTGTGCCGCTGCAGGCTCGCCCCGCATCCGTACCCCTCCCTCCCCCTGGCCTGAGTGAGCCAGAGCCCCCGAATCAGCTGCTCCTTTAACCCCGTCCTGTCTGAGCAAAGAACAGACGCCCACAGGCGACCTACACGCAGAGGCGGGTCCAAATCCAAAGATGAACCCCAGGAGCTGTGTGAACAAAGAAGAAAAAGAGAAATCTCTCCCAGCAGCCTCAGGAACAGTGGATTAAATCTCCACAATCAACTTGATGTACCCTGCATCTGTGGAAGAACTGAAGAGACAACGAATCATCCCAAATTGAGGAGGTGGACTTTGGGAGCAAAGATATATATATTTTTTCCCCTTTTTCTCTTTTTGTGAGTGTGTATGTGTATGCTTCTGTGTGTGATTTTGTCTGTATAGCTTTGCTTTTACCATTAGTCCTAGGGTTCTGTCCATCTGTTTCTTTTTTTGTTTTTTGTTTTTTTTTACTTTTTAAAATTTTTTTCTTAATAATTATTTTTTATTTTAATAACTTTATTTTATTTTATCTTCTTTCTTTCTTTCTTTCTATTTTTTCTCCCTTTTATTCTGCACCGTGTGGAAGAAAGGCTCTTGGTGCTGCAGACAGGAGTCAGTGCTGTGCCTCTGAGGTGGGAGAGCCAACTTCAGGACACTGGTCCACAAGAGACCTCCCAGCTCCACGTAATATCAAACAGTGAAAATCTCCCAGAGATCTCCATCTCAACACCAAGACCCAGATTCACTCAACGACCAGCAAGCTACAGTGCTGGACACCCTATGCCAAACAACTAGCAAGACAGGAACACAACCCCATATATTAGCACAGAGGCTGCCTAAAATCATAATTACGGCCACAGACACCCCAAAACACACCACCAGACGTGGACCTGCCCACCAGAGAGACAATATCCAGCTTCATCCACCAGAACACAGGCACTAGTCCCCTCCACCAGGAAGCCTACACAACCCACTGAACCAACCTTAGCCACTGGGGACAGACACCAAAAACAACAGGAACTATGAACCTGCAGCCTGTGAAAAGGAGACCCCAAACACAGTAAGTTAAGCAAAATGAGAAGACAGAAAAACACACAGCAGATGAAGGAGCAAGGTAAAAACCCACCAGACCTAACAAATGAAGAGGAAATAGGCAGTCTACCTGCAAAAGAATTCAGAATAATGATAGTAAAGATGATCCAAAATCTTGGAAATAGAATAGAGAAAATACAAGAAACGTTTAACAAGGACCTAGAAGAACTAAAGAGCAAACAAACAATGATGAACAACACAATAAATGAAATTAAAAATTCTCTAGAAGGGATCAATAGCAGAATAACTGAGGCAGAAGAACGGATAAGTGACCTGGAAGACAAAATAATGGAAATAACTACTGCAGAGCAGAATAAAGAAAAAAGAATGAAAACAACTGAGAACAGTCTCAGAGACCTCTGGGACAACATTAAACGCACCAACATTCGAATTATAGGGGTCCCAGAAGAAGAAGAGAAAAAGAAAGGGACTGAGAAAATATTTGAAGAGATTATAGTTGAAAACTTCCCTAATATGGGAAAGGAAATAGTTAATCAAGTCCAGGAAGCACAGAGAGTCCCATACAGGATAAATCCAAGGAGAAACATGCCAAGACACATGTTAATCAAACTGTCAAAAACTAAATACAAAGAAAACATATTAAAAGCAGCAAGGGAAAAACAACAAATAACACACAAGGGAATCCCCTTGTTAATAAGGTTAACAGCTGATCTTTCAGCAGAAACTCTGCAAGCCAGAGGGAGTGGCAGGACATATTTAAAGTGATGAAGGAGAAAAACTTACAACCAAGATTACTCTACCAGCAAGGATCTCATTCAGATTTGATGGAGAAATTAAAACCTTTACAGACAAGCAAAAGCTAAGAGAATTCAGCACCATCAAACCACCTTTACAACAAATGCTAAAGGAACTTCTCTAGGCAGGAAACACAAGAGAAGGAAAACACCTACAATAACAAACCCAAAACAATTAAGAAAATGGGAATAGGAACATACATATCGATAATTACCTTAAATGTAAATGGATTAAATGCTCCAACCAAAAGACATAGACTGGCTGAATGGATACAAAAACGAGACCCGTATATATGCTGTCTACAAGAGACCCACTTCAGACCTAGGGACACATACAGACTGAAAGTGAGGGGATGGAAAAAGATATTCCATGCAAATGGAAATGAAAAGAAAGCTGGAGTAGCCAATTCTCATATCAGACAAAAAAGACTTTAAAATAAAGACTATTACAAGAGACACAGAAGGACACTACATAATGATCAAGGGATCGATCCAAGAAGAAGATATAACAATTGTAAATATTTATGCACCCAACATAGGAGCACTTCAATATATAAGGCAAATACTAACAGCCATAAAAGGGGAAACCGACAGTAACACAATCATAGTAGGGGGCTTTAACACCCCACTTTCACCAATGCACAGATCATCCAAAATGAAAATAAATAAGGAAACACAAGTTTTAAATGATACATTAAACAAGATGGACTTAATTGATATTTATAGGACATTCCATCCAAAAACAACAGGATACACATTCTTCTCAAGTGCTCATGGAACATTCTCCAGGATAGATCATATCTTGGGTCACAAAGCATGCCTCGGTAAATTTAAGAAAATTGAAATCGTATCAAGTATCTTTTCCGACCACAACGCTATGAGACTAGATATCAATTACAGGATAAGATCTGTAAAAAATACAAACACATGGAGGCTAAACAATACACTACTTAATAACCAAGAGATCACTGAAGAAATCAAAGAGGAAATCAAAAAATACCTAGAAACAAATGACAATGAAAACACGACGACCCAAAACCTATGGGATGCAGCAAAAGCAGTTCTAAGAGGGAAGTTTATAGCAATACAATCCTACCTTAAGAAACAAGAAACATCTCAAATAAACAACCTAACCTTACACCTAAAGCAATTAGAGAAAGAAGAACAAAAATAACCCCAAAGTTAGCAGAAGGAAAGAAATCATAAAGATCAGATCAGAAATAAATGAAAAAGAAATGAAGGAAATGATAGCAAAGATCAATCAAACTAAAAGCTGGTTCTATGAGAAGATAAACAAAATTGATAAACCATTAGCCAGACTCATAGAGAAAAAAAAAGAAGACTCAAATCAATAGAATTAGAAATGAAAAAGGAGAAGTAACAACTGACACTGCAGAAATACAAAGGATCATGAGAGATTACTACAAGCAACTCTATCCCAATAAAATGGACAACCTGGAAGAAATGGACAAATTCTTAGAAATGCACAACCTTCCGAGACTGAACCAGAAAGAAATAGAAAATATGAACAGACCAATCACAAGCACTGAAATTGAAACTGTGATTAAAAATCTTCCAACAAACAAAAGCCCAGGACCAGATGGCTTCACAGGCGAATTCTATCAAACATTTAGAGAGGAGCTAACACCTACCCTTCTCAAACTCTTCCAAAATATAGCAGAGGGAGGAACACTCCCAACTCATTCTACGAGGCCACCATTACCCTGACACCAAAACCAGACGAAGATGTCACAAAGAAAGAAAAGTACAGGCCAATATCACTGATGAACAGAGATACAAAAATCCTCAACAAAATACTAGCAAACAGAATCCAACAGCACATTAAAAGGATCATACACCATGATCAAGTGGGGTTTATCCCAGGAAAGCAAGGATTCTTCAATATATGCAAATCAATCAATGTGATACACCATATTAACAAATTGAAGGAGAAAAACCATATGATCATCTCAATCGATGCAGAGAAAGCTTGTGACAAAATTCAACACCCATTTATGATAAAAACCCTGCAGATAGTAGGCACAGAGGGAACTTTCCTCAACATAATAAAGGCCATATATGACAAACCCACAGCCAACATCGTCCTCAATGGTGAAAAACTGAAACCATTTCCACTAAGATCAGGAACAAGACAAGGTTGCCCACTCTCACCACTATTATTCAACATAGTTTTGGAAGTGTTAGCCACAGCAATCAGAGAAGAAAAAGAAATAAAAGGAATCCAAATCGGAAAAGAAGAAGTAAAGCTGTCACTGTTTGCAGATGACATGATACTATACATAGAGAATCCTAAAGATGCTACCAGAAAACTACTAGAGCTAATCAATGAATTTGGTAAAGTAGCAGGATACAAAATTAATGCACAGAAATCTCTGGCATTCCTACACAGTAATGATGAAAAATCTGAAAGAGAAATTATGGAAACACTCACATTTACCATTGCAACAAATAGAATAAAATATCTAGGAATAAACCTACCTCGGGAGACAAAAGACCTGTATGCAGAAAATTATAAGACAATGATGAAAGAAATTAAAAATGATACAAATAGATGGAGAGATATACCATGTTCTTGGATTGGAAGAATCAACATTGTGAAAATGACTCTACTACCCAAAGCAATCTACAGATTCAATGCAATCCCTATCAAACTACCACTGGCATTTTTCACAGAACTAGAACAAAAAATTTCACAATTTGTATGGAAACACAAAAGACCCCGAATAGCCAAAGCAATCTTGAGAACGAAAAACGGAGCTGGAGGAATCAGGCTCCCTGACTTCAGACTATACTACAAAGCTACAGTAATCAAGACAGTATGGTACTGGCACAAAAACAGAAATATAGATCAATGGAACAGGATAGAAAGCCCAGAGGTAAACCCACACACATATGGTCACCTTATCTTTGATAAAGGAGACAAGAATATACAGTGGAAAAAAGACAGCCTCTTCAATAAGTGGTGCTGGGAAAACTGGACAGCTGCATGTAAAAGACTGAAATTAGAACACTCCCTAACACCATACACAAAAATAAACTCAAAATGGATTAAAGACCTAAATGTAAGGCCAGACACTATCGAACTCTTAGAGGAAAACATAGGCAGAACACTCTATGACATCAATCACAGCAAGATCCTTTTTGACCCACCTCCTAGAGAAATGGAAATAAAATCAAAAATAAACAAATGGGACCTAATGAAACTTAAAAGCTTTTGCACAGCAAAGGAAACAATAAACAAGACCAAAAGACAACCCTCAGAATGGGAGAAAATAGTTGCAAATGAAGCAACTGACAAAGGATTAATCTCCAAAATTTACAAGCAGCTCATGCAGCTCAATATCTAAAAAACAAACAACCCAATCCAAAAATGGGCAGAAGACCTAAATAGAGTTTTCTCCAAAGAAGATACACAGATTGCCAACAAGCACATGAAAGAATGCTCAACATCATTAATCATTAGAGAAATGCAAATCAAAACTACAATGAGATATCATCTCACACCGGTCAGAATGGCCATCATCAAAAAATCTACAAACAATAAATGCTGGAGAGGGTGTGGAGAAAAGGGATCCCTCTTGCACTGTTGGTGGGAATGTAAATTGATACAGCCACTATGGAGAACAGTATGGAGGTTCCTTAAAAAACTGAAAATAGAACTACCATACGACCCAGCAATCCCACTACTGGGCTTATACCCTGAGAAAACCATAATTCAAAAACAGTCATGTACCAAAATGTTCATTGCAGCTCTATTTACAACAACCAGGACAGGGAAGCAACCTAAATGTCCATCAACAGATGAATGGATAAAGAAGATGTGGCACATGTGCACAATGGAATATTACTCAGCCATAAAAAGAAATGAAATTGAGTTATTTGTAGTGAGGTGGATGGACCTAGAGTCTGTCATACAGAGTGAAGTAAGTCAGAAAGAGAAAAACAAATACAGTATGCTAACATATATATATGGAATCTAAGAAAAGAAAAAAAAAAAAGGTCATGAAGAACCTAGGGGCAAGACGGGAATGAAGACACAGACCTACTAGAGAATGGACTTGAGGATATAGGGAGGGGGAAGGGTAAGCTGGGACAAAGTGAGAGAGTGGCATGGACATATATACACTACCAAACGTAAAATAGATAGCTAGTGGGGAGCAGCCGCATAGCACAGGGAGATCAGCTCGGTGCTTTGTGACCACCTAGAGGGGTGGGATAGGGAGGGTGGGAGGGAGGGAGACGCAAGAGGGAAGAGATATGGGAACATATGTATAGGTATAACTGATTCACTTTGTTATAAAGCAGAAACTAACACACCATTGTAAAGTAATTATACTCCAATAAAGATGTTAAAAAAAAAAAGAATAAATGGAACGGAGCTATAATGGCAGAATGAAAGGACAAGTGTTTCAAATTCTAGCACATAATCAGCTGTTTATTCCACCTTACTGTAAACAATATCTAGGCTGCAGAATAATAATAATTCCAAAAAAAATAAGATAACCTTATGAGTTTGTGTGTTTGGACTAACACAAGTCAAGAACAACTACTGGAAATATTTTAGCCCTCATTCTTCTTCTAGAAACCCAGATTACATGGAATGCATGCATATACATTTGCATTCAAAGATTATTTCTTTATCATACCTGAGCATTCATAAAAAATTATTCCTTTTCCTTTGGTGGACCTCAAAAATGTGTGGAACAACTACTTAAAAATTAAATGATTAGAAGAGCAAAAACATTGTTTCTAATGCATGTGTTCATTAAGTGATAGTAACACATATGGTGACAAATATTTTGCCTATGTAGACTGAAGCCCTGAGTGCTGATAATATTCAAATAACTGAACCGATACTTAGTTATTTTAATAACTCAAAATTAGAGGATTAAGTTAAAGTGGTCATTGTAGGTGAAAGCCATATGAAGCTTCAAAGTCCAAGAATGACCTACAAATAACTCTGAATGGGAAGAAGTCTCTATTAACTCAGTGTTGGGAACTATTGACCTGAAAGCTTGAAATGGCTCCTAGTATTTCTTTTGCAATAGTATTTCTTCTGGCAAAGAAGAGAAAGAAAAAACAAAGTTACCTCATAGATGCAGAATAGGTCATATATTATGTCTTCTCATCAGTCATTCAACTCTTGTAGTCTTGGTATCCATTTTTGTTTGCATAGATATTGATATTTACTAAATTACTGGCTAACAATAATTGATAAAACAGTGCGACAGTCTTTTCTTTGGGTATCACAGTGCTAGTTGAAAATGTAGGATACAACAGCAATTGCTTTATGGGTTTTGAATAACTAGTATATATTTCTTTTAAGTGCTAAGATTGTTCTTAATGAGCCCACAAGTGAGGCATTATTCATCTTCACTATCTGAATGTGACTGGGCCATAGAAGAAACTTGCTCAGATATAAAAGGAGAGTGTGGAGAAACCAGTGTAGTGCTAAAATGCTACCAGAGTCACACTATCATTAAGTATGCTTATTTGTTCACTGAAAATTAATAAAAATTTACTTTTACAATTATTGCTACAGATATAAATATTAATATTTCATGAATAACTCATTTTCCAGCTTTTAAATCCAAAACTTTGCAGTAGTATCCATTTACTAACTTTTCATGCCTTTCATTCAGATTTTCAAAGGTTTTAGTATTACACTCACTCTTGTACTTAAATCCATAAAAATCCAAAAACATGCATCAGAGGCAATAAGTTCTTTTAACATGTTCTTTTTTGACATGTAAATGACCTACTGCATTTGACACTGAATCACTTAAAACAAAACAAAAGAGAAGGAAAAGGGCATAGATGAAAATAAATGCATCCAGTCAACTATATAGAAATAAACTGACCTTCTTAAAATTTTTGTTTAAGTCAACCAGACTGAGCAGGAAGATGTGGTCCTTGGCTCCCAGCAGCAGCCTGCCCCTCTCCTCATCTAACAGAATGGTTTGGAAATCCAGTCCTTCTGATGAGCCCAAAAAGGGAATACAGCTATTTGAAAGCAGCAAGTCTACGGGCAAGTAAAAGAAGGATAAAAAGAAAGAAAAAATTCTGAATAAGCAAAATCTTTATTTGCCTCCATACACACACTGTTCCACTTTGTAAATGCAGATACACAGCATGAAAGCTCCAATTTAGATATATGAAAACAATATATAGTTTTTAGCACATACTCATTTAGCAATAGATGCAACTTATTATATTTGATTTCATTGACACAATGTTTATCTTATTATCAAAAATGAATATAAAACATGTTAACACAAAAGCAATAAATGCAAAATTTCTCACAACGCTGTTTACCTTTTTTTTTATACCTTTTTTAAAAATAAATCTACGTATCTATTTTTGGCTGCATTGGGTCTTTGTTGCTGCACATGGGCTTTCTCTAGTTGCGGCGGGCGAGCGGGGGCTACTCTTCATTGTCCAGGTAGTTGTGGCGCACGGGCTTAGTTGCTCCATGGAACGTGGGATCTTCCCGGACCAGGGCTTGAACCTGTGTCCCCTGCATTGGCAGGCGGAGTCTTAACCACTGCGCCACCAGGGAAGTCCCTGCCTTCTTAAGTTATAAATTAAAGCATCTACCTACAGTAAGATTTGCAAACTGATCAAATTATCAATATATGCAAAGTAAGCAGCAAACTAAGTGCGTGATAAATCTCAGGCATTTTTTTTCCCTTCTACTTTTGATAGTGTTCAGATTGACCCCATGTCTGGAAGATTACACAGTGCCTATTTCACATATACAGCAAGATGTAAACAAAGAAGCACTGGATTCTGAAGGAGATGTGATCCTGAACCAGTGATGGAATTAGAATTATAAAGCAAGAAGGGACCTTAAAAATCAATTAATGCAAATTCATGATTTTATAAATGGAGGTGTTTAATTCCATCAAGATGAAGCCACATGCCCTAAAGTCACAAAACTAGGGTGGCAAAGCTGATAATATAACCTCAGTCCCAGTCTCCATTTATCTTTGGTTTATTACCGGGCCTAATTCTTTGTTTCAGTTATAATTGTGATATGAACAGATTCCTATTTAAATTTAGGTCTGAGGGTTAGTGGTTAGGACTCCATGCTCTCACTGCTGAGGGCCCAGGTTCAATCTCTGGTCAAGGAACTAAGATCCCGCAAGCCATGTGGCATGGCCAAAAAGACCAAAAACCAAAAAAAAAAAAAAACTAACTAAATAAATAAATTTAGGTCTGAGTTTACAGGAGCCCAAATCTTTTCAATATGTTTCACCCCAAGTACAAAACATACCCTCTCATTTTGTACAACCCTAGACTATTAATTACCAATAAGATAATAATATCACTCATCACTTTTATTAAAGTCCATTATATGTTACTGGACTTTAAAACTAAATCATTATGTTCAAGCAATTCATTATCAATTGATGAGAAAAGTAAAAAGAGACGATGTCTTAGAAACAGGCATCAAGATGCTTCTAAAATGTGTAATGGCAGTTTTCAATCTCTGTAAAATGGATATTTGAGTCCCTTAAATTTAAAGCCTATATATTCCGTCCATAAACTGTGGGCTTTATTACTATTTCATGTTTTTGAGAATTCCTGTCACTCTACTTTTCTAATTTACAATGGTTAAATGTTACTTCTTTTAGTCACTAAGATTTTTTGTCTTAGTTTTGACAAACTAAAAGGTCATATGCTGAAGAAGATACGAGACTATTTGAATTCTCAAGTGAGTGTGCCTTTACCAAACGTAAATGTCTTATTAATATTTATGAATCATGCTTTGTGCACCCTGGATCGAAGTCTTAACTCTACACGAATTATTTTTCTACTAAAGTTAAATAAAACATTAATTGTTTTTCAGACCAGAGACAAAATGGGATAATATATTTTAGCATCTTCAAATGTAGTAATAAGCCTATTTTTGCAGGGCTGATATCCAGTAAATATTCCATATTGATTGCAAAGTAGAACAGAAGGGAAAGAATGGAACCAAGAGAACAGACAAGACAGATAACGATCTAAAGCCTTAACAAGAGAAAACATTTCACACAAACCTTCATTCAATCAGGCAATTCTGTATCTTCCATGGGATTTCCCCTTGTTTAACTAAGAATGAAATGGGCAAAATGGAAAGTACGTAAGGGGATTTCCAAGAGGATATCTTGACCCAACTAATAGAGGAAAGTAGGTTTTAGGTTATAAATCCATACTATTTCAAGTGTCCATAGATTATAATCAACTATTTTGAACTATGCATTGCAATGTTAATTACAAAATGAAACATGGCTTAGCCTAATAATCAAGAGTGTGAGCTTTAGGCCCAGATCACCTGCATCATATCCTAGTTTTGCAACTCTGGCTGTGTGATCGAGGACAACAAATTTAAACTCTCTGTGCCTTCTCATCTATAAAATGGGGATAATAATTAATAGAAACTATGTAATATTAGAATATTAGAATAGTGCCTAGCACACAGGAAGTGCTATGTAACTATCAGCTATTATACTAATGATGTATTTTTAAAACTCTATATAAAATCTATAAAAAGAAGTCATATTTTCCAACTCATAATCCTCATGATGATTAAAGGAGGTAATTTATATAAAGTTCTTAGAACAATGCCTTGAAAATAGGAAAAGTTCAAAAAACATTAACTGTTACTTTGAATATTAAACTCTGGTTTGGGCCAAATGAGTTCTATTAAAGAGTATTATCTCACCTTCCATTAAATCTGACTTATGAAGATTAGAACAGCTCTATGTTTTTTAAAATAATATTGGAATAACATTAAAAAGCTACTCTGTCCACAAATATTTATAAGCTTCTAGTACGTGTTAAGCATTGAACATGCTGCTTAAGGCTGTGGAATGGCTGAGTCCTACCGTCAAGGAGCTCACAGATCCCTGTGCAAATAGATATGCATAGACAGTACAACATAAGCACAATAAATTATAATACAAGTGTATACAAAATGCTAACAAATCTTTCAAGTAATTAATTGTGCATCACCTTACAAAAGGAGGTGATACTTGTGAACAGTCTTGAAGGACAGACGGAAGCTTTACAGGAAAAACATAAAGAAAAGTTTATTCCAAGCAGAAGAGTACTAGAATGTACAAGGGTATACACCATCGTATATTACACTTACGTACTGCATGTTTAATGCTATCTCCTACTATGGGGTATGAGTTCCTTCAGGGCCAAGACCAGGCCTTACTTATCTTGGAAACCCCAGCACGTATCTCAGAGTCTGAGACAAATTAAGCACTTTAATAAATTTGGGGAATTGTAGTAGTTCAGTAGGCTGCAACAGAGAGAAGAGGCAGGGGCAGTGAGAAGTGAGGCTGCCTCCAGGTAATTAGGGCAAAAGACGGCAGGCTGCGGAGGTCGGGTACTATGTAGGTAACTGAAAGCCACTAAAGTATTTTGTGCAGGAAAAGTGACAGAGACTATAGCTGAGTATTACAAAAATAAGTCTGGCTGCAGTGTTCAGGATGGATGAGAATCAGGAAAGATGGGGGCAGAGAGGCTCCCCAGAAGTTTCTGAAACGTGGTGAGTCCCTGAATTATGGCAGTGCTAACGGGAAGAGGAAGACGTTTAAGAATCTTGAGTCTCATTTTCCGTCTCTACGCAAACAGTGAGAAAAATAAAGTTGAGGTCATCATTTGCTTTATTTTCTTTTACCATAACTAATACTATTGGTTTTAGTTTCAAACAAATTTGACAAGGAAAAACAGCTGCAAAAATAGTGACTAACCTGAAGGATTAACACTTCAAAATGATTTAACATTGCCTTGTAACAATGTTAGCATCAAAACGATTAAAGCATGCTTCCCCGATGCTTTGTAGCCAAACTAAATAACTGGACTTAGGCATTACATATGAAAATTTCTCAGGCTGATGCACACATTTTGAAAAGACCTTGGGACAGGGATTGGAACAGGTTCCCTCTTCCCCAAACAGTTTATCTTTCTTGCATTTCTGCCAAACCAAGCAAAGTCATTTTTGTTTCCACGGGATCATCAACAAAAGCCTAGAAAAAAAAAGTTAAATCCAGAGTCTGAATCTTAACACCTAAAGCTGATACACTCCCAGGGTTTCAGGAATCAGATATGGATGCGAGCTGTGCAGGCTGCAAACTCATGCAAGTTAAAGACTAATAATTTGGCAATATATTTCAAAGCTTTATTTTTTCTTTTCTTAAACTGGCAAGTCTCAGGCACGTGATTTTTAAGATTGTCCACAGTTTATAATCCTTTTGAACAGAAACTCCGTCTTTTTTTTTTTCCCCCTTTGGTGGTGGGGTGAATGGCTTCACAAATGCCATTCAGATAGGGCCTGCTCTGTACTTACTTAACCAATACAACCTTTCCTCAGACTTCTAGGTCCTAAATGCATTCTTTGTTCTATCTACCTAAACCTTTGACCGAAACTACCATAATCACGCCTTCTAGCTGTTCTTTCAGCAATTCATTGTCCTATCACCTTGTTCTCAGTTTGTAATCTCAATCACCCAGGCCCTCAAATTCCCACTCTTGTTCTCAATACATTCTTGAAAAATCTACAGCTGATTATTTCTAAAATAAACGCAGCAAAGTTATGATTCATCGTTTACTCCACTAGTTTAACTATGGAAATCATGCACATGATGGATTTTAGTTGAATGATGACACAGAGCAGATGTTCATAATCCATGATCAATAAACCACTGCAGAGCAACGGGATGGTTCTGAGGTTCAAAATTCCTATAAACAGCATGGTATTTTCCTATATTTGTATGTATGTGTGCATTGCTGAAGAGTATGTCCAGAGTTCATCAACATCTGCTGATATCTTACCAGAAGTCACAGGTAAATTTTATGTCTCCCACATACAGTTAATAACATATTTAGAATAATTTCTCATTTCTAACACAACAAAGTAAGTCTCTACCCTCATAAAACTAGATTTTTGAAAGCAAACAACTGACTCATCTAAGATTGCCAGGTACTGTGCACATGCTCCAACGACTGATAACAAGTTCCACTCTTATGGACCTCACAGCCTAGTGGAGAGAAAATGCTCATCCACAACAAAAATGAGAATATACATTTTTTTTCCCAGTGGCTGGAGACTTTATTTATCTAGTTATTTATTTATTTAGGCCACGCCTTGTGGCATGCGGGATGCAGGACCTTAGTTCCCCGACCAGGGATCAAACCCATGCCCTGGGGTTAACTCCGTGCATTGGGAGCACGGAGTCTTAACCACTGGACCACCAGGGAAGTCCCAAGAATATACTTGTGACAAAGGACAACAGTCCTTAAAGTAGTAGACTGTTAAATATTTTTAATAGTAAAATAGAAAGAACTTCCTCTCTGTGTCTCCATTAGCAAAAGCCAAATAACACAATTCTCGCCAATACAGTGGGTAGAGAAACTAAACGGTCTCTGATCACCTTCCAACCCTGGAGTTCTAGGGCATTAGAACCTAACATTGAACTTTGTTAAAACGGACAACGTATCAAGTAACAAACTGTCATTCATCTATTTACTCCAGGCCATTGCTCTGTTCTTTGGAGCAGGTAGTCTCTTACCTTTGGGAAGAACAGAAATACGGTATATGGCAATTAGAGCTAAAGGGAGATCTTCTCAATAAACCTGTTGGACTCCTCTGTTACCAATGCAGTGAGGTCCAGAATGGTTAAGTGGGCTTCACAAAACCAGTTTTCTCTTCGTGGCAAAATACAGCAGCAATGAATCCCCTCACCTACAGCCACATGCCCCTCCATGTGAGGGCAAGGCTGAAGATCCCACAGTCCCTGCTCCTATTTGAAATAAATGCTTGTTCTGAAAAGAATTCTTTGTATCTCCCTTTTAGTGTCCCTTCATATAATTGTTCATTCAGCCTGAAGAAACATTTGACCTGATGCTCTACAGTCTTCCTCGCTACCCCAGAGAGGAAAGGAGTGGTCAGTCACACTGAATCTAATAAATTTAGGATTAAGCAGCACAGACTTCCTCAATGTTTCACTGTTAAATGAATAAAATCCCAAACCCTTGAATTCCTGCATTTATTGCCAGAAATTCTATACTGGGTGGAGTTGACAATCTCTCTCACGAGAAGACTACATAGCTAAAAAATGGCTTCCCACATCCTTTCAAGAACACTTCACAGGAAGACCTTTTTTTAAAGAAGAAAATCAAAGTTATTAAAGGCAGAATTTCATGGGGTAAAAATAAAATCACCTTTGAGAAAAGTCAATTTCCAGTAGAATTTCTCAGCAGAGAAAGCTTACAGCCAACAAGGAATCCAGATCAAAACCCTGTCACCTTGGGGATTCCCTGGTGGTCCAGTGGTTAGGACTCGGCACTTGCCAATAAAAACAAAGCAAAAGAAACAAACAAACAAAAAACAACCTCCCAAAAAATACCCTGTCACCTTTCGCTACCATCTCAGGATATTCAGCACAAAAGCACAAATTCTTGCCACACCTACTCCCTCTTTTTCCTCAAGGAAATAGCCATTATATCAGTAGGGCTGTTCTGAGGGTTCTTGAATACAGTCACATCTCCAGTGTGTTCTCTGCAAAACTGTCTAAATAAAGAAGGAAAGGAGTTTTTTTTTCCTGCCTTCCCCATAAATTCAGCTTCTCCCCCTTGATCTATGAATTCCCTGGGCTTCCATGCCAACAGTTAGTCTCCCAAGATTCTTTCTATGGAACTCCTTCGTCCCATAGTTCCCATAAATGTTTTGGCTACCAAAACACCCTTACCATCCCCCAACCCCCAAAGCCTGTTCTCAGTTTGGGTCCGGAATTGAGTAAAGGGAGCAAACTGCTCATCCCAAAATGAAAATTAGTCTCTAATGTTGTGGCTCACTGAGTCCCTCTGGCTCTCTGTGAACCTGTATTTGTCTCTCCCGCTTTTGGTCTGAGGCAAGGGAAGAATTCTTTCTTGGATTTAACCTTTGGAAAGTGAACCCATCTTAAATTGGCCCTACCTGACTTTCAATTGGTTTTCTGAGGTTTTAGATCATATGAAAAGACCTTGGTCACCAAGATGGCTCACTTCCACCTATCAAACATACCACTTATTCTCTATTTAAGTACCTTTAGTCTCCATAGCTAACTGCTCAAACAATATCAAATGTATAAAGAATGTTATTCAAAGCTAAAATCCTGACAAAAGACAAATTATAGGTGTATATTATATTATCGTTATATTTTCCTAGGTGAAAAGTCTAACCCTACCTTGCAAATGCAAGTTAAAATTAGAAAAAAAAAAAAAATGAAATTCTCATTTGCTCATCTGCAATGGAATGTTGGAAATCATTCTGTTCATTAGGTCTTAGACAGAACATTATCTATATCAATAATAAATCAGATGATGCTACATAGGGAAACATAAATTAGGAACAAATAAAGCCTATTAATCATCAAGCTACATTCTTGCCAGGACAGGATGTGGAATACAAGTGTGGTAATTCTACACCATCACATTTTCATCTACATCCATGCATTTAAATCACAGGTTTCTTCTTCTTTGGCTAGTTTTCAACAGTAGACGCTTTATATAATCCATCACATGTGAGATTCATAATTTACGATTATGGGTCCCTTTTAAATTCTTACTTTGAGTAAGAATGAATTGTTTTAAATTCTCAAAAGCTGGGCCATGATAAATTTTCCTACTGACCTATAAAATGGCTAACATTATAAATAACTGATACATTTCCAGAAGAACAATTCAATAATAGAATAAACTGCCTCAGAAATAGTTGAGAGGGTAATTCTGGGAAAGACAGATTCTACTTTGACAATTATTTTCTCAATTCCCTTCAAAGCATTGAGAATTTCTCCCTTTTCAAATTTCAAGGTATATTTAAAATCAAAACACCATGTCACAAGTGAATATGAGTTTGTTTTCAATCTAGTATGTGTATTTAATTTTTAAAAAACTTAGAAAGGTCATACCTTAATACACCATCTATTACTGATTCTAAGTAGCAAGACAAATATGACAAGAGCAAATAATTCCTCAAGCTAAGATCACCACAAGTTAATGTACAGAGCAAAGAGTTGTGAGAATAACTTAAAATATAACAATATTTTATAACAATATTACTTTTTAAATTAATTATATTAATCTAAGTTAAGTATACACATATCAAAAAGTAAAGTTAAAAGGTGTATATAAGGCCATCTGTCTCTTCTCCCATCCTCTGTCCACCTCTAATCTAGACCCCATATTAACACATTTAGTAGTTTATTTTCTATTTATTTTCATATATACAAATAATATGTATGTACTACTACCTTTTAAAACATCATTTTCAGACATTTCCACTGAATTCCTGTTTATAGAAGTTGAGAGTTCTAGCTTTCTTATGCCAACTCTTTCCCTCCAACCAAGCTCCTAATATTACGGTATGTCCATTCTTATAAAAGCTATATTTAATCATTCCATTACTATCGCAAGGTAAATATTCTTCCCTACTTTGAAAAGTAGTGTTCTCTAAACAAAGACTACTACAAGAAACAAAAAAGGACACTACATAATGATCAAGGGATCAATCCAAGAAGAAGTTATAACCATTGTAAATATTTATGCACCCAATATAGGAGCACCTCAATACATAAGGCAAATACTAACAGCCATAAAAGGGGAAATCGACAATAACACAATCATAGTAGGGGATTTTAACACCCCACTTTCAGCAATGGACAGATCATCCAAAATGAAAATAAATAAGGAAGTACAAGCTTTAAATGATACATTAAACAAGATGGATTTAATTGATATTTATAGGACATTCCATCCAAAAACAGCAGAATACACTTTCTTCTCAAGTGCTCATGGAACATTCTCCAGGATAGATCATATCTTGGGTCACAAGTCAAGCCTTGGTATATTTAAGAGACTTGAAATCGTATCAAGTATCTTTTCCGACCACAACACTATGAGACTAGACATCAATTACAGGAAAACATCTGTAAAAAATACAAACACAGGGAGGCTAAACAATAAACTACTTAATAGGGTTCCCCTGGTGGCACAGTGGTTAAGAATCCGCCTGCCAATGCAGGGGACACGGGTTCGAGCCCTGGTCCGGGAAGATCCCACATGCCGCAGAGCAACTAAGTCCGTGCACCACAACTACTGAGCCTGCGCTCTAGAGCCCGCGAGTCACAACTACTGAGCCTGTGAGCCACAACTACTGAAGCCCGCCTGCCTAGAGCCCCTGCTTCGTAACAAGTGAAGCCACCACAATGAGAAGCCTGCACACCGCAACGAAGAGTAGCCCCCTCTCGCCGCAACTAGAGAAAGCCCACGCACAGCAACAAAGACCCAATGCAGACAAAAAAAAAAAATTAAAAAATTAAAAATGAATAAATAAATAAAAATAAACTACTTAATTACCAAGAGATCATTGAAGAAATCAAAGAGGAAATCAAAAAATACCTAGAAACAAATGACAATGAAAACACGACAACCCAAAACCTATGGGAGGCAGCAAAAGCAGTTTTAAGAGGGAACTTTACAGCAATACAATCCTACCTTAAGAAACAAGAAACATCTCAAACAACCTACCTTACACCTAAAGCAATTAGAGAAAGAAGAAGAAAAAAACCCCAAAGTTAGCAGAAGGAAAGAAATCATAAAGATCAGATCAGAAATAAATGAAAAAGAAATGAAGGAAATGAGAGCAAAGATCAATCAAACTAAAAGCTGGCTCTTTGAGAAGATAAACAAAATTGATAAACCATTAGCCAGAGTCATCAAGAAAAAAAGGGAGAATACTCAAATCAACAGAATTAGAAATGAAAAAGGAGAAGTAACAACTGACACTGCAGAAATACAAAGGATCATGAGAGATTACTACAAGCAACTCTATGCCAATAAAATGGACAACCTGGAAGAAATGGACAAATTCTTAGAAATGCACAACCTTCCGAGACTGAACCAGAAAGAAATAGAAAATATGAACAGACCAATCACAAGCACTGAAATTGAAACTGTGATTAAAAATCTTCCAACAAACAAAAGCCCAGGACCAGATGGTTTCACAGGCGAATTCTATCAAACATTTAGAGAGGAGCTAACACCTATCCTTCTCAAACTCTTCCAAAATATAGCAGAGGGAGGAACACTCCCAAACTCATTCTACGAAGCCACCATCACCCTGATACCAAAATCAGACAAAGATGTCACAAAGAAAAAAAACTACAGGCCAATATCACTGATGAATATAAATTCAAAAATCCTCAACAAAATACTAGCAAACAGAACCCAACAGCATATTAAAAGTATTATACACCATGATCAAGTGGGGTTTATCCAAGGAATACAAGGATTCTTCAATATACACAAATCAATCAATGTGATACACCATATTAACAAATTGAAGGAGAAAAACCATATGATCATCTCAATAGATGCAGAAAAAGCTTTTGACAAAATTCAACACCCATTTGTGATAAAAACCCTCCAGAAAGTAGGTATAGAGGGAACTTACCTCAACATAATAAAGGCCATATATGACAAACCCACAGCCAACATCATTCTCAATGGTGAAAAACTGAAACCATTTCCACTAAGATCAGGAACAAGACAAGGTTGCCCACTCTCACCACTATTATTCAACATAGTTTTGGAAGTTTTAGCTACAGCAATCAGAGAAGAAAAAGAAATAAAAGGAATCCAAATCAGAAAAGAAGTAAAACTGTCACTGTTTGCAGATGACATGACACTATACATAGAGAATCCTAAAGATGCTACCAGAAAACTGCTAGAGCTAATCAATGAATTTGGTAAATAGCAGGATACAAAATTAATGTACAGAAATCTCTGGCATTCCTATACACTAATGATGAGAAATCTGAAAATGAAATTAAGGAAACACTCTCATTTACAGTTGCAACAAAAAGAACAAAATACCTAGGAATAAACCTACCTAAGGAGACAAAAGACCTGTATGCAGAAAACTATAAAACACTGATGAAAGAAATTAAAGATGATACAAATAGATGGAGAGATATACCATGTTCTTGGATTGGAAGAATCAACATTGTGAAAATGACTATACTACCCAAAGCAATCTATAGATTCAATGCAATCCCTATCAAACTATCACTGGCATTTTTCACAGAACTAGAACAAAATTTTCACAATTTGTGTGGAAACACAGAAGACCCCGAATAGCCAAAGCAATCCTGAGAAAGAAAAACGGAGCTGGAGGAATCAGGCTCCCTGACTTCAGACTATACTACAAAGCTACAGTAATCAAGACAGTATGGTACTGGCACAAAAACAGAAATATAGATCAATGGAACAGGATAGAAAGCCCAGAGATAAACCCACACACATATGGTCACCTTATCTTTGATAAAGGAGGCAAGAATATACAATGGAGAAAAGACAGCCTCTTCAATAAGTGGTGCTGGGAAAACTGTACAGCTACATGCAAAAGACTGAAATTAGAACACTCCCTAACACCATACACAAAAATAAACTCAAAATGGATTAAAGATCTAAATGTAAGGCTAAACACTGTCGAACTCTTAGAGGAAAATATAGGCAGAACACTCTATGACATAAATCACAGCAAGATCCTTTTTGACCCACCTCCTAGAGAAATGGAAATAAAAACACAAATAAACAAATGGGACCTAATGAAACTTAAAAGCTTTTGCACAGCAAAGGAAACCATAAACAAGACGAAAAGACAACCTTCAGAATGAGAGAAAATATTTGCAAATGAAGCAACTGACAAAGGATTAATCTCCAAAATTTACAAGCAGCTCATGCAGCTCAATATCTAAAAAACAAACAACCCAATCCAAAAATGGGCAGAAGACCTAAATAGACATTTCTCCAAAGAAGATATACAGATTGCCAACAAACACATGAAAGAATGCTCAACATCATTAATCATTAGAGAAATGCAAATCAAAACTACAATGAGATATCAACTCACACCAGTCAGAATAGCCATCATTAGCAAATCTACAAACAATAAATGCTGGAGAGGGTGTGGAGAAAAGGGAACCCTCTTGCACTGTTGGTGGGAATGTAAATTGATACAGCCACTATGGAGAATAGTATGGAGGTTCCTGAAACAACTAAAAATAGAACTACCATATGACCCAGCAATCCCACTACTGGGCATATACCCTGAGAAAACCATAATTCAAAAAGAGACATGTACCACAATGTTCATTGCAGCTCTATTTACAATAGCCAGGACATGGAAGCAACCTAAGTGTCCATCAACAGATGAATGGATAAAGAAGATGTGGCACATATATACAATGGAATATTACTCAGTCATAAAAAGAAACGAAATTGAGTTATTTGTAGTGAGGTGGATCAACCTAGAGTCTGTCATACAGAGTGAAGTAAGTCGGAAAAAAAAAAAAAATACTGTATGCTAACACATATATATGGAATCCAAAAAAAAAAATGGTCATGAAGAACCTAGGGGCAAGACGGGAATAAAGACGCAGACCTACTAGAGAATGGACTTGAGGACACGGGGAGGGGGAAGGGTAAGCTGGGATGAAGTGAGAGAGTGGCATGGACATATATACACTACCAAATGTAAAATAGCTAGCTAGTGGGAAGCAGCCACATAGCACAGGGAGATCAGCTCGGTGCTTTGTGACCACCTAGGGGGGTGGGATAGGGAGGGTGGGAGGGAGGGAGATGCAAGAGGGAAGAGATATGGGGATATATGTATATGTATAGCTGATTCACTTTGCTATAAAGCAGAAACTAACACACCATGGTAAAGCAATTATACTCCAATAAAGATGTTAAAAAAAAAAAAATAGTGTTCTCTGATTATACTTTCTTTCTTGAAAAAAAAAAAAAACGTTGCTTTTGTTAATAATTTCCCAATTGTGACATTTGCTTAGACTTCCTTAAGATCATGATCAAAACTTTCCACACCTTCTGAAAAATGCCTCCATAAAATTTTCAAATGAAATTCTGTCAGATTGTTTTTTGTTTTCCTCCAGGAAACATCCCCTTTTGGCCCTTTCTTCCTCCTGCTCCAATCTGGACTGTCTATTCTCTGGCCTGAGGAATAGCTTCCTCAAACTTCCTTCTACCACTCTCCTAGTATGAAACTCATTTTTCCTGGATCCCATGTCTTTCCTCTTTGATTTATTTTCTTATTTTGGTGAGCACATCTCCAGAAGTTTCCTAAAAAAGAGTGACTGTGACTTATATTTTTGAAATTTTCCATGTGTGAAAATGTCTTTAATTTACCTTTGTTGATAATTGGGCTAACTATAGAATTCTGGGCTGAATAGCTTTCACCCTCAGAGAGCTGAGGCATTTATATACTATCCTCCGGCTTCCAAAGTTATGGTTTAGAAGTCTCATGCCATCAGTGTCGCAAGCTTTTGAATGTCTTCTGTTTTTCCTTTCACCTCCTCACTCTTGCTATTATACAACTTAAAATAATTGGCCTGAATATGTCTCGTCTTGTTTTTCACTTATCATGCTGGGCATTCAGTGTGACATCTGATCTGAAAATTAATTTCCACTGATTCAGGAAAATTTCCTTTTGGCTTTTCATTCAGAACAAACAGATGTCAGTTATCTGCAACTTTTCTCTAGGTTTTCTCCAGAAAGGGTCCTCTAGCTTACCCAAGGAAGACAATTCTGTACAGGTGTGCACAGAATTTGCATCAGAATATGCTTATGGACTTCCAAGAGGGAGATTCAAGATACAGTCACAGAATAATGTCTTCCCTAATTTCAGGCAGTATTACAGGGCATAAACAATGAGATCATGTTTTCCATTTATAGTTTCCCATAAATTGTTAGTTCTCTGCTGATGACTTCAAAA
This sequence comes from Eubalaena glacialis, assembly GCF_028564815.1. NCBI lineage: Eukaryota > Metazoa > Chordata > Mammalia > Artiodactyla > Balaenidae > Eubalaena > Eubalaena glacialis. Next base: position 49,148,092 of record NC_083723.1, read on the forward strand.
TAGACACCTAAAACCCCACTGCCTCTCCTAAGTCACAGTTCAGAATTTCCAGTAGCCTGCTTGGTACTGTCATTTCTCCCTCAACCACCTGGTCCTACTGACTATAATGACTTTAATGACATGACCTAGTTCCCAGGCTCAAGATAACAGAATCGTTTTTAGCTCCTCTTCCTTATTCCCTTACTCTTTTATTCCCCTATTTAAATAATTGCTACCTGTAAGTATATTGCATTTCCCTCACAACAACTTCCAGGTAAATTTAAAGCCTTATAGATTTCCTCATGCAAATTATCTATTCTTCTTCCTAAACATTTATTCTTATCATCAGCCAGGCTAAGAGCCATATTACTCCTTCTCAAAATTACTATAACAGGCTCCTAAACAACCTTGTTCCCTGCCCTGCTCCCTCTCCAATCTCTCCCACATGATGCTGTCTATTCTGGTTTTTTCCCTTAAATTAGAATTAAGTTAGAATTTCATGATCAAAATCCTCCAATGCCAACATATACTTCATTCAATAAACTCTAAATTTCTTCCAATGTTCAAAGTTCAATTTCTCACCCAACCTCCTCCGAAATTCTTTGAAATGTTTGGTTTTATTTACCCTAATCCTATGGCATCAATCTTTTTGCAGTTATTTTGTCCCTTAAAAAGACTAGAAGCCCTTGCAGATAAGAATAATGTCTAAATCATTGCTGCAATTCATCACCTCTTCTTTCACATAAGAAGTCTAACAAACATTGAACTGATGATTTTTCAAACTAGTGATTCTTGTTTATGTTGGTTTATCTACCTTCCATCTAAACCAGGATTTATTACAGGATTATTAATAATTCAGAGAGGTTAATGTGCCATTTGGATACCCAGTTGTGGCTCTAATGCTTTGCAATCATAAGAGATTCCTGTTGTGATATCCAAATGCTCCTGTGTGTGTTGGGGGTGGGAGGATGGAGGAGAGGGAGGTGGGAAGAGGAGGGAGTTGGAAATAAAACACTCTAAAAGCAGTGCTTCTCAGGATTAACATGCATTCAGATCAGCTGGGATTCTTGCTAAAAAATGGACTCTCACTGAGAAGTCTGGGAGGGGGCCTGAGATTCTGCATTTCTAACAAGCTCTCAAATTATGCTGGCGCTACTGGTCCTTGAACCACAGCTGGAGTAGAAAAGCTAAAGAACACTGTGGCCCCAATTGCCTTGAAGTGCTGGACTCTCTTTCTTCTCCACACTACAGTTTCTCTCAAACCCTTATATGAAGATGTGTTAATTTATGCAAAATAGCCAAATTATTATTATTTTTCCTCTACAATACTACATTGTTAGAATAAGTTAGGGATGTACAGATGTGACCAATGAGATTAACTTATAACTAACTTAATTGCTATAAGTGATAAATAACCTACTTAGTTTCAACCAATGACATATAAAACTTTTTCCCCTCCGTTTTCTCATACAAAGAAGAGAAGAACATTCATTTAATATGCATTAACCTGGAAGGAAAATGTAAAGATGACAAGTTATGATTTATTATTTGACTTTCAAGTAAATGTCCTGTTATGTGTGGCAGGAGAAATTGTATCCAAGATGCCTTAATATATTTTTAAAGACCTTGAATTTTCTTCACATCTTACTTCAATTAATTCAGTAATATATTATGTCTGGTCTCTCTTTGAAGCCTATCATAATATCCATTTGTGCTTTATAACTTCCAAGGAGCTTTTCCTCTATTATTTCATTTGATCCTTAACCAAAGGATGATCACTAATTTCCAGATGAGAAAACCTAGATTCAGAAAGAGCAAACAACTGTTCTAATGGTACAAGAACAGTACATGGCAGAGAAAGCTAAAACCTAGAAATTTTCTCTTTTTCTTAGAGAAAGCTAAGATCTATCGAGGTCTTCTAACTCTAAGCCCTATCACCCATTACAGCTATATTTTATATTTTAAGATTTACCATTACTTAGAAAAGCAAGGTTCTTTTTCAAAACAATTCTACTTACTGTTTTTATGGAACATACCCACAGACAAGTTCACTTCTATTGCTTCCTCCACTTTACCATTCCATTGGGATTACTGAAATATTTATCTTATTTTCTAGACTGTGTCTGGCTCACTTTGGCTTTAGGGAAATAAACCTCTTTATGAGTATCTTTCTTTCTAAGTAAAAAGCACTTTAGCTTTAATTTATGCCTCTTTTGAATTAATAGGATTAAAACAGCATGTTGAAAGGACTCAGAAAAATGCAAAATGTATATTACAAGTTCTTAAGAAAGAGAGAGGCATTTGCCAAATTTTCTGTTAAAAAGACCCAATGACATTCATTTAAAAAATACCTGTAAACTTATATTTTTACATTTATACTGAAAGACTCTCACTGTAAAAATTCCTTTAATAAGACCCAAGAAATTAGAGCCAAATTTTAGGTAAGTGAAGTCATAGAACAAGAAATCGTATATAAAAAATTTTATCTCCTCAATAATTTACAGAATAGTAAACCAACTATATACAGTATACGATCTGTTCAAAGAAACCTATTTTAACCAAAAAATAGTGGACTGGGTTTAATCCCAGAAAAATTTGCCTTTACTTAAATTATGCCCTTATAAGTTCCTTCCATATTTATGCATAACAAGGATGCAATTCAAGTGTCTCATGATGTAGCTCTCCTTTACCCTGCCAGGAGGACACTGCTGACCACATAGGCCTCAGTGATTTTTATGTATGTTCCTAATTCCAGGAACACTTTTTATATGATACTTTTGTATGGCAATATTACATCATATGTTACCGTATATTATTAGGTAACTTCTACCACTCTGTGAACCTCTACAGATCAATCATGTTTAGAAGAATGCTCTACATAGTGTTAAATAGATTTTAATCATTACTAAAACACAGTGTTGGATACAGGCAAGTTGTAGTACAAACACTATTGAACTGAAATGCAGAAGGCTTGGATCAGCTTTTTAATTATCTACTTATGTGACTCTGAGGTTATTATTTAATCTTTCTGAAGTTTTATTTCTAAATCCTTACATAACAATTTTCTAAACCTATGTAGTACTTACAACCTATATCAATATATCAAACTGAATATATTTTTATATCTGTTTAACCTCTCTTTCCACCTACACAACAGTTGACACTGATAATGAACCAGACAATAGCTTGCTACGCAAAATAAGCCAGTTTTATTAACATATGTTCTAAAAGTAGCCTGATTTTAGAGGAAAAAAAAATCATTATTTTCTTCAATAGGGTATGAATTATCCCACATTTCTCCTGAATCATTAATTATTCCTCTCCTAGATTATTTCAATTAACAAATAAATATGCTGTTGTTTAGCTCATGAAAAAAACAAGTCTCTTGATCTCATTGTCCTTCCAGCTACTACTGCCCATGTCTCTATTATGGGAAAACTCCTTGAAAGAATCATCTGCCCTTGCCCCCAGTTCCCGAGCCCATGCTCTTCAGAATCCATCCGAGTTGTGCACTGGCTCCCACACTTCAAGACACTGCTCTTATCAAGGTCGACAAAAGACTTCTGTTGTTAAATTTAATGTTAATTTTTACTTATCTTTCGTGACACATTAGCTGAATATGACACTGCTGATAGTCCCTTTTCTTACTTTCTTCATTTAACTTTCTCTACACCACAACTTCTGATTTTTCTCCTACATACCTGGGCACTTCTTTTAGTTCACTTAGATGCTCAGTTCTCCTTTCACTAATTTCCTGACTTAAGAGTATCCCAGAACTCAATCCTCTAAATCTTCTATATCCCTTAGTCATCTCACAGAGTTTCATGGATTTAACTTTTCTCTATGCTAACTGCCAAATCTCCAATTGACATCGCCTATAAACTCCAAAAATGATATACTCAAGTGCTTTCTAGGCATCTTACTTAGATATCTAATAGCCTTCTCAAACGAATATGTCCACTTGATCTTCCCACACAACATTCTTTCACAATCTCTGCCATCTCAATAGTAACCCCATCCTTAGATCAAAAACAAACAAACAAAAAAACCATGGAGTCAGATTTGACTTCTCTCTTACTTCATATCCAATCCATCAACAAATCCTATTGGCTCTACCTTCATATCTTCTTCTCCTACCTCCACTGCAACTAGTCTGGCGCATAGACCATCATTTCTCACCTGGATTATTACAGTCCTCTCAGACTTGGCTCCCTATTTCCCTGATCTCTCCCTTTCAGTGCACACACAGTACAGAAACTAGAGTGATCCTATAATAATGAAAGTCAGACCATGTCACCTCTGTGCTCAAAATTCTCCAATGGATTCCCATAACACTCAGACTAAAAACCAACGTTTTAACAATGGCAACAGTGAAAGGATCTAATCCTTCTTCCCTCCTATTAACTCTCTGATTTAATCAATTTTCTTCTTTCTCCCATTCCACTGGTTTTTTTGCCATACTGTCTTCTTTAAGATCCTTGAACATGCCAGACACCTTTTCACCTCAGGACTTTTGCACTTGCTGTTCCTTTTGCCAAAAATATTCCTTTCCTGAGTATCTGCACGAATTGCAACAATAATTTCTTGCAGTATCTGTGAAAACATCACTCTCTGGGTGAGCTCTTTCTTGAGCCCCATATTTGACTACGACACCCCCACCAATCAACTTTCCTGATTCATTTTTCTCCATAGCACTTATCATCTTCCATCTTGCTGTGTAATGTACTTACGTATGGTCTACCTTTCTGTATCAGAATATAAACTACATGATGCCAGGGAGTTTTGCCTCTTCTACTTGCTAATATATCCCCTTGTTGCCAGCATGGGGCTGGAAACAGTGGGCATCAGAAACTATTGTTATTAACCACTGAGAGCTGAATATCAAATACACAATAATATTATCCTTGATCTCTTAAACCTACGAAAGCCCAGTCCCACACACAGCCTCAGTTTAGAGAAAATACATCTGGGAAAACAAGTGAGTCCATTAAAAATTAAACCATCAATGACTTGCTCTATAGAAGAAAATATATGGGAATTCTTACTATAAGATTGATAATGCTTCTTTACTATGTATTTAAGGAGAGATATTCAGAGCAAGTCATCTTCTTTTCTCATTGATTTGACAACAAAAATGTCCACTTTAGAAAGGAACTCCTGAATGATTTTATGATTCCTTTTAACCCACCCTGAAGGCTACCAACCACTCAAAGACACTACTCTTATCAAAGTCAATAATGACCTAACGGCTTGTTAACTACTAGAAGACCATGAAGATAAAAATACTGGAAAGTACCTTCAATAAATTCACAATCTGTGGGTGGTACTGGACTGAGGGAAACTAACCCTAGTAGAAAATGTTTGAGAGTAAACAGAAGCAACTTTAATATATGCTGTAAATCCCCAGGAGGAAACTATGTAATATTTTTCAAAGTTGTTTATATAGGGAAAACTCTGGTCTGGGAACAACCATTAATATCTAGCAAGATAATAGTGTTTCACAAAAATTAATAATTGACAGCATTTATTAAATGTTTACTATGCCAAACACTGTTTTACGTGCTTTACATGGATCAAGACACCTTCACACTACCTCATTAGAATTAAATTAATTAATGCACTTGGAAACTGCAGTACATAAAATAAACATCCATATATCCCACAACTAGTAACAGCAGTTAAGACCTAATAAGCAGTTTGGCTTCAGAACCTGCCTTCTTCACTGCTATACTCAATCGAGATAACAGAACTGATACAAAACTAGTCAAATCAAACAAGTTAGATGAGTCAAATAGCCATGAATCTCTACTTGAGGCATACCACATTTCACAGCTAAATAGAGTCATTTGTAAATAATGAAAAATATATAGACTTATCCACTCATTCCTCAGAAGACTCAAACAAGATAAAGAACTATTCTATCAAATGCACTAATGTTTAGTTATACAATAGCAGATAAAAATTTTAAAGATGATTTCCAGTTTTCTTTTCTATGAAAAGACATAAGTTTTGGAGGAGCAAAAAATAATTAGTACTATTGGTAGTTACTGAGAAGAGCATACTACCGAAGATGTAATAATGAAACCTTGTATTTTTTTTTTTTTAATAGCTTGATATTTGTGTTCCTGAACATGCAATGTCTCCCTCAAGGGCACAAGGTGGCCAGAACATGGGCCTGGAACTAGAGAGATGAAAACACACAAGTTAGTTCTGCCACTTAACAGCTTCTTGCTTTGGGGCAAGGCCTTCAGGTTCTGACCTCATGTTTCTTATCTATAAAATGGGTATAAAAATGATGGTTCTTCATAGTGTCCTAAAGTCTAAGTAGGGTCCTGGATGCAGTCTCCTGTTTGATGTTCCTGATAGAACTTCCCACTATTTGAAATAACCTTCATCTGTTTGTTTACCTGTTTATTGTTTGCCTCCCTATCTGGTAAAGAAATTCAAGGGGGACAGTGACTTTTCTCTTCCTTTTTCAAAGTTTTTGCCCATTCCCTCTTTACCTATCTCATCTTTAGGAGTTTTCCAAACAAATACCATTGCAGATACTAATGATTCCTGGGTATAAATATCCTTAACCCGCATGAGTTCCTTCATGATGATTTATAATACAAAAAATGTTTACAGTAATTGCAAGACTGAATTTGGTCATTTTTCAAAAATTATATTTACTACATCTGCAGTATAAAGTATACAAGTCACTGTGAGAAGCTCACCTTGTAAGGCCATATATATATATTACCCTTATAACACAAAACCCAGAAATACAGAACATCCTGACCTCTAAGTTTCCTTACTTGTTACTCAAGAAACTGATTTAGTATGCATAAATGTGCAAGAATTCAAAATATGCAACTGAGGGGAAATCTCTTTACACAACAATAGAACCAAACAAGCTCCTGTGGATTCAGAGGTTCAAAGCTAAGTCTTTATCAAAGAGCATTCTTTGGATAAAATGGTTATTTTATTTCTGTTGGCCTTTAAGAAATCCCTCAAAATAATCTTGCAGCTGTTTAAAGTAGCTAACTCTACTGATACTGGCTGCGTCTCTGGTCTGCACCTAAGGAAGCTTGAGTTATGGAAAGCAAAGCTGATTTTGTGCCCATAAAAATGAATTATTTTTGAAAATACAGTTAATTTTTCATTTTGACTGATTTTTCTAACCTCACATTCTGGCAGTATTTTAATGCCAAGCACGAAGTTTTAGACTCCCTCAAAACTAAGCAATGGGTGATACTAGCTGATCTTCACTCATTAGTCAGTCATAAGAGAAAGAGAAAATGCCAAAGGAGAGTTGTGATTATTACCTCAGAGGTAGGAATTTTCCTCATCATAACCCCAAGTTAGCAGTGATTTTTATGTTATAACTTTGTTTATTCAGGAATAGGCTACTTTTGAAAACTATTACATCAGGATTTGAACTACTTTCCTTTTACACTCTCAGATAGGCAGAGAAGAGGTGGCTAGGGAAACTGTTGAAATTCTCCCAAGTGTATGGTTAATGCATACTTACTTCATAGTGTTGAACTGATGATTTCCGAAGAAAAGTCCCCAAATTCTTATAGGTGGAAAGAGGCATATTCTGTAAGCATTGTCAGTAATTCTCCTAGCCAAGATCTTTACTTTATTATTAGCATACAATCTGGCAATGAATGGCAACAGCAGCCACAGGGCGCTATAGGAGAGAGGGAGGGGGAGGAGGGAGAGGAGAAAGGGGGGACAAGGGGGAGAGGGGGTGAGGGGGTAGTGAGTGTGAGTGTGTGTGTGTGTGTGTGTGTGTACTGAGGGTGAGCTGAGAGATTTTTAAAATTCCTTCCCTGCATTCAGTCTTTGCTATTGCTTTTGACATGTATCAATAGATAATCTACATGTAGATAAATATCTAAAAAATATAATATTTGGAAAGTATACTAAATATAAGAACCATCCAAAGAATAGTTCTTATTGCATTTAATCCAACATTTATACCAGTTCTCCTTTTATATAAGTACTAGGTGCTGGAAAGAGTGAAAATCTACAGAGAGATAAATAAAACAGGATTTTGAACTCTTATATGGTTGATTCCAAGTATTAATACAAAAACATAGATTCATACCAAAAAAAAACCCTCTAACTAGGGATAAACTAATTAGCAGCAGCTACATAAAATTAATGTTTTTTAATTTTTTTATTTTTAGGAACTGATTTGTTATCTTCTAATGATCAAGTTACCACATTTGAGTTAATATTTTACAGTCACTCGTATAAAATTTTGATTATGAACACAAATTAGCACAATGACAATCTCCCTTTTTCCCATAAGATTATCAAAGTCTGTAAATCTCTTTTGGCTACCATGAGCGTGTGGTCTTCTTCAACTCCATTTAATTTCGACAATTGAAATCGTATAATCAGTTAGTCAAATATCAGCATGATGCTTCTGTCAACTTTAAAGTTCACTTCGGTAGGTAAGTGCCTCAGGGAAGAACTGCTGCTCTTGTCTAGGGTGTGAGAAATATGATTAGGCACCCAGGCTCTCCAAAGCATGGGGCTGACTCAGGAGCTGAGCCACCAACTAATTTGAAACCTTAATTTCTTAATTCCTCAGTACCTCAATAACCTCATTTATAGGCAGATGATAATAATCCCCACCTCACAGGGTGGTGATGAGGATAAAATGACATAATTCACACATATTCCTTATACCAGTGCTTTGCTCATGATGAATCCTCAGTGAGTAACTATTAACTATTATTAAAGTTTCTTTCCAAGTCTAATTTATTTTGCATTGTCCACTCTCATCAATGCAATGCTCATGTTATTCACTATATCACAGAAACCAGGTAGTATTTCCTTTTTTTTTCCGTTCAATCTATTTTCACACTCTCTTTTTTTTTTTTTATTGTTTGGCTTTTCATACTTGTTTTCTGTTCTGTTCTTAAGATAAATTTTGAAAACAGGCAAACAAATCTGACTTGTGTAATATGATGGGTTGTGAAAAGTCCATATTATATACTTGGGTGATCCATATCTCTATCAGGATAGAGAACATTTCCATAAGCCCAGAAAGTTTCCTCTCATATCCCTTTCCATTCGATCCTTCCCTCAGCTGCACAAAGGCAATGTCCTGAATTTTTTTAACCATAGATTAGTTGTCGCTGCTCTAGAAATTCGAGAATATAAAAACTCAAAAATAATGTTACCTTAACTCTTTAATTCATGAGGTATAAATTCCAAACAAATACCAACATATGAAATGTGTAGTGAGTATAATAAGATAATTCCACTTAAGCTTACATTAGACATCAAATTTGCTTTTATTATTGATATTTAATTTGAGCTGAAAATAAGTTGTCTTAAAGATTAAAACTGCCAGCATAATTTTTACCCGCCAAGTTCAGAATAAAGGAGTTTGAGTCCCCTACATTCCTCTCGTTACTTAGGTATTAAAGAAGCCAAGGGGATATTACAGAAAAAAAAAAAGAAATCTTTGAGCATGAAACTTGGCTCGTTCTCTCTCTCTCGATATATATATTGATATATTACACTTACATATAAACACATATTAGCATATAAACTTTGCTTTCATACTAATTTAAACATTTAAAAACAATTAGCTTAGTAGATTTCATTTCTTAAATGTTTTCTCATCTCTGTATTTTAAGCTTTTCACACAGACTATTTTTTAAACAATAAAATATGTATATGCTTGAGATATTCAAGGTATTTTAGTTTAATATATTTGAAGATATCTTACTGTTTTAAAAAATACTAAGGATCAACGAATTAGTAGCAGCTGTATAGAATTAATGATTTTTCTATTTTTAGGCTGTTGAGCTGCACCCCACAGGCCTACAAGGCTTGTGCTTGCCCAGCTTCAAGACCAAAGAGCCCGGAGCCAGCGACAGAGACATCAATGGTTTAATGGATGGGAGATCTTACATGTCTGAAGCAAGGTTCTGGAGCAACACCCCACCATGTATGCGGCGGCTCATGGCGAAGCAGGACAAAGCAAGCAGACTTCACCCCCACGGGCAGGGGGAGGTTACCACTTATAAGGGAAATTGACGGCAGTTTGGCTCATCAGTTACCAGGGAAACCAGCAGAGGGGCCCGCCCCTAACTGCCCCTTTGATAGGCTATCACGGTGGCTAAAATTAGAGCAATCATTAGCTGGGACATGGGGCAATCATGTAGGAAGGTCTGTCAGGTGAGTAGGGTATAGGTGAAGCAGGCACTGGTTGAACAGGGGACTTACAGAGAGCAAGAGAACAGCTATCTTGAGTGGCCTGACCATACATAGGTATTGATTTATTTTAATATAAAACTGACTACAGGGACTTCCCTGGTGGTCCAGTGGTTAAGACTCCATGCTTCCAATGCAGGGGGCGCGGGTTCCATCTGTGGTAGAGGAGCTAAGATCCCACATGCCACGCAGCATAGCCAAAAAAAAAAAAAAAAACTGACTACAACTTGCTGACCAAAATTTCTTAATTATGCTAATCAGTAGTTAAAAATTGTAAATAATGAACTGAAAAGCATACATGAACAGTTTTGGCGTCTATTTTCTTCACCAAGAATAATGAATCAGTGGGCTTTGCGTTCTATAATAATCTTATTATTAACTGATGCCAATACTACAAACATTTCACTGAAGTCAGTATGCATTTCTAAATAAGCGAAGGCAACCTGAAAAACACTGACACATTTACCTTTGTAGGTTAGCTTGAGTCGTGGAATATTTTGCTTAGACGTTCCAATGACTGGAAGAAACAGCATGGTCATGCTTAGCATCATCAGGGCATGAAAAAGGTAAAAATCATGGTTTCTGGACTTTGGTCTCTCATCTTTAGTAACAATCATGATGAAAACAATGTTCTGTTTCAAACAGCGTTAATTTAATCTAAAAAGAAGAAAAGAACTATTAATATAGCAGTTTGCAGATTTTCCTACACTTACTAAATTATAATTTTCTGAATGTATGTAGATTTAAAAAAATGCTTGCTCCTTCTCTCTTGTTCTGCTCTTAGAAATTGTTGCAAGGGAAACGAATCAGAACTGAGTAATAAAATTCAGGTCTGGCTTTACTCAGAGGACATGAGTACAGAACTAAAAATTCAACTACTTATGTTAATTAGCAACTATTCTTCTACTAAAGTTTTTGTTTTGTTTTGTTTCATGCAAATATAGGAGTGACAAATTCTTTCTGCAACTTGATGAATTCTTGATCAGATAAGAATACTGGTAGAAGCCTACACTTTCCCCATACCATCCTCAAAGGAAAAGACCCTCAAGCAAAATTTAATAAAAGCTGTCATTTTGAGAGAGTTCTTTTGTTTCTGACAAAAAATATTTTAACAGTTCACCTAAAATTGGGACAACTGGACATGATCAGGTCAGGGCCACCAGTATAGACTTTAGGCCTGGGACAAGGCAATCTTACCTGCAACCTATACTACTCCACACAGGGCAGCACTGAATATAAAAACAAACTGTAAAATAAAAGGGTTTATAAGAGGTGGTGGTTATTAACTAGGTTGCCATAAACAAGCTGCCTTGGTTGTCTTTGTTAAGACATGGAATAAATCAAAACACACATATTTCAAACTAAGCCTGGTAATAATAATTACAAATAATATTCGTTGAGTATTTACATGAACCAGATACTTTTTTAAGAAGTGTGTTACATAAATTAAATCACTTAATGCTGTTAAATTAATTAAACAAGTAGGTCATTAGACTGAGGTGGCTCTAATGCCATGGTAGCCTACCTAATCAAACAAAATCTAAGCCTGTAAATGCCTCAAAGCTATGAACTCAGAACGCTAAGAACAACCAAACAGTTAACTAGGCTTTAAGCTATAGCCAATAAAATAATTTCCTTTCTTTGTTTCCGAAATTTTCTTTGTGTAAGTCTTCCCCCTAATATCCTATCAGTGGAGTGCTCCTAACCACTTCCAGTTTGGTGCCGCACAATTCAAATTGATTTTTGCTCATATAAACTCTTAAAAATTTTAATATGCCTCCGTTTATTTTTTAATCAATGCTAATGACAGTCAAGAAAGATAGGTAATTATTTTCCTCATTTTCGGATGAGGAAACTGAGGTACAGGGTTTGATAATTCTCTCAAGGTCTTGTGGCAAATAAGAGATGGATTAAAACATTTGTTCTGGACTTCAGCTAGAATCAGCCTCCTTAGCCCCTAAGTCTTTAGGTGCTTTTCATTATGGCAGAATCAAGTGACCTTCAACTCTTGATGCAGTCTTCAACTTCTCCTCGACATCTTCTAATAAATAGCCCACAGAAAGGATCTTGCTATGCGTACTTCCTGGGAGGATTCCAGATGTGGTACCTGCTTCAAGTACCAATAATTTATTGGTAACAGCTTTAGCCATAATAAAAATGTATTATACTTTAGTATTTTTGTAATTATTTAATATCAAAATAAATACTTTATGTCTATATGGCTTAGTTTTAAGAGAATGTCTAAATAAGGGTATTTTTCTTATGGTAGATCAACTCTTTACTAAAGTGCCTCAATGACTTTGAATCAAGTTTCCTTAAACTTACCTTAAATCGCAGAAGTTAAGATCAATCTGGGAATGTGAAATAAAATAAAATATAGGGATGTATTAATCTTTTATACAAGACAAACATTCTAAGAATAGACTACAAATGGTATGTTGTTTCTTCATGAAACGTTGAATATGAATGCTTAATAAAGTATATTTTCTCAGTTACTTTAATTACCCATAGGAAGTACCAAACTATTCTGTCTTTGTGTGTAATCCATGCATATTTAATTCTTTGATTTAGAAGATTACTACAAATGAAAAGAATCAAGTTGAATTAGATACTCATTTAAGAATATCGTATGCCACACATAACATATTTTATTCACATTTACTTGACATATGTGAATGTGTCACACATAACATATTTTATTCACATTTGCCACACATAACATATTTTATTCACATTTACTTGACATTTCTTGATGATTTCACCTAATGACATAATTTAAGAGAAAACAGGAATGTCTGTCTGACCAAAAAGATCTACACTATCAGCAGTCCTTAATGAAAATTCTAGTTTTAAAAATTTCAGTAATATATATTTTCAAATAAAACACTAATAAAGCCCTTCTGTAAATAACATATTTAAAACAAACTCTTAAAAAATAAAGAGTTGTATTATTTCAAAACTAGTAGGAAAATGCATATGCTATTGGCAAAAAACAGAGTCACTTAACTGGTCTACAGAAAAATTTATCAGGATTAGTTTTAAATTATGTGAGTTTTAATTTACTCACTGTCTTAAGAAATGCATGTTTGCAACTTTTCAATTTTACATTTACACTAGTAAAACAGAGATGCATTCTTTGAGTTACAGATTCTCCTTAAAAACGTACTGTTTTTTTGCAAATAAGAATATGCATTTAAGAATATATAATACACATATACTTACGGTCATTAACACCATAACTCATCTCCAATGATTTATTAAAGTGAGAAGAAAGATAAGATTCTTATTTGAAAGGAGCAGTTGATTATACACAAATAAAGTATCATGAAATAATTGCTAAAATCGAGATATTTATAAGATGCTATGGAAGGCAGCTCAAAGGAGTATCATATAGGTTTAAGTAAGACAAGGATAGTTTCATAGAGGACAGAGAAAGGAGAATAAAAAGCAAAAAGAGACATTTCCAGGTAACAATGATACCTAGTTAAGGGTTCCTGAAAAGCTGGAAGCATGATAGGCGTGAGAAGGGCGAGACAATGTAGCATAATCCAGTGGAGTGAAAGAGAGAGGAAACCAAAGAGGGATTCGGCCTAATGCTTAAATGTGCCTCATGCCTGTTCTGGTACCTAATATACAATATTAGGACTCAAACGATGCTGTTATTCCACACTGCCTTTGGTCTTAGATCATATGTGCTGGTTTCATCCATATTCATCAGTGCTTCTCTAATCCCACTTGCCTGTTTCTTTTACTTTTCCCTATGTCCACATGTTAGCAGAAAATGGGTATCTGATCACAGCAGCTCCACAGCTTTGCCACACAAACGTGTATCCTTCCACCTACCCATACCCTCCAAAAAGAGTGAAAGGTTAGTTGAATATAGAGATTAAGTATATTAAACTTCTCATTAGGTTTAGTTTTTCTGAGCTTCTGGACATATGTAATACTACTTTTTTTTATGACATGTAACAATGCATGTAATGTGAATGTATGTTTATGTACACACGCGAAAGAGAGGAAACTTTCCGTGTGTGCATTTTATTAGCAATAATGACCTCAGTACAGGACATTTCCTGTGAATTAATGACCAGTTGAGGTTAATGGCCCTTAGCTATGTATTGAGATATCTACTCCTCCAACTGGTCATTAATCGCTAAGACATGCCCTGTGGTCCAACACTATAAGTTAAGAAGATTGATGTTTTGGTTTCCAATGAACAGTAGTCACACTGTTCCTTGTTACCTAACTCATTAATATTGTTAAATAACTTAAAAATCAAAGCACTGCTTTCCTTGCTAGTATGACATTCCGATAAGTGCCCACACGTGCTGAACCATTTGTTAAGGGTGAGGGACAAAATAAAACAAAAATTCTGAAACTCCTGGAACGTTTTTTTTAAACTTTATATATTTTTCTCCTATAAAACAATCACTCTATAACCTGCTGCTCCTGATTCTTTGTATTTCCTCCCAACAATCCTTTGAATTCAATAGTTAATCTTTTAATTGAGATAATTTATGGGTTAAATGTATTGCCAACAACCTCTCCAATAATCTATTGATATTTTGCTATCTTCCAGTGCATGTCAGTGTGTGTGTGTGTCTGTGTGTGTTTTTTGTACCTACACGTGTGTGTGTCCCGCATCTGGGAGGAATTATAGAGAGAAGTAGGTGTGATTTAACCTAAAGTGGGTGGATTTGGTGAATTGCATAGGTTATACTGCATGCTACTGTCTGTAACAAGCTCGACCTGGAGCCAATTAACTGCACGTAATCTGTTCCAGATGTTCACTGGGACAAACAGCACTCTTGGGGATCTTCAGATGTGGAGCCAATAGGGAGTGTTGTGATTATGAGAGATTTTTACACACTGTTCCACTAAATCAGAGCTCCAAATGCATAATCTCACACTCAAGAAGGCCTTATGCCATTTCCCAAAGGAATACAAAGAGTCCAGAACTTATTAGATGGATGGTAAATCGTCAAAAATATTATTTGAGGAGCAAGGAATATAAAATTTTGCATGTGAACTTCATTGATTTCTCTTATTTATTTATATCTATTTGTTGCAAGAACGTATAATTATAGTGAAAAAATAGACTATATGCATAGGAAAAGAAAATACATGATAAGTCTTCACACCTGAAAACCCTGAACTTAGACGTAGGATCATTTCTCAGGTATGTGTGTGCTTGTGTGTGTGTGTGTGTGTGTGTGTGTGTGTGTGTGTGTGTGTAGGTTGGAGAAGGGAGAAAAAGAATCCTTGATTTCTTAATTTATAAAGAGCTATTTGTTCTTCATACCTTTGTGGTGCACATGAGGTCACTTGAGAATTTTTTATCTAACTCACGAGACACAAAGAGCTATGACCATCCCCAAATTAAAGGTACTACCAGTATAAACTCACTTTAGCCTAACTGTAACTCATATTTTTGAGTTATTGTTTGATCAGATGGTTTTCCTATAGAGTACATAGACTGATCAATTTAGTAACATTACTTCCTGGCAGGGACATGGAACATAGTGACAAAGAACCAAACAGAAATTATAGAATAAACTTGAACAACAAAGAGACAACATAGGCAAACAAGGAGAAACTTTATGTTTGCAGAGAGATATCTTATATTCCATTGATCAAGTGCAGTGACAGCAAAGCAGAATGCAAGTGGGATGAATGAAGGCTCACTGGAATGGTGCTTGGAATGCTAAAATTGTCATTTACATTTATTTTATGTCATCCTTTTCCAATTTCTCTTTCTGTGTTTTCTAATATACATGATATTCTACTACTTTAGTACCATCGAGGGTATGCAATCACTGCTCAAGTGTACAGTATTATTACCAATGGATGGAATTTATAGTGTAGGAACTTTTGGTTGATGAATTTTAACTGTCCATTAATAGACTTCATTGCCTTCAGATGTCATGAATTCTTCATCAATTGATATATTCCAAAGTAGTCTGTCAGACCATCTGATTTTTCAGAGATCATGAAAAAAGAGACTTACATGCCACACTCTATGTCAGTAAGAATAAATTACAGTAATTCCATTTTTATTTTGCAGTGGTTTAAACACAACGTTTGTATTTCTAAAATACAATGAAAGTATATTGTATAAATGCCTGCTCACCAAAGCACCACTGTTACATGTTACTTGAGTTTGGAAGACTTATAGCCTTGTACTTAGAGCCAGATCAAATTCTCCATGATCTTACCTCTAATGAATCCAGCTCAATAAAAAATAATAGAATAATGAGATTTCAGAACATACATGTGTAACATGTTAGATTTAATATTATGGGTTACATTTTTTTCCTGAACATGACAGTAACAGCAAAACCATGCTTACATTGTAAAGAAGTCCTAAAGAAATCAGTGCCTCCGAAGCCCAAACTGCTCAAATAATTAACACAGTTAGAAAAAATTAATAAGACATGACTATAAATGACTTTGCTAGCCATCTTCTTTAGCCTATATCTCATATTAATTGGCTACTCAAAGCAGATCACTAATGGTTATCAATTTGTTGGGTCAGAGAAAGCAACAACAGCATAATCATAGTTTGTTTCTCTTTAAATTTGATTAATCCACAATTCAAAGTTTTAAGATTTTTCTTTCCAAATTCTCATTTTCTAGAGAGCATTTTGATCCATGCATCTTTTCATGACCAAGATAACCTTATCCCTCACGCTTTGGAATTCTGATATACTTTTTGAGAATTATAGGATATCTTGTCAAATTTTAATGTCTGCCTTTTGTATTCAAAATATAAATGTATATTATTTAAACTGATTGTTTTTTAAAACTTAACATCCTACACCTCAAATATTCTGATACGTGCCCTCTGCAGTTTAAAAAGAGATTTTTAAGTAAATGAAATATTGAATAAAGCAGATTAGGAATTACTGTAATTAAGAAGGCAAAACGATCATAGTTTCTTGAAATAAAAAGAGTTAACCATGTGTCTGTTATTGAGAAGTTTCTCTATTTTATTCCTTTTATCTTTTAGGAATATCATTAGCATCAAAACAGAATCATGTTCTGGTAAATATCCAAAAGTTTTAACTTTCTTTCCTAAAGCACACGTTTAGCTATTAATTTAGACATTGAGTTACATGCCCAATAAAAATTTTCCCAGACTTTATAATACTGATCTACTATTTCTGCTATGTGGGCAATAAATGGATTTAAATCTTTTAAAAAATTGACTCTTCAATGATCGAATACACAAATTTTCTATATACCAATTAATTTATTGGCCCAATGGTCTCTGTATCAGCAGAAATAATTGTGCATCTCATGTAGCTTTTCTTTCAAAGCTACGTAGGTATCTTATTACACTTAAAAATATTCTCATGGTGCTTTTACTTCAGCAGCGCTTACAACAAGGACGGAGCAGTGCAAAGACACGCAGAGAGGAGCACAGCACCAGCATAGGAATGACAGACAAACATGTACAGTTAAGAATTTCTTTTTATTTCCTGACCTGTGTGGTGGTGCTGTTTTTTACAATTTTCACGTGTATGTTATATTTTCCAATTAAAAATATTTATTGAAAAGATTAGTTATGCTACAAGAAGGAAACAAAGTTTTTTTTTTATTGCTTAGCGGATACTTTACAGGACTGTGAGACAAGAGATTCATCATATCCTCAAAAACAATATACAGAGGTTATTAGTTGCCAAGCTGTAAAAATGATATCAACCTATTATATAAAACTACTTATGTATAGGAAATAGTAAAGTAAGTTCCTATAGTAAAACTAAATTATAACATGGGTTCACACTATATTTAATTTAGGATCTAAAGGTTGTAACTACTGGAAACTAGTAAATAATAATGAACTAATTAAATTACGTTTTTAAGGCATGTGATATAGAACAATTATAAGGATTCTCTTTAAAACTCCTAACACTTTTAAATAAACAGACCAAGAAATCCAGTCAAATTACCAGCAACTCCAGTATCTAAAAGCAAACTTCTTAATCTGAAAAACAGGACAGAGCAGAAAAAATGTGACCCTGAACTTCATATTCCCATAAATTCTCCAGGAATGCAGGTACTTCTGAGACCAAAACACTTATGATAAGTTAAATGACTTTTTTAAAAAGCAAAAGGATGTGCTAAACACATGAACACAATTTATTTCTTTCTTCACTATTTAATGAAATGCCTAAGGGAAATAAACATTTCTAGCAATGTAAGGATTCCATATGCATAGCAAGAAGAGTTTAAATAATTCACTTCATAAACATAAAACTATCTGGGAATAAAAATAGGCAGCATGTGAAGGGAACTAAGTTCATATGCAGAATTTAGAAACTCAGTCGTCACATCAGATTTGAATTTCATGATAATTGACCCTACTCTGCTATAAATTAAATAGATAAGTAAATAGATAGATAAATAGATAAATAAATAAAATAACAATTTTAATGTAATTAAATGTGAAAGTCATTAATATTTTAAAATTTATCTTTTAGCAAATTGAATTCAACAACTGATGACTATTGTGTCTTTCTTAGGCAAATATTACAAGATAAGTTTGCACATGCTCTTTGTAGGGGCTGCTAGCCCAGAAAAGGGCTGGGTCTCTGAAGACAGTTATCTGTAATAGAACTCTGAATTTTGCCACAGATGATCTACCAGCTATTACCAGAAATTCAAAAGTTCCCAAGACGATGACCCAGTCCATACTCTCACATTTGGTTTAGTTCTGCTATTAAAATGCTAAAAATAATTTGAAAATAAAGTTGTAACTATTATACATAAACTAATATTATAATTTTCATTTTTGTACACTTATATGATTGCATTGTTAAATTTCTTCTACCTATAGTTCTAAACATGCCCAGTTATACCTTCCATAACTCCTCCAGGACATGTCAGAAGTAGAGTGGCATGGTGCTTGAGCACGCAGGCGCAAAGCCCAGGTCTGCCGCTGGCCTCCTGTTTATTCACGGGAAAGTTACTTAACTTCACTGTGTCTCACTTATCACATCTGAAATAGTAGATTATACCAGTATTTAACTCATTTGTTGTAAGGATTATAAACCATGATGTAAAGTACTACACCACGCCCAGTACATAGTAAGTGATCAATGTGTATTAGCCATTTTTAAATTACTGCATTTGATTTAATTTTCTATTAAGATTCTCTTTAAGTACAAAAGCAAATTATGGTTTTAAAGACATTTAATAATGACCTGAACATATACCTAGAGTTTATAAGGGCCGTAAAATAAAGAGTTCTCAGGGAACTATTATATAATTTCCAAAAGTATAAAGATAAATGAAGAAAATAATCACAGGTTACCACCAAGACAAACAAATGACAATGCAAGTAAATAAACAAACTTCATTTCTATGGCTTAAGCGGGGACAATCAGTGATGGTCTGAATTTTGTCATGAAGGATAAGATACAATTGTATCTGGAGTGCTTCCAGTGCTACTCATTTAAATTAAATGATGTACAAAACTACAGTGAGGTACCACTTCACACCAGTCAGAATGGCCATCATTAAAAAGTCTACAAATAACAAATGCTGGAGAGGATGTGGAGAAAAGGGAACCCTCCTACACTGTTGGTAGGAATGTAAGTTGGTGCAGCCACTATGGAAAACAGTATGGAGGTTCCTCACAAAACTAAAAATAGAATTACCATATGATCCAACAATCCCACTCCTGGGCATATAACTGGACAAAACTGTAATTCAAAAAGATACATGTGCCCCTATGTTCATAGCAGCACGATTCACAATAGCCAAGACATGGAAACAACCTAAATGTCCATCAACAGATGAACGGATAAAGAAGATGTGGTATATATATACAATGGAATACTACTCAGCCATAAAAAAAAGAATGAAATAATGCCATTTGCAGCAACATGGATGCAACTAGAGATTATCATACTAAGTGAAGTAAGTCTGAAATAGAAAGATAAATACCATATTATATCATTTATATGTGGAATCTAAAATATGACACAAATGAATCTATCTATGAAACAGAAACAGAATCACGGACATAGAGAATAGACTGGTGGTTGCGAAAGGGGAGGGGATTTGGGAGGGATGGAGTGGGAGGTTGGGGTCAGCAGATGTAAGCTATTATATATAGAATGGATAAACAACAAGATCCTACTGTATAGCACAGATAATTATATTCAATATCCTATGATAAATCATAATGGAAAAGCATATTTTTTTAAATGTATATATATATATATATATATAACTGAATCACTTTGCTGTACAGCAGTAATTAACACAACATTGTAAATCAACTATACTTCAATGAAAAAATAAATTAAATGATGTAGTTCTTTAAGAAAGAGAAAATAACTAAATATCCAATCAAATAATAACTTCATATAACAAATAGAATCAAAATAGAATAAACACTGGTGAATATGTATAATGCTTGACTTTAAGATTTTCACTTGTATTAAAAGATTAAAAGGATTAGGCTTCTTTTGGTGTCTTTTCCAGAAAGGATACTAGCTTCAAAGGGGAAAACAGGGAATTTTAATAACCTTGCGGGCTATGTAGAATTGAAGGATATACTATACTCAATGGTGTATTCAAAATATAGTAATGACATATGCTACAATTCAATATATCCTTTATATTGGATAATACATTACATACACATTTTAATTTTTTTGCATCTATCCTATCCATCTATCCTATTTAATTCAGTGTACTGTTTTCCATTCCTACCCCTCACCTTTATTTTTAAAATAGGTAAAAAGACCTTTCGCAAACTCTTATCAGTGTTCTTTACGTTTCACTTTCTTTAAAAAATTACCCTGTCCAGTTATGACGCTACTTAAGAAGTTTACATACTTTATATTTTATAAGTTGCTGACATCCTTTGACATATGTAAAGTATTAAATAGTTAATTAAAAGAATTTTCTTGCATGAAAAAATGTTTAAAAAGTTATATTTTATCCAAGATCAATTTTTTACAGTTTTTTACTAACCTTAAAATTGTTATTTATTATAAAGTATATTTTGAAATTCATAACAGCTTACAAAATGTGGTTGATCTAACTTCATTATTAACATCCTATGATTATCATAACACAGTAAAACATTGATATATAGCAGGAGCTCAAAAATAATTTTTAGTTTATTGACTATAATAACCCAGAAAATAGGAAAGCAATATCTCCTGACTGAAAGCAGAACAAAATTAGACCTTATGTTAATACTGAATTAGGTTTAGGTAAGTTAAAAAGTTAAAAAGTCAATTACATTTAAACCATTCCAGATCTGCAAACATGCCAAGTATTATTTATAACAGCTTACAAAATTGCTGTATTTACAGCATACCAGATTTGAGGTTGTCTCTCCCACATATTCAAAGAGCTATCGTGCATGTTAGATCATCTTCATATATCTACTAGCCCTAAGATGGAATATTAAAAGCATATATTAAAAAATTCCTTCCATATTCAATTATTATTCAAATACATATTTGCATAAGCATTTAATGTTTGTATAACATAAGCTTTACTGTCTTCAAAATGCATATTTCAATTCATGTGGATCAGACACTAATAAAACTAAAAATAATGTATAGACCAAATAGCATTATTGTAAAATGATAGAGTATTGTTTTATAATTAACACAAGTTTTAAACTTTATATATACCTTCATATGAAGATATCGTATTTTCGAGTATGACTCTATAACACTTTCTTTCAGAAACACTATTAGTTATACCAGATATGCAATATGGAAGCATAGTGTGGACCTTGTTAACAAGCTCATGGGTAAAGGTGAATTCATCCCTTTTACCTACATTCTCTTAGTACATATAAGAGAGTAGGTCCTAGACTAACACATTTGTATTTTAAAAGTAACTTGCAATTGCCCAGGGCATGAGCCATATGGCTGTGTGAAGAATGGATTTGGCTGCCGTCTTATGAAGTGAGACTGATAAGGTACCAGAAATTTCAACTTCTGTATCAGGTAGCCTGTTATTTCTAAACACCTTTCTTGTCTTTCTTATATAAATATATTTTGCTTTTTTTTTTGGATGATTGTTCTGTTAAAGTCGTGTGCTGAATATTTGGCTATCCAATTTTCCCTTCCACTCTCCTTGCCATCCTTATTTAGTTCCCTATCTACCAGTATCAGTTTCATTTTTCTTTTTCTTTTTTATTGCGATATAATTGACATATAACATTGTGTAAATTTAGTATCAGTTTCTGGGCTGTGTTAAATCCCATCCTTACCAGCTGTACCTGAAAAAGTGGATTTAAATGACCATCCCAGAAAATTAAATGCGATATCATACTGTCAACTGATTTACAGACCTTATTTAAATTTTGCCAATTGATCCACTCATGTCTTTTCCTGGTTTAGGATCCAATCCAGGATCACACCTTTTGTCTCCTTGTTTCTTAAACCTTCTTTAATTGGGGGCAGTTCCTCAGTTTCTTTGTCCTTCACGATGCTGATATTTTTTAACTGTACTGATTCCTTATTTTGTAGAATGTTCCTCATTTGCAACCCATTCATTTTTAAGCTTAAGCAACCAAGCGCGGCGATTCCCCGAGATCTCACAGAAATTAGTGGCAGAGCACCTTGTACACAAATAAAAGACTGCTGACTGTAAATAAATAAATAAGTAAAGAGATAAAAAATAAATGACCATCCCAAATCTTTCTGCCTCAATTAGAATAAGCAGGAGATTCCTGAGTTGAGCACACAGCTACAGATGTGTGCTCACTTTTATTTTTTACATATTTCTCTCTTAGAGAAAATATCATATCACCTCCTACGATATAACCTCTGAAGTTAACTCGTAAGTGAAACTAGCACTGTGGTCTGGATTTTAAAATACAGAATTCACTTTAGGTAATCTCTCAAAATCCTCAATAATTAACCTCATTTATTTTTACCATGTGTTATAGCAACTATTACAAAATTCTTGAATCTCCCAGGGGTAACACCGCCTTAAGGGCTTAGGCCCTGGCTCTGCGATGGTTTGGGCTGTAATCCCCGTTTTGCTACTTATCAGCTTTACATCCTGAAAGAATTCACTTAATTTCTCTAAGTCCAGTTTCCTCATCTGTAAAACAGGATTCTCAGTTCTTATTAAATATGGTTGTTACAAGAATAAAATGAGATAATGCATGGAAAGCACTTACGACCTTGTGTGGCATATAGGTAGCTCTCAAAAAATGTTAACTTAAAGTTCCGCCATTTTTCCATGAACTATGATAGCAACTATTTTTCCAAAGATAATAAGTGGGTATGAAACTTAAAAGGAAACCTGGAAACTCCCATGTACTCCTATCATGCTTGCAAATGTGTTTGTGTAATTTGGCATTAAAGTTCCCAACTTTCATCCCACAATGTAAGTTTTTTCCATGCACAAGTAGATAAGATAAGATCTCATGCTGCAGGAATAATAATACGTTATTTTCTCTGAATTTCCAGTTTGTTGAGTACTGGCGACATGAGCTGCCAAAATGAAATCCTAACCAAAAGAACACACTTGCTTTACTGGACATGGAAATTGTTAGAAAATAATAATAAAGGCCAAGTGAAAAATAAATGCTTTTTATATTAGAATATTCAATTTGGGGTTACTAAATGTGTTTGACAAAAGTCTTGGAACTGAGATTAATATTTAGAAACAGTTTTGAGGGTAAGCCAACCTAAGGTTACTTCTGAAAGCTTATTTGGATATTGTAAGAGCCAAAAGAGTTTATACACATAAAGAACTGTAGCTTTAAATTATAACTGCTGTACTTTTTCAAAGTATTCAAAAGAGTAAATTGTTATAGTATGGTAAAATCACAGTTTAAAAAATGTTTCCAAATAATATTTAGGCCATTCCCTACATCTCATAAGATTTGCATTTGTACCTTCCAGAACAAGTGTAATCTCCATCTGCAGACACATGTACTTCTTTTAAACCACATGAAAGCAAAGACATGAATCACATTCACCACTGTATCCCCAAAGTCTAGCACAGTGTCTGGCATGGAATAGGAGATGAGCATATATGTGTTAAATAAATGAAAGAAGCAGTTGATCTCTTCCTTTTTCCTTCACCAGCCCACTTATATGATGTATGGTGATGAAGCAGCCAAAAATCTCCATATGTCACCTCTGTGTGCTATCATGAAGACTTTAAAAGCCTGTGTAGCCTTAAGAGTACCAGACAACACAGCCAAAATAAATAAATAAATAAATAGCGTTCCCTTTAAAAAAAAAAAAGAGTACCAGAAACATAGGGAAACTTTGGATCAAAATAGAATGACCCATGTCTGCTACAAAGATTCATATCCACAGAAAATAGGAGGAATGACTGAGTGGGTCAGGAACATTCTTGGTATTTCTGGGTATCTTTTTCCAAGAGTTTTCAGAATCACATTTTTCTCACCTCACTTGAGAATGTTGCAGAAAACCCCTGTATGTAGAGGGGCCATGAAATCGTAAAAAGTTTGAAATCTGGAGTCAGGTGGGCTTGGGCATGAGTTCTAGTTTTACCACTTTCTAGACAAGAATTTCTTCAAAATTTAGGAAAAATAGCAACTTTGATATGTTATTTGATTTGAAATAGTACACATTAAATTCCCTCTCCACATAGTATGTGTAAAATAAACATTAGCCATTACGATGATTATTCCTTAATACAGATTAAGATAGTTCCGTTCCCCCAACTGGGTGTCGTCTGCCAACGAATCCTGTTGGTACCTATTGGGAACTGAGCGAATGCCCATCAGTAATTTGGGAAATTTTGTTAAGTTTCACTCTCCCTATATCCCCGTTGGTCTCAGTGGAGAAAGTTTTATAATAAGAAAATATTTTAATGTGATTCTTTCTTTACTATCACCTTTATACTTCCCCTTTGTCTCCTTCTGTTAATTGTTGACTTTTATCTAGAAGACAAAGCACAAAATTGAACTTAGCAGAAATTAAGCACATATTTAAATACTCATCCTGTCTTTACAACCACCATAGTCCTAAAACATTCACAGCACAAATGTTTTCCTAAGTAAATACATACCCAGATTCAAACGGGGTAGGAGAGCAGTGTCTAAGTGGTAAAATATGCAAGCCACTTAGAGAAAAGTAGAAATGTAGAGGTTATTGCTGTCTTGGCCAAGAAAGAATGTGAAGTTCCATTGTAATAGTGCATGCATGCATCTTTTGGAATGTCAAAGAACAGGAAAAAATTCTTGATTATAAAATGATGAGAGAAAAAGATATCTTCCTATCCTTGGCACTTCAAAAAAATCAGTTTTTCAGGCACTCTTCAATAAAATTCTTGTATTGCATTACTCTAATAAAGAGTTCTCTTTTTGAACGTTACTATGTAACT
Source organism: Eubalaena glacialis (assembly GCF_028564815.1). Lineage (NCBI taxonomy): Eukaryota > Metazoa > Chordata > Mammalia > Artiodactyla > Balaenidae > Eubalaena > Eubalaena glacialis. The sequence goes on from NC_083723.1 coordinate 49,173,649, forward strand.
TACTATTTTAAGTTTAAGTGAGTAAGTACTATTTTACTTACTCACTCAAAAAGGGATGACTGCCAGGAACTGTGATAAGCATCAGTGTGAAGTAGGCACACAACTGTGATTTCTCAAATACTGCATTTGAACCATTTGAAACAGGCACATGTATCATCCACCCACCTAGGGAAAATTTGTAAGTTCATCTATTTTAAGAAAAATTATTATATTCTATAAATGGTATTTTATGGTAAGGTTTAAAGCAATTAAATTATACAACTGTCTATAAACATGTTTTTAACTTCAAATCTGTAAAAAGGATTAAAATAATTACCATTGAAAGATAAATTATGCCTTATTGTTGCTAAAAATGAATGTGCATCAACTGGGAGAAGATTTTCAACTGGGGGAAACATTTTTGATATTTTGCTATTTGTAGATTTCTGTCATATAACTTCTACTATTAAAATCTGACTTTTTAATATATGTCAACTTCTCCAGCGATTATTTTATAAAGGACACAGAGAAATATGAACAGGGAAGAATCATGTTGTAGCGGAAAGAGCAATAAAGCCCTAAGGCCTGATGGAAGTCCTGGCTTTGCCTCCTACAGGACATCTTATCTTCAGGAATTTAATTAACCACTCAGAGTGTTAGAGTTCTTTTACGTAAATTTAGTATGTTAATATGTCATCAACCTAACAGGGATATTATGTAGTTCTAGTAAAGTGCACATAAATATTCTGAAAATAATTAACAGGCAACATACATAAACCTATTTCTTAAAAGAGGTTAATTTTTTCAACTTACTTCAATCTTGCTTTCTAAAGGATCAGTGTTATTGGATCGTATCTAGTGTAGAGTCAGTTATCAGAAAGCCTGCTTTCAGATCTATTCTTACTTCTCTTTATCAAATAGAGAAGTAACATATGTATGGGAAGAAAAGGCGGTATCTATTCTTTACTAAACAAGGCTGTCATCTGTGTCAGTCATGTCATTTAGTAACATACATGTTACTTTATGTCTAGGATTAATTTTTTTACTCCATTTTCAAGGTCACTAAGGGAGCCTTAAGTGGCTGTTACTATATGCCTGGGTTAGTACAATTGGTATTCTGGACTCCAGCTGTAGACTACAATCTTGGGAATGCCTGATGTTTCCAGATGTGTTTGTTTTCATAAAGTGTTTGCTTTCATAATGCCATCTCTAATTTAAAATATAAACTCCCTTGCTTGGTATGCCAGTTCCTTCCTCACACAAATTACTTTCTCTCTCTATTCCTCAATGTGTACTCCCTGTTCCAGTCAAGATGGTCAACTAACACATGCCATCCAAATCATGTTCATTTCCTTCTCCCTGTGCATGATATCCTGCTCTCCCAGATCCAATCGCATCCAAAAAGCATTTATGGATAAATTCCAAGTCAAAATATTCACTTTCTATCACGATCACATTTTTTTTCTACCACACTAACTTACAGTCAAATTATCTTGTATATTGCCTGAACTGTACACGCCTCCTGTCTCTCCAAAAATATTGGAAGGTGATTAAACACAGAAAACGTATATTCTTTCAAATCTCCCTTAAATAGCCCATAGAAGCTGACTAGGCTCAAAGTAAAAGTCTAATAAATGTTTTTTAGATAGGTAAGAAATGAACAAATTAAAGGGAAAACATTAAAAAAAAAATCTGTTCTTCTGACTTATTAAACACTAAATGAATTTGGGCGATACAACGTTCTATAAATTTTCTAAGAGAAATAAATGAGATTCTTTAATAACCTGAAAATCACATGTAAATTTGTGATAGAGAACCTAACTATTGGGTTGGCCAAAAGGTTCGTTCGGGTTTTCCCATAACAGCTTACCAAAAACCCGAACGAACTTTTTGGCCAACCCAGTATTGTAAGGAATTAGAAAGGTAGATAGGTCATGCTTTATGAATAAAAGAAAATATTGAGGTGTAGATGAAGAAACATAATGCTACCCCTTAAGTACTAGTTAATAAGCTGTTAACAAAGGTGGATCAAAAGTCTGATAATGATAATCAACATGGAATTGATTAGAAGTTAAAAAAGAAAGAATGGGCCAACATAAAACATGATTGCATTTCATGGCTGACAGACAATGTATCTGTAAACACGACAAATGCAGTGTAACTCTACTCAGGCACAAGAAAAGTACATCATGGAGTTATTTTATGAGTTAACCTAAGATAACAATACTCATGTTCTTAAAAATACAGGATATCACAGCAGTTATAGTATTTTCATTTCGTGTTCACTTACTTATACAGATGATATCAGGTTAGAAGACCTATGTAATATGTAAAGAATATGGAGTAAATACGTAAACTGATGTATAAAGCATTTAACACTGAAATATATGGGAAGTTAATATCAAACTATATGGTAAAACTCACATTCTTTGAATGACTCCATTACTTTAAATTATACTTAGTGTAATCAACACAGTCCTCATACAAAGGGCAAAACCAAGATACTTCATTTTCACCCTCCTAGAATTTTTCATTCTTTTTAACAGCAACCATAACTGAGCAACATCTTCTTGTAATAATGGATTGGTCTTTAATGGAAAACATCATGATATAAACAAATATTTGACTACCTTTTGGAAGAAAGCAGTATCATCATGGATTCCCGATACTAATTTGAGCCCAGGTTCTGCCACCAGCAAGTTTTTTGCCTCAGATAATTTATGTGGCTTTATTATGGTCTGAATGTTTCCGCCCCCCCACCCACCTAAAATTCATATGTTGAAATCTTAACGTCCAAAGATGATGGCATTCGTAGATGGAGCCTTTGATAGATGGTTAAGTCATGAGCGTGAACCATCATGAATGGGATTAGCGCCTTATAAAAAGAGGCTCCAGAGAGACCCCCTAGCTCTTTCCGCCATGTAAGGACACAAGAAGAAGGCACTAGCTACAAACCAGGAAGAAGGCTCTCACCAGAAGACAACCATGCTGACGCCTTGATCCTGGACTTCAAGCCTCCAAAACGGCGAGCAATAGATTTCTGTTATTTATAAGTTACCCAGTTGGTAGCATTTTGTTATAGCAGTTCAAGACCTCTCTAGGTTTTACTGTCCTTTCCTTTAAAACATGAAAGCTGGAACTATTGCAACTTTAAGGTCTTTTCTAAGTATAATATTAGCAATAAGAGTGCTAACCTTTATTTTTAGATTTTACCCCCATATCCATAACATATACTAAGTATAGTATTGAGTTTGATTTTGCAAAAATGATTCAGAGTGATTTAAACAATCAGGTTTACTCAAGAAAAACCAAGAGTATCACAGACATAATCATTCCAGAATTCCAAGACAGGTAGGAACAAAGCCCCATGAAAAGTTTCAATACAGATGTATAAAATACGAAAAACTGCTATTCAAGTTAACTGCTTTTCTTTAAAATTTAAAAAAATGAAAACATTTTACTTCACCAAATGCTTTAAACTTAAAGCTACAGAGACATGACACTGATATAACAAGATATCTATACTACTTGCATTTTGAAAATATTTTTGTTTTTCTCGCAAAAAAAGACTATAGGATGCAAAGTCAAAATATAGTAATTCATTTTTATAATTACTATTGTCAGCATAATCTCTAACCAAATGAAATGGTTGGACATTTGTAGAAAAGAAGATGAAGGGGCATCTTGAAATAGCTAGGCTGCTTTGGTTGAAACATACCATAAACAAGAATGTTAGAGAAATTTGTAATAAATTTATTTATGGCAAAGGAATATATTTGTTTGATATTATTAAATGTCACAACATAAACTTGTAAGTGAAATGAACAATAGAATTTAGTAATACAGCAGTGTCAGTTATTAGAAAATCTAGTTACCAGAAAATGATATGCTCAAACGTGGTATATTTCTGTTAGAGGACATTAAGCAATTGTGAAATGAATAAGAGAAAGAAAATTATTAATCTAAGTAATTGGAGTTTCATTCCTTAAAAAGTTAGACATAATATCTAACACTAGATTTATCATTTTTGTCAATCTGAGAAACTATTAGCAAAATGATCAAGACTATATTTTTAAAATGGATTATATTTGTTCACAGTATTTATCAATTATACTGTTATAAGTAAATAATATTCTGATATTATCATAAATAGCAATATAGTAATAACATTATACACATTAATGTTTTCACCATAGCTTATTTGGCGAAATATAAAGAAGAGGAAAATCAAGAAGGGCTTAGACAATGCAAAATATGTATAAAAATTTCAACATTAATTAAATTTACTTAAGTTCAGATGGGCAACTATTTTACAAGCTATTTGTTATATAATTAATAGTTATTGCAAATCTCCACTTTCTCTGAAAGTGCGGAATTTCTTTGGAAGCTTTAGAATTTCAAGAATGAAAGAAAATTTAGGTTTAAATATTTTTTCTTAAGGGGATATTTTTACATTATTAAAGAACTACTTTGTAGCCATTGTCATTTAATTGATTTGTATAAACAACATATTAAATTATTTTTAAAAGTATTCAACATAATATACAATAATTTTCTATATAATAATTCATACTTGTGGAAAAACTGCTGAACTATAATATGAGCAAAGAGAATTCAAAAATTGTTTCTTATAAAGAGTTGTCCTAAGTTTGGATGCACAGCTAACTAAAGTATATGCTCTATGAGTCATAGGTATGCAACACAGGTCAAGTGATATGTTTTCCTGGAAGGGAGAGAGGGAGGGAGGGAGGGAGGGAGGGAGGAAAGGAGAGCCAGAATGAAGGAGTATCTCCTATGGTGGTAATGCTGATAGTTTTAAATTCATTCAGTTACTACTTATAGAGCATCTGCAATGTGACAGATGCTCTTCTAGGTGTTGGGGATAAAACAGAGAAACAAATAGATATGTTCCTGCTCCCAATGGAGCTTACATTCTATTAAGGATGGGTACAGAGAGACAGAGAGTAGTCAATACACATATCACACAGGCCATGACAAGGGCTACAGAAAAAAAAATATGAAAAAGAGAAGAATGGAGAATGCCCCTGGTTGAGGCTTGCAGTTTTAAAGAGGATGCTTACAGAAGGCCTCGAAGAAAAGTTAAACTGAAGCAAAGATCTGGAAAAGGTCAAAATTCGGTGAATGAAACACGCAAAATTTTAGCTGTGGAGGTGGCAAAAAGTGATGGTCGGATTCTGCATGTGACCTGAAAACGGAGCTAACACCATTTACTGAGAGACTAGATACGGAATGTGAGAGAGGGTGCTCAAGAGGAGGCTTGCAGGGAGACCCAGATTTGGGTGTTGAATACGTTAAATTTGCCTACTGGACATCCACCTGGCAACACTGAGAAGACAAGAGCGAATTAAAGTCAGAAGTAGAGGGGAGCAGTCAGGGGTAGAAGTACACCTTTGATAGTCTCCAGCATGTAGATGGCATTTATGAGAGGTGAGATTGCCAAGGGCGGGAGTGCAGGTAGAGGAAAGAACAGGTGCACGCACTGATCCCAGGCATGTTCCATGTTCCAAAGTCAGGGAGATGAGGCAGAATCAGCAACTAAGACTAGGAAAAAGCTGCTAGTGAGAGGGGAGGAAAAGCAAAGTGTGTGGGGCTCTGGATCCGCGTGTGATCCTTAGAGGAAGATGAAGTGATCAAGAGAGCCACTGTGTTAAATATGTCAACAAGGGAGATCTGAGAATTAACTATTAGATGTAAATGGTACTAAGAGTTAGGCAACACATAAAAATATCAACTGTAATCCAAACAGATATCTATTTATATGCTTTTAACAATGAAAATATCATTTTTACCTCAGCAAACGCTTTAAATCTAAGGCTTAAAACAACCTGAAGTCAATGTAACAAGATAATATTTCTGCCGAAATTTCTCACAGAGTCTATAGATGAATGCTGTTTTTTAAGAATAAAGCTTTTAAATACATTGTGAAAACATTTCTAAGAAAGTGAATTAATATTATTTATTATACCTTATTTAATCTAACCTAAGATGCTAATATATTATCCTGTACATCCTCATGTTAGGTCTCACCAAGAAAAAAATGTTGCCGAACTATGATATACCATTGTTTGTAAGATCCATCCTATTTTCACAGATGTTAAAACAGGAAAAAATACTCATCTTTGAATTCATGAAATGCTACAGAATCATCCCCTTTTTGTGGCTAGACTAAGACACACATTCTATTTCTTTATCAAAAAATAAGACAGTAAACACTGTAACTTATAGTACTTTTGCAGAATAAGCAATTATTCCCACAACGGAATAATAACAACAAACACACTTAATCACTACCTTTTTTTCCTCCCAGGGTAAAGGTCAAAGCGACAGAGTTAAACTCTCTGTGCATGCTGAAATTATCGAGCAGTTAAAATATTACTACATGCTACTATTAATGTGGCCTATAATTTTTAATGTATATATGTGAAAAATATTTACTGATATATTAGTAAAATTAAATTTGTAAGATGATTTATGAGATGACATTTCTAAAATATAATATTTCTTAACATAAGGAGACAAATATTCTATTTTATCTGATTTAAGATAATAACTGAACCACAACTGTGGATAACTATTAATTTATTCATTCAAGAGAATATTTACTGAGCACCTTCTAAGTGTCAAAGTGTCAAGCAACTTTCCAGGCACTGCACATACTGAGTGAACACAGAAAAAAGAATCTTTTCAAGCAGCTTGTATTTTAGAAAAAGGAACAGAAACCAAACACAAAGGAAATATAATGTGTCAGAATGTGGAAACTGCTATGGAATAAAACAGACAAGATTAAAAGGTGGGATGGGGAAGCTGCCATCTAAATGGGACAACTTACGTAAGTGACATTAAGTATGCTTACTGTGAACATTTAAAACATTTCTACTCTTTAAACAGTTACTGCATTCAAAGCAATAACAATTCTCATTTGGAGCTTTGTACTTACTGGGCAGAGGGTTAGAAAAATGTCTTGTTTCCTCCACCTTAACTAGAAGGAGAATGATTTTCTTTTTGAAGTGTAAAGAAATAGCCTCTGACCTCTCTTTTTTACCTGGTATTCTTCCTCTCTAGATATACCAGGTACGAAGGTAAAAATGTCCAAATGTATTTTCATGATGTGGTTACAAACTGTTAACATCTCAGTTGACATGAAAACTGAAAAGAGAAGCTCAAAACAAGTTTTTGAAGAACATAACAGAATTGCTTCTTTTTGAAATCCAAATCAGAGTAAAAATATAATCAGCCTACTCATATTCAATCAATCTTGAGATGAGTAATACGTGACTTCTTGGACTTGTAATTCTTACCATAGTTACATGTTCTCTGAACATAAGAACTAATTAAATTGAATGATATTATATGATACTATATATTATATATTGGGCTGAAATAAACACATAGAATCAATGGAAATGAACAAATGTGTTTAAGATTACTGTTCTTAAATTTTAGGGGGAGATATTTGGTCATCTAAGAGAAATCAGCTTAACATCAAGCTTTCATTTTTAAGTTCAATATGATTTTCTATAATGCATATTAATTTATTAAATAAGACTTCTGCATTTTCTCCCCTTCCTCAAATACGGAAAACTTTTTCATAGGACAGAGTAAAAATGCACAATATTAGAAATCACATAAGTTAAGTTCTGGTTTCAGCTCTGCCAATAAATCTCAGTGTGACTGTTGGCAAATTATTCTATCTTTGTGAATTGTGGTTTCCTCATCTTTAAATGAAGGGATTAGTGAAGATGGTCTTTAAGGTGTCTTACTGTTCTAATGTGTACAAGATCACTTACATTATAAGAAAAAAGTTGAGACATTCTTCATCATGATGTTATTCCAAACATCAGCACACACAATTCGGTCCTACCTGTTACAACAGAGTTCTTCTTATTTATTATTTCCTGACTCTGTCATATGTCATTTACTCGGTATAATCTATAGTCTGCAACTTGCAAGACATGAACACATTATTATCAGTTTCTGATTACCACAGAGTCCTTATTAAGAGCCAGATCTACTTAATCCAAGTTTCCAGAAGTTTTTGTGAGGGAATGGCTTCATGCTGAATGAATGAATGCATAACATGACAAGTGATGGGAGTGAAAGGAGTTGGAAAAACTCTTTTATTAGAGCAATATTCTCTGTTTTGTTACCCTAAAACTTCAAAATGCATTTAGAATTCTCAAAAGAAGAAAAATCTGCTTTAATCTTCTTATCGTAGAGAGACTTGATATTTCTTAGCAAAGTTCCAGTGCTGTTTTTGTACCAACTAGTTTATTATCAAGAAAAACAAATTTAATATCATTAAAACAACCTATGGGATTCTACACCACAAAACAAAGACATAACCCAATGCACTGACTAAAGTCTAGGGGTTCTTTACATTCTTTCACAATACACAATATTTTAGTGTAAACGTCAAGGTAAATTTTACCACTGGTTAATTATTTTATTAATAATAGATTGTAATTATTACAGAAGTAGTATATTTGCACTCTACACAGTTAAACCACAGACAAGCAAAAAGAAGAAAATAAAGACATCATATTTCTATTCACACTCCACTCAGAGATTACCACTGTTAAAATCTTGCTTATCTTTCCATATTCTTCCATATATATTTTCTTATCACAAGATCATATCAAATATTCTATTTTGTATATTTATAAGTTAATTACCTCTATTTTGCCTGTCAATAAATTTTCATTTTATTTAATATCCAGTCCATATTAAATTTTTCACCATTGTCCCCAAATTGCTCTTTACAATTGGTTTGTCCAACTCAGGATCCAACTCAGTGTGACACACTGTACCTAGCTGTGTTACTCTCATTTTTAATCTAGCATACAAATCATCCCTTTTTTTCATGACATTAACTTATTGACAAGAGATAGAGATAGGTTCAAGTCATCCTTTTAAAAATGCTTTAACCTCTTCATAAACTTTAGTGTATTCAAGAGTTATTATTTGAAAACCATGTGTTAACTAACTGCACAGGATGCCTACTTCCCAAAGCTCTTGTTGGAATTCAGAGAAGATTAATCATTGTACTATCAGGGATTCTGAGCTAATTTTAAAAAGACTGAGTGTTCTCCTGACCCTTCTCCAGTGGGAGCAGGGCATGATGCATGCCTCCCGGACAGAGGAGCACTGGCCCTCATGAATGAGCATGAAGGTGTTCTAAGAACAAAGTCTTAGCTATCACTTAAATAAATGTCCCTTCTTTGTGATCTCTATAGAGCAATTTCCCCTCCTGTATATTTTCACCCATCACAATGAAATCTAACTAAGACTGTATTCCTGTTGGACTGAGTAGTACCAGTTTACCTAAATTAATGTTTATTTAGTATCTAATAATGTTTTCTATTGAGAGAAGCAGGGCTCTGTTTTCTCAAGGTTTTTGCCAAGTCTCATAAATCTGCAAAAAGGCAGTCAGTGTAACTCCTACTAATAACCAAAGTGGCCACACACAGAATAAACAAGGGCCTAGTTTATAAAGTCGTCACTGAGAGACCCTATTGGGGTAAATCTGGGTTTCTCAGTATTAATTTATGATGTGTGCAATGCACTTTGCACTCAAAAACAGAGAATAGGAAAAGAGTTAAAAAATGCATTTGAACAGAGCTTTAATACATTAATGTACTATTTAAATTTAACACCCACTCCCCCAAAAGAAAGAAAAGAAAAACAATGTGTTTCTGTGAATTATATGGAAGCTGGCAATGAATTTTAGTTGGTTTGGGTGTATAAGAATTTCTAAGCAATGAGATATCAACATGACTAAAAAACACAATTTGCTGGGTGTTTCTCCCCCAATTTTTAAATTATTCAAAGGTTTACTTAAAGCTTAAGGAGTCATTTCTTTACCAACATAACAGATTTTTGAGCCAAAAACGCCTAGTAAAATGTTGAGAAAGTGGTTAGTTTCATCTACAACTTCAGTATCAGCTAGAGTTACTTCCATATGAATTTTATTACTTTAAAAGTCAAAATTTATTTCAAGACATGAAATTACAACCTTATTTAAAACTCCACAATAAAAACTTTCTGAAGATGTCGTAATTTATTTATAAAAGACACAGACTACATCAGGGAAATAAGGAATCTAACTGTCTCATGGTGGTCCTATTTTTATTTAATCGTTCTCCATGGTAATACAGCATTTTCCCAATTTGCATTTGTCATGGATCTCAGAGAACAGGATGTAGACAACTTTTAGAAAGAAGAATAAAGCCCTTTGATATTTGTTTGGTTTCAGAGATCCCAGAAAGAGATTTTTCATAAGAAAGGAAAGAGGGGCTGCCATTTCCTAGTGTCTGAAAACCCTGTCAATATTTTCTTTAATTTTATGGCTCCGTTCATTTTCTCACTAGAAAGATTCCCAGACAAGCAATATGATGTGAATGTAATAACCTTTTCTCTTTTTGGCTGAGTGATAGTTTCTCAAAATAAATATAACCCATCTTATACATTTTTTTCCTGAATATCTCTCTCTTGAGCCATGAAGTGAAAAGATCTTCTCTGGGAATTCCAGAAGCTAAGACATTGCCACCTTAATTAGGAAAAGTAACATTAAGAGGAAGTCTACCTCAAACAGTTTGCTAAAACTTTTCTTCTCTCTTCAATAACCCTGCCTCTCATACCTTTAGCCATGAGGCAAAAATTACTTCCAACAAGAGCATCTTAAAACTTACTCACAAGAATGATAATGGATACGCACTACATACCAATCACGATGCTACATGTAATTAGATATGGAAATGAGATGACATGGCACACTCATATACAGTCAGCTAGAGAAGTAAAATGATTACCAGAGTACCTGACATACAAGGTCTAAGGTAAATGTTCATAATTTTATTATCACAGTAATTTCAAGATGATCAGAGATAAAAATAACATAAAAGTATGTTATTATATGTAATATTATATTTAATATCACTTCTAAAATATATACTAGTTCTGTCCAATAGAAATATAATGCAAGACACACACTTTAAAAAATTTTTGTAGCCACGTAAGTAGAAAGTAACAGGTGAAACCAATTTTTATAATCTATTTAATCCAATATATTAAAATATCATCATTTTAACATTTAATCAATAGATAAAGTACTAATCAGACGCTTTATGTTTTTCATTCTAAGTCTTCCAAATCAGCTGCGCAATTTACACTTTCAGCATTTCTCTATTTGAATGTTAGATTTTCATTCAAAATACTTGGTCTGTATTCAGATTTCATAAAATTTACAATTGCAAAAGGAGATTGAATGTACTATAGCTGTTTCAGACAAACTTAAAAGTTTTCCAATAACTGTATCGAGTACCACTTTTAAAATTTAGATTAATTAAAATTAAACAAAATAAAAGGTGAAATTAAAACTAGCTTTGAAACTTCTGTAAGATGCAGAAATCTGAACCTTTTGTTCTTGTCCCCAGAGGTAGAAAACATCATACTTTGCTGTGAGACAGAGGGGAAGGGATTCCTGGCGTGGAGATGATATTTTTCGCCTCAGACTTGACGTGACAGAAAAATGAACACAATTTACAGAAACACCAGAATTTCTGTGAGGATCTTTAGCAAGATTTCCAAGCATTTATACAGAGGCTTTTTTTTTAAGAGCTAGTCTGCAATATCCAACACTTTAAAGTGAGTCTAAAGCCCAAAATAAGCTTGTTCTTATCTTCCTTATGCCCTTCACCACTACTTTGAAACATCTGATTAATATAAAGCAGATATTAATACCTCACAGAATTTGCTTAGGATTTACCATGGATTCTTACTTTAATGCCAATCCGTTGATTAACATCCCAAAGATGGCAAAATTGTCATTACAAATCAATCTGGCTTTGGTGGCCACTGTACTTAACTAAGGAGAACAAATCAGTTTTGGAGGGAAATCCTGGAGCAGCTGGATAATATACACAGTTCTAGCTTGGCTTTCACTAGTGTTTAGTTTGGTTTATTTGTTTATAAGGCAAGGAGGAAAAATATAATCCTTGAAACCTCATTAGGAGTCTTCAAGACTCTGAATTGTTGAATATAAACGACAGCATCACTCTAATCTATCTTCTGAATTTTTAACCTCTTCCTGGAATAGTTCCATTCAAGTATAGGAATTATGAGGATAGAGGCTTCTACTTTTTATCCTTTATTTTATTCTGGCATAATGCTTGGTATATAACACATGTTCAACTTATTATGGAGAATGAAAGAAACCATGAGTAAGTGAATGATGAAGCCAAATATAAATTGTGAAGTATTGACATAGATGTGATGATCTGAACAACATATTATTGTTTTTGGAGGGGATAGACAAAAGTACATTTCTTAAATCAAACAATAATATAATCAGAAGATATTGATATATTTTATGCTATTGTTGTTATTTAATTTTTAGTTCTAAAGGTATTTAAGAACTGAATGACAAATTAAGAAACTGCATTTCTCCCCCACCATTTTACAGACACTTTTAAACTCAATCTATCCAAAATATCAGAGAAACTTGGCATTGCAAAAACTACCTTGGCTACCTTGCTGGACACTTGGAGTACTGAAAATACAACTCATAGGAAAGAACTTGAATAAAAGGAACAGGAAATTATCATGACTCAACCTTCTCACTGAGCAAGATAATACAGTGTGTTTAACAACAAAAAAATCATAAAATATCTGGTAGAGAGAAGGACCTATACTGGGGAGACTATACTACAAAGCTACATTAATCAGGACAGTATGGTACTGGCACAAAAACAGAAACATAGATCAATGGTACAGGATAGAAAGCCCAGAGATAAACCCATGTACCTATGGTCACCTAATATATGACAAAGGAGGTAAGAATATACAGTGGAGAAGAGACAGTCTCTTCAATAAGTGGTACTGGGAAAAGTGGACAGCTACATGTAAAAGAGTGAAATTAGAACACTCCCTAACACCATACACAGAAATAAACTCAAAATGGTTTAAAGACCAAAATGTAAGGGCAGACACTATCAAACTCTTAGAGGAAAACACAGGAAAAACACTCTTTGACATAAACCACAGCAAGATCTTTTTTTGACCCACCTCCTTGAGTAATGAAAATAAAAACAAAAATAAACAAATGGGACCTAATGAAACTTAAAAGCTTTTGCACAGCAAAGGAACACCATAAATAAGAGGAAAAGACAACCCTCAGAATGGGAGAAAATATTTGGAAATGAAGCAACAGACAAAGGATTAATCTCCAAAATATACAGACAGCTCATGGAGCTAAATATCAAAAAAATAAACAACCCAATAAAAAAATAGGTGGAAGACTTTAATAGACATTTCTCCAAAGGAGACATACAGATGGCCAAGAGGCACAAGAAAAGATGCTCAACATCACTAATTATTAGAGAAATGCAAATCACAACTACAATGAGGTATCACCTCACACCAGTCAGAATGGCCATCATCAAAAAATCTACAATAAATGCTGGAAAGGGTGTGGAGAAGAGGGAACCCTCTGGCACTGTTGGTGAGAATGTAAATTGATACAGCCACTGTGGAGATCAGTATGGAGGTTCCTTAAAAAACTAAAAATAGAACTACCATATGACCCAGCAATCCCACTACTGGGCATATACCCTGAGAAAACCATAATTCAAAATAACATATGTACCCCAATGTTCATTGCAGCACTATTTACAATAGCCAGGACATGGAAACAACCTAAATATTCAACGACAGATGAATGGATAAAGAAGATGTGGTACATATGTACAATGGAATATTACTGAGCCATAAAAAGGAATGAAATTGGGTCATTTGTAGAGATGTGGATGGACCTAGAGTCTGTCATACAGAGTGAAGTAAGTCAGAAAGAGAAAAACAAATATCATATATTAACGCATATATGTGGAATCTAGAAAAATGGTACAGATGAATCTGTCTCCAGGGCAGGAATAGAAACGTAGACATAGAGAATGGACATGTGGACATGGTGGGGGGATGGGGAGGGTGGGACGAATTGGGAGATTAGGATTGACATATATACACTGCCATGAGTAAAATAGATAGTGGGAACCTGCCATATAGCACAGGGAGCTCAGCTCGGTGCTCTGTGATGACCTAGATGGGTGGGATGGGGAGGGGTGGGAGGGAGGTCCAAGAGGGAGGGGATATATGTATACATATAGCTGATTCACTTCGTTGTACAGCAGAAACTAACACAACATTGTAAAGCAACTATACTCCAATTAAAAAAACTTACTTTCGATGACCCAAATACAAAACTTAAAGAGAGACTCAAAACATATACACATAAAGAAAAACTAGTTGGTATAAAAGGATAATTCAATACACCTTATATTTGTATAGTATTTTATCATTTTGCAATATATATATGTACACACACAAGACATCACATTTCACACATACTGTTTTTAAATCCTTTACTTAATTTTGCATTTAAGATAGCATGTCATTGTATTTATAAAATGAAATTAGTCATATTTTCAAAAGAAAAAATAGCATAGTGGCAGATTTCATAGATAAAAGAAATGGAGGAGTGGCAAGAACCAGTCTCTTCACATGTCGTATATTTGTGTATGTGTATATATAAATATATATAATATATATGTGTGTATATACATACATATATATGCACAGCAAAATCTCCAGATACTTTCGGTAACATGGCAGCAGACTTTTGAAGCAGGCTAAAAAAGTATGCTGCAAATCAGTGTGGGTGCTCAGAGGAGTAGCAAATTTAACATGCACACTGCAAGGAAAGAGCCTCAGGAATGGAAAGTCCAGAAGAAGGCACTTTGGTATAGCAATTAGGATGAAGTGAGTGAACCAGGCAAACATTTTCATTCCTTCAGGGAAGGGGTTTATTATGTTGCGTGCCACAATTTTAACATTATTCACTCACAGTAGTAGGCACAGGGGTAGAGTTTCTGTCCATCTTTCTAATCATCCTTATTTCTAACTACCTGTAAATATGCCTCTATCTACAGACCTGCGACTAGCTACCTGGCTAGAAAGCAATTCAATACCAATCATGAAAAATATAACACCACAATCCATTTACAGGCAACAACCAGAAACACACATGCACACACACACACACACACACACACACACACATATGTGTATGTATGTATACATATACACACTTATATTTCTAACATTTAGGTGATAGGATTTTATGAAGTTAAAAATATCAAATTATTTTTCTTGTAGTACCATATTATTTACATATTATTATTTTCTCCTAATGTTTCACTTACTAGATATTGCACATCACAACATAGGCTAAGTTATTGCTTTCTGCTCTTGTAGTTGGATATGAAACAACCAGAGTCAATCTTGCACATACAACATAGGTGAAATGCCCTTCCCGTTACCTCCATACAGCCTTCATTCATAGGACCAGCTCCCTGCTACTTCTCCTTTTAGATTTTTAAGAGTTTTTTATCTGAGAGAATTCACAAGATCCCAGACCAACCAGCCTGCCCAGCACCAGTTCTGGGTTTCATTCCTTCAAAAACCGGTTGTCTAGTAGATGAGAAATGATTTCAATCAGTGAGTAAAATTTAAACCAGTTATCCCTGTTATGAAAGTCAGCTAATTTGTTACCACAGCCAGAGATTATGATGACTTTATCTATTTAAAGGTACGGAAACTTTATTAACAAAGTAGGTGGTAGGGAAATTAGGATTAAAAATGAACAGATGGGAAAAAAATAAATGACTCAAAATTTTAATTCAAAATCATAAGAATGTCAGTGACAGGAATGAGGTATCCCCACGAATGATCAATATTACTTACCCCTGCCTGAGATATGTAAGAAGAGCTCTACATTATTATATTTTCTGTTTTACTTTTCACTTAAAAATTGATTTATATTCTTAATGATTCACTTTAACATAACTTGCTTTAGTTTTTGGTTCTGAGCGTTCAGTTGGGGACACTGATGGTTCTCATAGTTTATTGTTCAGGAAATGAATAACATCATCTAGTTTAAAAATTCTCATATTTGGTTTCTTCTAATAATCCAGATAAGATCCACTGAGTTCCTTAGCTGAGAGTAAATACACATTTCTATAATATATTTGTTTTTAAAAGGAAACAATGTTTATAGAGTTAACTGGGTTACTGAAATGCAAAAATTAGATAAAATGGAAAATTAGTTCAAATCCCCTGACTTACAGCACCCCAGGGTTTATTTGCAGTTAGGATATACACATGAGAAGATAGAAAGTCTCCTCTCGTACATCTCATGGACTGTTGAGAAAAGGTAGTTGGAAAAACGTATAGTTGGAAACTTTGAAAAACAGTCCAACTCTTAAAATGCCATGTCAAAATTGAAAATGTCCTAATAGACACTGATAATATTATTTTCTTAAAATACACAAGTAACATTTGCGTCAAACAACCACTGTGTATGCTAACATCAAATTTCCAAAGCCACAGAAAATTATACTATGAATCCTGATAAATATTTGCAATAACTAGACTGAGAAAACTAGAAAACACTGAGATTAAAGAATAAGACATGTTAAAGAATAAAGAATACTTGCTTTACAGTGCTTTCCATTTACTTTCACTCTGGCAGAGGCTTTTTGACTTCTCAGTTTTAAGATTCAGGGCCTATGATTCACTTTAGCATCTAATAGTTTACATGATTCCAAGACCGTGTGCCAAGGCACCCTGGAGTGCTAAGTGAACTCACAGGGCGTGCTGTGGGATATTTTAAAATGTCAAGGTAAACACAACTGTATTCAACATCTGTCAGACACAGATGTTGTATCGTTACAAATTACTAGTCAAGGTTTTTCACAGTTTCAACGTTAGAGAGTGCAACATTCCTTTCAATGGCATCATAGCTGTGCAAAGCTGGGTTTTCAGCAGGTCATGAGATAAAAAGCAAGTACCTCCTGAAAATCCATGTGGAACGGGTAATAAAGATGACTGTTCAATCTGTTGCCAAGGTTTGAGAAGTTGTGCAGTGCCCAACGTACACTCACACACCCATCAAGAAGTAATTGCGGTTATTTAAGAATAAAATAAAAATATTAATTTTATTTTTTCTTTCAATTTAGGTTGTCAGGACATAAATACTTATTAAGTTGTTTGGCTGGAACTAATAAGCTGTTTGGCTACAACTATTTATTAAACAGAATTCTTGGTTTTCGTTTATTTGTTGGCCTAGTGGTACCATGGAAATGTTACTGAGCTAAGGTACTGAAAAGCTTTGGAAATTTCCATTCTAAGTGCTTTTCTAGGAAATTTAAAAATGTATCACTGCAAGTAGCATCACCCACCAAATCATATCTGCAGGAGAATTTGCTAATGCAACATACCAATCAATTTACTGCTTGACTCTTCAAGCTTCATTTTAATATCTCCTTCACTCTTCTGTCTTTTCCAGCTCTTCCGGATTTATAGCAAGAAGATTACAGTCACTGAAGCTTTTCTATGTTTCTGTTTTCCGAGTTTATGTCTAAGTTCACCAAGTAGGTAGAAGCCTGGTATAACAACATCTTCATTGTGATACCAAAATCAAGCCCCGCTGGAGACAGTCCAAAGCTGACTTTCTTCACACTGACTTCCCTATGTGGTGATGGTGTTATTTTTTTGTTTCCTGTGAGTTTCTTTCATTGTAAATGTGGGAAAAACAAAATAATATTTCAAAACAGTGTTTCTAGAGTTTTGTGTTTTTTTCTTAAACACCTTTATTGGAGTATAATTGCTTTACAAGGTTCTAGAGTTTTAAAAATAATTTAACCCAGTTATAATATTTAAATGCTTAATATCACCTTGAACTTTCTTCAAATGCTAAGCAATATAAATGTTTAAATAGCACTGTTGGGACTTGGCTGGTGGTCCAGTGGTTAAGACTCCGTGCTCCCAATGCAGGGGGCCTAGGTTCGATCCCTGGTCTGGGAACTAGATCCCGCATGCTGCAACTAAAGGAGCCCGCATGCCACAACGAAGATCCCGCACGCGGCAACAAAGATCCCTCATGCCACAACTAAGACCAGGTGCAGCCAAATAAATAAATAAATATTTAAAAAAATAAAAAATAAATAGCACTGCTGCAATGAACATTGGGGTGCACGTATCCTTTCGAACCATGTTTTTCTCCAGATACATGCCAAGGAGTGGGATTGCTGGATCATATGGTATCTCTATTTTTAGTTTTTTAAGAAACCTCCATTGCAGCGCTGTTTACAATAGCCAAGATGTGGAAGCAACCTAAATGTCCATCGACAGATGAATGGATAAAGAAGATGTGGTACATGTATACAATGCAATATTACTCAGCCATTAAAAAGAATGAAATAACGCCACTTGCAGCAACATGGATGGACCTGGAGATTATCATACAAGTGAAGTCAGACAGAGAAAGACAAATACCATATGATATCGCTTACATGTGGAATCTAAAAAGAAATGATACAAATGAACTGATTTACAAAACAGAAACAGATTCACAGACTTAGAGAACAAATTTATGGTTACCAGGGGGATAGACTGGGAGTTTGGAATTGACATGTACACACTGCTATATTTAAAATAGATATAGGACCTACTGTATAGCACAGGGAACTCTGCTTAATATTCTGTAATAACCTAAACAGGAAAAGAATTTGAAAAGGAATATATATATTCTTTATATATGTATATAACTGAATCACTTTGCTCTACACCTGAAACTAATACATTATTAACCAACTATACTCCAATATAAAATAAAAATTAAAAAAAAATAAATAAATAGCACTGTTACCTGCACACAAAGAAATATACACACACACCCCCCCCCCCAGGAAATTAGAAGTTATCTGATATTACTGAGACTAAAAGGCAAGTAAAGCAACATAAGGGATTTGCCACAGAAAACCTATGCAAAAACTGAATACAGAAAATAAATTATTATTTATGAAGTTTGTTCATTTTCTCCTTCCCTCTCTTAGTTCTGAACAGTCTGTCTTCTTTCCTTCCTTCATTCTTCACTTCAGAAATCTTCAATCAAACTAGGTAAACTTCTCTACGTTTACACACATATAAACAATTTCTGGAAATTTTCCAATCCCAAACAAAAGCAAAACTGAACAAAGCAAACATACAAGCAAACAAAACAGTGTGATGTTCTTAACAAACAGTAATAGATTATTTTCAAAATCAACTCCAGAAAGTATGTAGTTCATCAGAAGATTTAATAATCAGACTAGAATATATTTCAATATTGGTTAAAATTGAGATTTACTATCGATTTGTGTGTATGTGTGATGATCATTCAAGCATGCAGTTTTTAATTATTATAGTTTATTGGAATACCATTCTTTCTACATCCTCAAAGCATCTCACATGCTTTTTGCATTAGTATTTCATATTCGCTTATATTGAACTGAAGGTTCTAGGCCATCTTGAGGTTTTATGTTAGCCTTTTCCTAAAAGATATTAAATAACTTGTAATTCATATTATAAATTCACAAATTATAGATTCTCTCTAAAAAGAATCAAGTTTTCTAAGCCCACTTGGATTAAAACAACGAAAACGTCCAGAAAACTAATTTGCAAAGAAAATCTGTTACAGATGTGTTATATGTCCAGAA
This sequence comes from Eubalaena glacialis, assembly GCF_028564815.1. NCBI lineage: Eukaryota > Metazoa > Chordata > Mammalia > Artiodactyla > Balaenidae > Eubalaena > Eubalaena glacialis. Next base: position 49,193,238 of record NC_083723.1, read on the forward strand.
TGGTTTTATTTACTTTCTAATTATATCAAATGTTCATTATTGTATGTTTGCTATGGCCTGATAATAAAATATAGGAAAATATCATCACTGTAAAATTTCCTGCTTCTCTCACCTTGACCTCTTCCTTGTTACAATTTAATGTTTTATTTTACACCTACACTTACTTGCAGAAAAGTATTTGTTTACACAGAGAGGATGCTTTTTGATCATAGGTTTTGATTATTTCAAACACCTGCTGGACAAACTTCACTGAAATGTGCAAGTAAGTAATGACTGGATCGATCTCTTGCTGATTATTAAGCTAAGCCAAAGCTGCATATGGAAGGATCATTGTTAATCACAAGCAAGTGAAAGAGCTATCAACATTTACAACTAAATTTGATCTCAGATGAACAAATTAAATGATTTGGTAGCCCAAAGACATCTGTATTCTTACCTAAAAAGGAGTAGTATCGCAATAAGAGGACAACATAAACCTACGGGGGGTTGTGGAGAAGAGAAGTTGGTAAGGATGAAAACGACCTCAGACTGAACAAGGGTGTAAAAGGTTAGTAACATCTTATAGTAAAAGAAAACAGAGGTATTGATAATGCTTGGAAAACAGTGGAACAATAAGAGCATTAACAGAGTTAGTAATAATTTAATAACAAAAGAGCATTGCTAAGATTAGGTACTAGTGATATGCCTTCAAATACATATTGATAACCTCATTACCAAAATAATTTCTATAAAAAGTATATTTTAGAAAACAAATACAAATATTGATCCAGATGAGAAATTGAACAACTGCTTGTCACCCATATGGTAAATTTTGTTATTCTGTAAATCTAATAAGATAGTTGAAAGCCCTAGCATAGTTGTCAGTCTTTCGCTCTTGGCACCCATGAATATCAAATGCAAGTAGCCTATAAACTGGGACACTTGCACTTGTTCGTACTGGCAATTAACAGAAACCTGTGACCCTGATTCTGAGAGAGATAAATAACTATTGACAGGTAATTTCTAATCTTGACGACATTCAAAAGTAAATGACTAGTAGGACCGGAGGCATCATAATGACTTTACACTGTATTTGTTTCAATGAAAAATATCAGTAAAATTATATGCCAGAGATTCAATCATCATTAGTAATCCATGGTCTTTTTGTACTGATCATATCTATAAAAAACATTGCATGTGGTATGGACATAGATTATCCAAAGACTGCTAGCCCTGGCAAACCATCACGCAGACTGCCTCCTCTCCCTCTTTCAGCTCAGCCCAAAGAGGCCCTATCTTGCCCCTCTTCTCTAGCACACAGTGCCTTAGCTTGCTCCTGCCTGCCTGGCCTCCTACCCCCGTGCCTGCTAAACTGAGAAACGTTCAGATGTTACTGACATCAGAGAACGTCTAAGTTCCAAACTCTCCCCATGCCCCATTTTCTTAGGACTGTCTAGGACACACAGCAATTAAAGCTCAGATATCCGTAACTCATAGGGGCTGATAACACGTACCTTTTAATAGACTGCTTAAATATTTTATTTTAAGAAAAGATGGAACAAAACCCAGAAGGACTAATAGATGTGAGGAGAATGGACAGAGAAGTACACAAATCCCACCATGTCGGGGAGGGGGGGGTGTTCCACTTCCTCTGTGCAAAGGCTGACAGGCATTTACTTATTAACACTTTAGAAATGAACATGTATGAAATGTACTTGCCCAGTTTATTTGTGCTTTTCACTGCAAATGAAGTAATGGCTGGGATGGCAATGATTTGAAATATAGTAGTACAGATTGTTTCCTTGTTTATAGGAAAGTAGAAGTGCAGTATAAAGTGCACTTTGTAAATGTACCAGAGAGAACCATAAAACTGAATAAGCCCATTGATGAAAATACAACACAAGGTGATAACTTTAGGTTATCCCTGAATAATAAACAACCATAAAAAATAATTAGGTTTAAACACATAATCTAAAGAGAAAAGAGTAAAATCTGTTTTCAAAAAATACATACATCTGAAAGGAATTTAGCTAAAGTTCAAATTTACTTTAAAAATATACTTCATATTTTAAAATATAGCATAGCTTGTCTTTCTACTTATAAGGAATTATATCATGTTATTATTGGCAGCTCCCTTCATATTTTATCACATTGATTGCTTTCAAAAATGATGTAATAGTCTATGTTGCAAATGTTTTTCCAAACTTTTATTATAAAATTTTTTTAATATTTTAATATTTTTAATATTTATAAAACATAAAGTATACAGCAAACATCCATATACTCACACCCAGATTCAATGATTAACAGTTTTCTAAATTCGCTTTATCTATACATCCTGCCAATCTATCTGATTTCTTTAAAAAATATTTTTAAATGTGAGATGAAGCTATCAATACACTTCACCTCTAAACACGTAAGCATGATATAAATATTTTTATTTTCTCTTGTAATTTAAAAAATGTTACTAAGAGATAGTAATACTTAATACATTTCTTACTGTGCACTAAATCACTAGGAGGCTAGTTAACTTGTCCATTAGAGCTTAGTACTCATGAGGCAATGGCGTTAGTTTTAATCTCCCTGATGGGTCAACTAGTTATTTCTTTTCCATGGGTACATATTAAATCTCTGGTAACACCTGGTCATACCGAAACTTAATGTGTTTTCAACAAGGAGGTAATATGCAAGAGTACATGAATCCTTAATTATAGACAAATCAGTGAGCAGCCCCTAGTGATGGTGTTTATTAAAGACACTTTGTAAATGATTCATTTATATATTTAGTGACTGTGAAACATTTATTATTTGAAAAAGCATAATCATATAATTCTAGCTTTTTTTACCTTCTAGGTGTATCACATTTACAGATATGAATGCCTTATTTTATTTTAGATATTTATTTCTAATGAAGGTTAGCTCTTTAATAGAATGCAAATTATTAAAGCATCTTATATTGCCATAGTGGACTTTGCACCTATCATAGAACAACAAGTAAACGGTCTTTGATTTCTCATTAAAAAACTGAGGTACCTTAATCAACAACAATTTAACACTGAGCTGTTGAAATCATGAATAAACAATATGACTCATCACATGTATACAATTTCCTTTATTTTACCTGATATGCTTTTAAGTCCAAATTTATCTGGATTTATTCAATTATGTTGATTTTTCTTCTGAAGATTGGTAGTTTTTAATCACCAACTTCTGACATGTATATTTTATATATATTAGCTTAGAAGTGCTACACGTAGACAAAATAAGGTGTTACTATATTTACATCTTATATTATGCCATAAGATAAGTAATTCTTAATATAACAAAGCAGTCTTCAACTTTTATGTATTTCATAGAATGCTAGAGCTTGATTCTACCAACCTGAAAGAACAAGTGTACTTTCAAGAGTTAACAAAGTTCCAAAATTCTCTCTTGAGAAAAACAAGTCTCTCTTTAATTCTTATGGTCTTGATGACATTTTAACTCAATATTGAAAATTTTTAAGATGCTTACCAACTTATGGGCAAACTCCATCCCCTCATGTGTTGTTTACATTTCCCTCCAAAGATATCACCAATATATCACCCATATTCAATTGGTATAAGGGATACATTCAGAAAGACAGCTAGCAAAGGTTAAGAAACTGACTTTTTTTTTATAAAAGGACCAATCTGTCTACCCAGAAAATCATTAGCATAATAGATAGTAAGAAGAAAATAGTTATGCCATGTGAATGTCTTATAGACTACAAACTCTTCATGAAAATTCCCACATGAAACCTATGACAAAAAGTAATGGTTCTAACAGATTTTGTTTGAAATAATGATGCCATTAACACTTGGCACTACAGTTTCCAAATGGAAGTGAGTTTGCATAATAGTTGACTTTTCTCTTTATAGATAAACACAGTAAGTCACTGTGCAGGGAGGCTGACATGCTTCAGAAATAAATGCCACTTTGAGATATAGAAAGTCTTACTATCCCCAACACAAGCCTACTTTTTTAAGTCAGATTTTTTTTTTTTTAAAGATCTGTGTTTTGATTCTCTTTCTTCATTTTATGAAATAAAGATTCATTCTTATTTGCTTCGATGGCTAAAGAAAGTCACTACTAAAAACGTGGCAGTAAATAAAGAACACTAATCTCAAACAAGGCAATAATTTTGATGTTAATGTTGAAATACTGGTGTAGTATACTAAATGAAAATAACTTGAATAAAAGACTGGTTATTTTCAAAATATTAACAGAAAGATTTTTGTATTCATTTTCCCAAGTGAGACTAAGTTCCTAAAAAATGCTTCTACAAAGAAGTTAACAATTTGGTATCCCTAAACAGGCCCTCACTGTACAATTTATGCATCTTTTCTCCACTATTTGACCGTTTCCTAAACCCTATATGTTTTATCTCAAGTGCTCACACTAACACTCTGATGTCTGGGTCCTATGCACTGTGCCCAAGATGATCAGCCATTTACTTTTTTATTTTGCTTTCCCAATACATATAAGTAAATGAAAAGCATTAATTTATAGCTTCACATGCATCACCACTATTTGGGGAAAACAAAAGAGAACAAAACAACCAAATCTCTGCTGGCCAGAGGTGTAGTTCCGTTCCCCAACAATATTCTGTTCTCAACTTTTCACTTTAGTTACCTAAAGCACACTGATTTGCAATACCATTCGGAAGTTTTTCTATTCTACTAAGAACAAAAGCTCAGAATTCCTAGGTGTCTCACAAATTCCTCACTTGAACTTCTTCACCCATTCCCACCAACCGTGTCTATTGTGTCTACCTGCTTGGTTAACCACATCATTCCCTCATCGCAGGCCCAGGTTTTTCCCTCCTTGATCCTAGTCTCTTGGTCCATTAACCCCCTTTAGTTACTCCTTCTTTTCCTCATCACACTAGACTCTAAAATTAACTTATTGTGACAATGACAACTCTTTCCCCTGAAAATTCTGTAACCAGTTATGAGCATATGAAGTAACTGAGGGGCTTGTAACAATTACAGTTTCCATGCTGCCATCTCCAAATACTCCATTTCAGCAAGTCACAGAGGGGTATTCCGGAGTCTGGATTAGCCATGAATACACTCCAGGTGATGGAACAGGATAGAAAGCTCAGAGATAAACCCACACACATATGGTCACCTTATCTTTGATAAAGGAGGCAAGAATATACAATGGAGAAAAGACAGCCTCTTCAATAAGCAGTGCTGGGAAAACTGGACAGCTACATGTAAAAGAACGAAATTAGAACACTCCCTAACACCATACACAAAAATAAACTCAAAATGGATTAAAGACCTAAATATAAGGCCAGACACTATCAAACTCTTAGAGGAAAACATAGGCAGAACACTCTATGACATAAATCACAGCAAGATCCTTTTTGACCCAGGTCCTAGAGAAATGGAAATAAAAACACAAATAAACACATGGGACCTAATGAAACTTAAAAGCTTTTGCACAGCAAAGGAAACCATAAACAAGACGAAAAGACAACCCTCAGAATGGGAGAAAATATTTGCCAATGAAGCAACTGACAAAGGATTAATCTCCAAAATTTACAAGCAGCTCATGCAGCTCAATATCAAAAAAACAAACAACCCAATCCAAAAATGGGCAGAAGACCTAAATAGACATTTCTCTAAAGAAGATATACAGATTGCCAACAAACACATGAAAGAATGCTCAACACATTAATCATTAGAGAAATGCAAATCAAAACTACAATGATACATCATTCACACCAGTCAGACTGGCCATCATCAAAAAATCTACAAACAATAAATGCTGGAGAGGGTGTGGAGAAAAGGGATCACTCTTGCACTGTTGGTGGGAATGTAAATTGATACAGCCACTATGGAGAACAGTATGGAGGTTCCTTAAAAAACTAAAAATAGAACTACCATACGACCCAGCAATCCCACTACTGGGCATATACCCTGAGAAAACCATAATTCAAAAAGACACATGCACCCCAATGTTCATTGCAGCTCTATTTACAATAGCCAGGACGTGGAAGCAACCTAAGTGTCCATCGACAGATGAATGGATAAAGAAGATGTGGCACATATATACAATGGAATATTACTCAGCCATAAAAAGAAACAAAATTGAGTTATTTGTAGTGAGGTGGATGGACCTGGAGTCTGTCATACAGAGTGAAGTAAGTCAGAAAGAGAAAAACAAATACCGTATGCTAACACATATATATGGAATCTAAAAAAAAAAAAAAATGGTTCTTAAGAACCTAGGGGCAGGACAGGAATAAAGAGGCAGACTTAGAGAATGGACTTGAGGACACGGGGAGGGGGAAGGGTAAGCTGGGATGAAGTGAGAGAGTGGCATGGACATATATACACTACCAAATGTAAAATCGATAGCTAGTGGGAAGCAGCCACATAGCACAGGGAGATCAGCTCGGTGCTTTGTGACCACCTAGAGGGGTGGGATAGGGAGGGTAGGAGGGAGAAGCAAGAGGGAGGAGATATGGGGATATATGTATATGTATAGCTGATTCACTTTGTTATAAAGCAGAAACTAACACACCATTGTAAATCAATTATACTCCAATAAAGATGTTAAAAATAAGAAGAAGAAGAAGAAAGAAAGAAAGAAATAAAAAACACTCCAGGTGGTAAGACTCAATCCAACCACTTTTGACCAGCCACTGATTTTAAAGTTGGTTCCCAAATCCATAATACTAGATTCAACTTTTCCTCCAAGCTCTAATCTTTATCTGTCTTTACTACCTAATTCCTGAACTGTTATAACATTTTCCTAGCAACTTTTCCAGCCTCCCTCACTTCAATTCTCCATTTTTACCCAAACCACATTCATACTCTTGAAGGTTTTGATAAAATTCATTTGACAAGCAATGGGAAGCCTTCTGTTGTTTCACATAAAACTTTTCCAGTTGTCAAGGTCCTCCTTAATTTGACCCAAAACATTTAGGAGTTATCTCTCATATTCCTATAAATTGTGAATAAAATGCTGTCTTATTCTCACTTAATCATCACTTGTTTGAAGCCAGCTCTTGTTATGTATGAGAACACAAGTGACGATATAAGTGATTCATGTGGCTGCACAGTTCATCACTTTTAGAGCAGGGTCTAGAGTCATAGATGCTGCATTCTCTCCCTCACACTATCCTGCAGATGCCAGGATTTCAGGACCATTATGTGATGGGAGGAAGGAAGCAGGAAAGACAGGGAAGAATGGAGTGAAAGAAGAAAGGATTAACAAGTATTTAAGAAGCACAAACCATGATTTACATTGTAACTATTTCAGAGACATTATACCTATCATATTTTTCTCCAAAATATATAATTTATGGATTAAAAACTGAACTAAATGTCATTTTATTAATTTGCAAACAGTAGTATTAAACATAATGTATACCTCAATTCTCTGAGGAACTGCGATAAAACTAAATTTTCAAGCCTAACAGAATAATGTCAAACTACTTATTGTTTCGTTAAAAAATGACAAGGTAAGATATTGGATAAACGTAAGGGAATAAGAGTATCTTTTCCCATGGAGGAGTGAAAGAAGTCGATTTGGTTAAGAGATAGATGCGTGTACAATCAGAGTGGCAGAGATTGTTATCAGCACCAAGTAGAAAATGGTGGAACTGGGAAGATGTTGCGTTAGAACAAGAAAAAGAGAGAAATGGGGAGATAAACAGATGAACTAGATCATGAGTCAGGCAGGATAAGTAAAATAAAAGCAGTAAAGGGCAACAGGGACAAACTTACAGTGAGAGCTAGAGAGCAAGAAAATGAGGGGGGAGAAGAGAAATTGGAATTGTCACTCTGGAAAAAGGATTAGCCAGAAGGGAGCTACAGGAGAACGGGGGCGATGAAGCCATGCTTGACTCTGCCTGTAGAGACAGGCATCATCTCTCTAATGAGCACCTCAGGGAACAAGAAGGCATCACAGCAGCCTGGAGGCAATGGGACCCTCCTAGACAGGACTGATGGGACCGTACCTGGTGCTCAGATCCAGGCACCTCATTATCCAAAAGGTGCAGAGAAGCTGGAAGGAGTTCAGGGACACGATGGAACAATGGCTAAGATGCAGAGAAAAATGACTGATGATAAAAGATTAAAGCACTAAACGAGCACATCTTGGCAGAGCAACAAGTGGAAGGGCAAAGTAGCTATCTACAAACAGGCAAAGGACATAAATAATCTAGAGGAAAAACATTATTATTTAACCTGGTACCAAGGGGAGAGGTTTATAGAGAATAATTACAATAAGGCAGAAAAGAAGGCAACCCTAGAATTAGGAAGGGAAGTATAAACATACAAGTGAAAAATCTGTTCACCTGGTATGGAGCGAGGCACGTCCTGGGAAATAGCTGATATCAGTCTGTATGCATAAGATACAAGCAACTTGACCACTCAGATGGTTACCACGATTCTAGAGGACAAAGCAATCAACAGAATAAAAAAAATTGGAATCATGTTAACAGTTCAAGCTCAATTTTCAAAAGAACTGAAAAGTTTAGCTTTATCCTCCATATTTTGTTCATACAAAGGTCTTCATTAATTAATGGCTTGAAATGGTATAGTAATTCAGCAGTTTTCAGAAGGGAATAAAATGGGATAGTAAATCCTTTTCATATGGCTTCCAGTGATTCTATGTGTTCACTTGCAATATGGTATTTTTAAAGATTAAAATGTAAATGAATCACTTATATAATTAGACATGCAGGGAGATAGAAAACCTTGAAATCACCATTCCTGTGGGAGGGACATGACTCGTCACAGAAGGAAGCAAAGGATTCCCAGGTGGAACTTCATCCATAATAACACATGCTACTCCATGTCTTTGTAGGCCATCTGTGTTCTCCCAATGAATCACACTGGAATAGCCACCCTATCATGTGAAGAAACTGTGAACTACCCACATAGTATTATTTTTGGATTACGATATTTGGGTCAGCAAAACATGTCACCATCACCCTCACACACTCAAATATTTATAGGGCTATGTTGAAGTTTTCTTCCATTAAATAAAACCCAAAGTGCAGATGTCAGTATTTTAAGAAAACTCCTGATACTCGATAGAAAACTAAATACATGAAATTCTTATACAGTTCTGGTCATATTTTCCACTCGCTTTCATTTACATTTTTATGTGCTTGACAAACTTTCATCTCTGTGCTTTGAGAGGCAATCTAATAATAATCTGTACCTGTTGTATAGCTATTTCCAAACTGTAAAACACGTGTGCTTTTTGTCTCATTTGACCCTCACCTTTGGAGTTAGGTATTATTAATCCTCCGTTTTACCAATAACAAAGCTGAGAATAAGAGGAAATACTGTAGAAGCTAAAATAAAGTTGACATTAAGAACCACCAACAGCAAGGACTGACTGGAATCTTCTGACTACATGCCCGGTGATCTTTCCACTGCCCTGGATTTCTTGCATGATTTGTGTCCTCAATCACAGCACCCATAAGCACTCATAGTTCACATACAGTGATTACTGTGTAAAGCCACATCCTCATTATGAGTTTCTTGGGAATCATTAAAGCACAATTCTTATAAGAGAAATGAAAGAAGCAGATGGAGTAGATCAGGTAAAAAAATAATAACAAAACTTAGTTGCTAAAGTTTCCAGAATGTATAGCCATTTGTTTTCACAAAATGACATATTGTAGTTAATTAAAATACAACTCCTGCCACAATAAAAAAGACAGTGGAAGTTTCTGGTAGATTGAAGCATTCAGGACAAGGGATTCTGAAGAGAACTGGGGTGGAGAGAAAACAATATGGCAGAGGTATACTAGCAGAGTGAAGAGAGAACAATGTAGAAAAAGAGTGGAAACTCTGTCAAGGTTCCAGGAACTGAAAAGCGAGCATATGCACAAAAAGAAACTTGGCAACTTCATTCCAAATGCACCAAACAGCAATCTGCAGAACAGAAGTTCCCAGTAGCTTAGAGGAAATACACTTAGCAGAGACAAACATCATCTTGGAACTGACTGAGAGGAAAGTAACATTTAAAATGCTCAGACTCCTTGGAAGACAGAAGTAAAGGAACTGAGTCAGCAAATGAATGTCACAGGGCAAAGGTTCAGAGGCCAAGGACATCCCCAGCAGTGAGCTAGTGACCTGGAAGGACAAAGATGTAGTAAGAAAGGCAGGAACAGGAGAGGGAAAGCAGTATATTCTAAAATGTTAATCTACATTTTGAAGGGAAGGGGGAAATTCCTAAAAGAAATTAGTAGGAATGTGAAACATAGAGAGAGTAAAGGAAAGGAAAAAAAAAAGCAGTCTTTGAAAGTGCCTCTCCAAGAAAATGAGGTAATATTTGTGTAGCACTGGAGAGCCTGAGCCTTGGAATCAAACCTCCTGGGTCCACATCCCGTTCTTCACACTTAGTAGGCGGGAACTTGGGCAAGTTATGTAATCTCTCTGTGCCTCAGTTTCCTCATCTGTGTAAAGTAGAAAATAATATCACTCACCACACAACAGAATCATAATTTAGTAAGAAAATTCTTGCAAAGCAAAGAACATAGTGCTTGTGAGAAAGTGAACAGTAAAATAAAGCTAAATTTCTAAAAATTCATGAGAGTATATTTATCACACTTGAAAAATAAGAACTGGAATCTGAAAAAAACAAAGGCTATATAAAGAGAGTACACATGATAGGAAAATAAATAAGGAAAGAAAGAGTCCTGTGTCCAACAGAAAGGACGTAAGGAGAGTGAGAACGATTAAGATTAAGGCTGCATTTTTTAAAGTAATGAAAAAAATGAGAGATGTTACTTAAATTTTATCTGATCCAAAGCAATGTTCTATGAAAAATGTAAATTCATGGAAAATGGGCAAAGAACCCTATTATTTTTGAAAGACCCAATTCAGAAATCCAGCTTCAGTCATTCAGAGAGGGGCCCTTTTTCTAATTCCCAGAATTGCCTTCAACTGGCCAAGTGTTTCAATCCTGATTCAAGTAAATAATCAAGCATTTCATGTCTGAATGCCCTTTCAAAACAGTAGGAAAAAAAAAGTAAGTCCTGCCTATCTTCCAAATATAAACTGAAATGAGTAAAGTCACAGATGCCTGTTCTAACAAAGAAGGCTTGAACTTGCACTGTAAGTTATAAACGTTTTTTAAATGGAACCATCAATAATAATGATAATAAACAACCTTTTTTGAATGCTTACTATGTGCTAAACTCAATGATTTTCATTTCAAGCTGCTGCAGGTAGATATTTTTAATCCAAATTAGCTTGTGATGAAACTGATGCTCAGAGAAGTTAAACGAGTGTTTCAGGTCATATAGTCAGTCAGTAGCAGAGCATGGATTTGACCGAAGGTCTCTCTGAGTAAAAGTTTGCTCTTTTAACAATGTTTCTATTGCAAAGCCGTTCTTGAATAATAATTTGAACTGAGCAACTACATCGTATAATGCCATGCATCCTAGATTTAAACTAGTTATTTAAACTAGTATTCTTTTTTTTTTTTTAATTTATTTAATTTATTTATTTTTGGCTGTGTTGGGTCTTCATTGCTGCACTCGGGCTTTCTCTAGTTGCGGCAAACGGGGGCTACTCTTCCTTGAGGTGCTCGTGCTTCTCACTGCTGTGGCTTTTCTTGTTGCGGAGCACGGGCTCTAGGTGCGCGGGCTTCAGCAGTTGTGGCACATGGCCTCAGTAGTTGTGGCGCGCGGCTCTAGAGTGCAGTTGTGGCACACGGGCTTAGTGGCTCCGCGGCATGTGGGATCTTCCCAGACCAGGGCTCAAACCCATGTCCCCTGCATTGGCAGGGGGATTCTTAACCACTGCACCACCAGGGAAGCCCTCAACTAGTGTTCTTAAATCATTTTTAATTTTGGTAAACAAAAACCCATGTAACATGAAATTTATCATCTTAACCATTTTTAAGTGTGCAACTTAGTATTGTTGTGTATATTCACATTGTTGTGCAACAGATCTCCAGAACTTTTTCATCTTACAAAACTGAAACTCTACACTCATTGAATAATCCCCCATTTCTCCCTCCCCTCAGTCCCTGAAACCACCATTCCAATTTCTTATTTCTATGAGTTTGGCTACTTAAACACCTCATAGAAGTGGAATCATACACCATGTGTTTTTTTGTGACTGGATTATTTCACTTAACATAATGTCTTCAAGGTTTATCCATGTTGCGGCATGTGACAGGATTTCCTTCTTTTTTAAGGCTGAATCACTTTCCACTGTATGTACACACCATATTTTGTTTGTCCATTTATCCACTGATGGACATTTCGGTTGTTTCCACCTTGTGGCTATTATGAATAATGCTACAATAAATTTGGGTGTGCAAATATTTCTTTGATACCCTGCTTTCAGGTCTTTGGGATATATACCCAGAAGTGGCATTGCTGGATCATGTGGTAATTATATTTTCAATTTTTTAATGGAAACTCCGGACTGTTTTCCTAAGCGGGTGGATCATTTTACATTCCCACTAACAGTGCACAAGGATTCCAATTTCTCTATATCCTCACCAACCCTTGTTATTTTCTGTTGTTTGGACAGTAGCCATCTTAATAGATGTGAAGTGATAACTAATGGTGGTTTTGATTTGCATTTCTCTAACGATTAGTTATATTGAGCATCTTTTCATATGCTTATTGGCTATTTCTAAATGTTCTTTGAATAAATATCTATTTAATCCTTTGCTCATTTTTCAATCAGTTTTTTGTTGTTGTTGCCGTTATTGAGTTGTAGGAGTCCTTTATATATTCTGGATATTAACACTTTTCAGATATATGATTTGCAATTATTTCTTCTATGTCATAGGTTGCCTTTTCACTCTGTTGTTTGTTCTGATGCACAGAAGTTTTAAAATTTGATATAGTCCTCCAAACTAGTATATGTTTACCCAAACCTCTACCCCTCTATCGATCTATCTGTCGATCTATCTATCTACCTACTTACCTATCCAAACCCTTGTGAAAGTAGGCAACCAAATTTCATGAAAACCAAGAAGACAGAAAGAATTTTTAGACCACTTAGTTATTTAAAAGTAATTTTGAGGGGAAAAAAAATGAAATCCCTTTAGTCATTCTCAGTTCTCATAGTCTAAACATCTCCTCAAGCTGTATTTGATTTTCATGTTTAAAGAGGCATGGATTTTTTTTCATACAACACAGCCTCTAAATACAAGCCAATTACTTCATCTGTGCTGAAGTAAAAAGACAGTGACTTGATTCAATGTAGAAGGAAAACTTTCAGTGTTAATGTATTTTTGAGAGACTGAATGTCAGCTCGTAACCTGGCACACAAATGCTGTATAATACATTTTATGTATTACTTTAGTGACTTTTCAGAATAATATTGAAAAGACGAAATTTTAACTTTAAATATTGAACTTAGAACCTGTATAAGGTTCAACTCCACTGTACTCTGTTTGTAGTTGGTCAACAAAATGTGGTCCTTTACTAAAGGGGATAACAGTGTACTTAAAAAAAACATGTATACAAACAGCTATAATTTAGACAGAATGTAAGTGCTATAAGAGGTATAAAATATGAACTAAATTGTTAAAAATTATTTCTTGACTGAGATGGGAGGGGAATGGAGTGGAAATTTCATAGTCGGGATAGCATTTAAGCTGGAATTTGAGAGTGGGTAATATTTCAAGAGACACATAAGATATGGTATGAGAAAAGAGGTGATGTTATAATTTCGTGTGGATAAAATAAGTGTGATCTAAGCTGCAAAGTTAGATTAAACCCAGGTCATACCAATTTAAAGCACTTAAACTGGATTCTGCCATCACTCTGGACAGGGAATGGATGACAACAGTGGCATTAGAGTACAGTTGATGATGAAAGGATCACGATTATCAGGAGAAAATTGTGCCTTACCCACAATGGTTTCATTACTTGTGATTTTTCAGTAACTTGATGCATATGTACAACAATTTTTTAAAATTCACATTTAAGTCCACTTCTGCTCATTCCCTTTAAACAAAACAACTATTCCTGATCTCTCTCATATGAAACAGGAATAAGTGTGATATAAGGAGTCCCATTGTATGGAGAGAAGATATGGTAGAGAAAATAGATACATAAATCAAGGGAAAATGCAAACTGCTTCACAAATTTTAAAAGGTATATGGTCTCCCTAACAGAAAATTATATAAATATATACCCAAGCATATCACATGCTTCAGTAGTTTTTTAATCAACAAGGAAGGTACCAACAAGATGATAAGCAACACAAGGAGGTTTAATAACCATGAGTATCTAATTTGGTTAGAATGAGGTTGCTTTCACTTTTATTTAGTACAGGGTTTCTTACACATACACACACACGTATATACACACGCATGACACTTAATACCATTTTTAGTTTTGCTTAGATTATGTGTTTTTCTATAAAACCTTTATCTTGCCAAATACAATGTTCCTAACCAAGATAAAGGTTTCGGAATGCAACATTCTAAGTTAGTTAGAGCTTATGATTAAATGAGAACAGGAATATGAATTAGGAGACTATTAAAATAATACAGGCAAAAGACCATGAACGTTTGAATCATGGTGTAGGCAATGAGAATAAAAAGAAGGGAAATTTTAAGAAAACTTGCTGAACTAACTGGAAATAAAGAGCAAAGGAAAGTGATCATAACAGCAGCTAACATTTATGCAGGGATAACTAAAGAACAGACACTATTCTAAGTTGCGAACTCACTGATTTATTTAATCCCCACATTAACCTGTTAAATATTCTTATTACTCCATTTTACAGTCCTGGAAACTAAAACAGAAAGATAAAATTAGATGTCCAAAGCTACAATTCAATAAGTGACAGAGTCAGGATGGGAAAACACATGCTCTACACTGCATTAGGGATGATTGTTAATTAAATTCAGATTACTAGTTGAATCGTGACAAAAGAAATAAAGAGGTTAAGAAAATAAAATCCTGTTTTATTTTACACATTTTATGTTTGAAGGCCAGGAAGATATAAAGAAATATGAGTTGGAGGTTTTGTACAGGAGAGTGTAACATGGAAAAGACTGTGGCCAAAACAAGTGATCATACCATAGTCTGAATGATGGTGTATAGGTGTTGCGAAGGTGAGTATAAATTATCAAATTTGTCAAAAGTTGTCTGAACATTGTTCTGAGATCAACACAAATTATTTGGTCCAGAGTAATATCCACCAGTAAGGATGGGCTGGTGAACCAGCAGGTAATTCAATAGACCCAGACGAATAGAAACCCATGTGAAAATCAAAGAGCTCAGACAAGTATATGCATCATTATGTAGGAAACTACATCAACTACATCAGCATATGAGATGTTACAGTAGGCTGAAAATTTTTGTTTGAAATGCCTGATCTGGCGATCTAGGCTGGATACATAGATAAGTGAAACCAAGAGATTCTGGAAAGATGGAGGACAGCCAAGGCTGGGATGTTCTGATGGAGACAAATCATTTCAGCAGGAGTGAAGAAAAGAAATGAAAAAGCTAGAATGATAGGAGGTTGAGTTACTATAAATTTTGACCTTTAGATGTTACTAAAATTTTCCATGAAACTGCTTCTATTGTTGGAGATCCATTTGTTTGAATTTTAGTAGAAATATGATTACTTTCCCCTAAAATTCCCTGAATTTTTTTTTTTGATACCACAGAAATATCCTCAGGAAGAGATATAAGCACTCAAGCTCTCCCTATATAGAGATATGATCAAAAGACAAATACATTTAAGAAGGGAGACTGTATTTTCACATCAACTCATCAGTTGAAAAAAATACATATAAAACTTGGGGAATTATTATTCCAGGAAGGATGGAATTTCCCTCTACAGGAAAATATCCACAACTGAAAGATGTAATGCAATAAATAAATACATGATTAAGAGAAAAATAAGACTGCACATCTGCTTCCTGGTAGAACTTTGATGAATACATTGGGAAATGTTTCTTTTGGTTTCTATTATTAAAGGTGACCACATCCAGAAAGCATGATATTGTGTAAAAATGTTATCTCTTTTTCTTCGTTCACACCCAAATGATGATTGGAAAGTGGCAACATTTTACATAAGGCTATCTCCTACAGACAAAGAACTATAAACAACAAACCAGTAACTGCAGAGGATACTATTAACATAATACTTTTGATAAGGACATTTATTTTGGATTAAAGTCTACACTACAGTTGAATGGCTTGACAGAATTTTGTACCAGAGTTTCATATTTTAAAAATGTGGAAAAGACCCATCTCTGCCAGCATAATCTACCTATTACTTAGCATTTTGGTGGGGGGATATGTGCAGTTAGACACCAGTCCTTAACAAACAAGGGCGTGGTTGTTATGCAGATGTAAGTCTGTGGCCTTCTCCAGCAAAAAGAGTTTAAGATTCGGTTATCCTTCTCTTCCTGATACGGAGTGGAAGACACCCTTACAAATGGATGTTTCCTTTATAAATGTAAATTTCTCTTACAAAAGGGTAACTTCTACTAGATTTTCAGAGCTTCTCCTATACCTGTGGTCTCTTAAAAAGAACCAGGGCAAGATAAGCCTTATGCCAAAGAGGCAGTTTCAGAGGGCGACATATTTGCTCCCCTTCAGATATATGCATATATATGTATATATAAGAGTGTGTATACATGAATATATAGATTAAAAATTCTATAGTGCTAATATAAGGTATACATTGATAAATGTACCCTTTTTTAAATAATGAAAGTAGATAGAGATCAGCTCAAGAGCAGCTCTATAGCATTGGTGATCATAACCAGAACAGAGCTTTTGATTATCAGATAAGAAAATCAATATATTCTTTCAGAAATGGTCATCACTATGTGACTAGCAGTCATCATCTTGCCTGGATCTAAGTGTCGACAATTCTCGCAGAACGCATTAAATTTATTTTCTAAATCATCTGTCGACATCCGTAAAAAGTAGGATGTCTGCCCCTCTAGGAGTGAAGAGACGTCAGCTATAAACTCAGCTTTGTGATGACTCAGTTGTGTGCCTCTGAACACACTACAACCAGTGTCTTATAGATGTGGATCATGAATTACTCAAGCCTGGGGCCATTCCTCTCCAAACATTCAGCACCAATTTTGAATATAGAAGTTGTTCTTTCATGTTTAAGGAAGGAAGGAAGGGAGAGAGGGAGGGAAGGAAGAACTCACATTACTTCATCCTCAGTCCTCTCTGTAAAATTAAACAGTTGGACTAGACATTCTCTCAAGTTGTTTTTTTATTCTGAAATATCACAAGTCTATGAGACAAAAAATTATTTTACTATTTATCATTTTTTTAATTACAGGCATTTCAAAATAGGTATCCTGAGACTGACAATTTATCAGGCTTACCCTCTATTCCCCAGGCTGGAATTAAAACAAACAAACACACAAACAAACAAAAGCCCTCAGGTACTAGTTCTCTTAAATAAGTTTTAACAAAATACACCCATGTTGCAGAAATTCCAAAATTCCGTATTGGATATGCACAAATTCAATATACTTAGAATGTAAAACTGAACTTTAGGAGTACTATTTCCTAAACTAACAGGTTGTCTGCTACTTTCACATAGTAATTTTTGTTCTTAACAGTCTTTCAAATGCAGGTAATCTAAAGCCAAAATAAACTGATAGTAAGGAGGCAAAATAGAGTACTTAAACCATTTCCATAGCTTATTAACTAAATGGTACACAAAGTTCAACTACTACCTAACATATTTTTTTAAATTAAATAACTACTGCTATCTACGAGACTTATTTTAGATGTCTTTGATTAAGAGAAGAATAATCATTCTATGATTTTCAGATTCTTTCTAAAAATAAAAAGAATAGCTTAAGTATCTATTTCATTATTTATTTATACAAAATAATAGTTTGCTGATGCTACATCTGACTCAGGATCTTATTTTTGACTCTCACAGGTCTACTTTGATTTTATTTTTTTTTCACTTGTAATTACAAATAAACAAAGACTGATTGCTATGTTAGGTGTCAAGGAGAATGAACCAGATGTGGACATACATCTCCACCCTAGGAGTGGATGGTTTGCTAGAGGTATAAAATGTATTTTAAATTAAAATAATTTATTATAAAATGTGAATATGTGTGACAGGGAAAATAAGTTACCGAACTGATTTATGTTTCATGAATTGTTATTCTGATGAAGAACATGAGATTTGCATTAGCTTTTGAAAAATAGACAGGACACCAAAAGATTAAAAAAAAAAAGACAAAAGGATGAACAGCATGAGAAATACCGGATGCTAAATGTTAAATATACATGACAACAAAATAAGGATTCACTATTTTATTTCACAAACTAAATATTTAGTTAAGATAGTCATTGGCTTATATTTCCAGTTCCGTGATATCTGCCTGAAAGTTGCTGTCTACACAAACTCTCCATCCTCTGTATCTAAAGATTATTTTCGCAACCTGAAATATTTAAAACTTCCTTTAGCAGGAAAAAATTCATGAGATATTTTATATCCTGCTGAGATCAAGTGTGACCTCAGACCTTATACGTGGGAAGATATTGTGAATTCTGGAAACAATATACATTGGTTTCAAAAAGCATAACATCAATGAGAAAGTTTTAATGCTAATACATCTATGCTCTGAGAGGAATATAAAACAGTTCTGAGTCAGGCTGAGAGCAAAGTTCCCATCATAATAATAATGCTTTGACTATACAGGGCAAAATCGTGAAATACATAAATAACAGACAGTAAAAGTCTGATATGATAGCCTTGTATTTCTCTAGTACCCTTATTTTCTATTCTCATCACCGGCGTGTTAGTCCAGACCTTATTTTATCTATAAAGAGTCTCTTAGCTGGTCTCCCTGAAAATTATTCCTAGGTTCATCTTCCTAAAATACCAATTCTTGGGTTATTTCATGGTTCAAAAACTTTTAGTGGCTCCCAATTGCCTGCAGAATAAAATCCAAAGTCTGTATCCTGGCATTTCAAGGCTTTTGTAAACAGTAAAACACGCTTAATGAATATTGGTGAGAAGAAATAAAACTATTAGTGTTGATTTATTAAATAACAATGGTGTCAGGCACTGGGAGAGATTCTTTATTTACATTTTCTCATTTAATACTCACATGTGTTTTGAATACACAGCTGTCATTTACCCCACTTCAATATATGAGTATACCAAAGCCGACAGAGTTAAATAACAGCGAATTTTCCCAAATAATAAATTGTGACTCCGAAGTGTGCTCCCTTTCCACCACGAGATAGTGTAAACACTTGTGTGTACAATATCACAACCATAATAGAAGAAAGTACACGATGAGATCATAATAAGAATTTAAACTGCTTGTTAAGTGGATGATCAATTGCCTTAGACTGGGGTTTACCGGAAAAAGCACTGGCAGAGGAATCAAGACCATGAGAGAGGTCAGGATTAATAATTTATGTGTCTTTCTCATTTAAATAATAACGAAAATGAGGACAGGGAATGGATCAGGGAGGAAAGTCTGTAGAGAGAAAAGAACAGAACTGTGGGCAAACTGCAATTAGTGGGAGGAAGAGAAAGGGGAACCAGTGACGGAGCTAGAGAAGAAGCAAGCCATCAGATACAACCCAGGAATTATAGGGGCCCCCAAAGAAGAACATGCATGAGAACCTCAGGACTGTTCCACCTTCCCTGTCTTCAGTCCTGAGCTACGGACCTGGAACAGGAGGTGCTACCTTGGCCCGGGTCACACTTTTTTAATGACCTTGGATCTACCCAGAAAACCACTATTAGCCTGGCTGGTCCCCATAAATGACACTTAAAAGTAGTCATTTGTAAAAAAAAAACTCCCCTGCCCCAGCAAAATACTTATTTAGAAAAGTAATATAAATAATCTCCCTTACTTAAAATCTCATCAAGAGACAAGCCAGGAGATTTATAAATACTCAGGAAAGAAATAAAAAACCGACAGGAGTAAGAGTGAATTGACAAAAGCAAAACAAACAAACTAAATTGACTCTGGGTTCTAGTTTCTAAAATTGCTTCCTTCTCTTAATTTGCTCTAATAAAATCATCCTTAAGAACTCATGGAATAGAAAATGCCACATACTAAAGATATATCTATCTATCTATATAGACAGATAGGTAGAGATGAAACATTTTGCATCCATTTACATCAATCTATTTGCAACCATAGGAAAATATTTAATATTCCTGGGATGAGCACTGTGAGAGGCTTTATAATTATTTAGAAAATATTTAGAAATTATTTCAAGTAAATCTTATTTATCCTGTCTCTGAAACATTTCACTTTCTGTGAAATAGACATAGGGTCTTACATATTGTTATTAATATGATATATATAACATACATAATTAATTTAAGATATATAAAACAATTTATAAATTATTATTCATAAAAAGTATATTGATGAACATTCATAAGCAAAAGTGGCGATTACGGGAACAGACTAATCTGAAACAATACCAAGAAGGGCATTAGAACAGTATTTTCCCATAAAA
The DNA here is from genome assembly GCF_028564815.1 of Eubalaena glacialis. Taxonomy (NCBI): domain Eukaryota; kingdom Metazoa; phylum Chordata; class Mammalia; order Artiodactyla; family Balaenidae; genus Eubalaena; species Eubalaena glacialis. Next base: position 49,213,693 of record NC_083723.1, read on the forward strand.
TAACTAGAACATTATTCAGTTTCACTTCCACTTGCTCAGAAGCTGAAGTGACCTTAAGTTCAATTTCTGGAAAATATCACTGATTAACATACTTTCTGCTGCCACTAGTTATATTGCAGAGAACTGCCAAGAAGGTGAGGCAGCATGGGACAAAGATGTTCTTTGTGTATTAGATTGCTTATATCTAGATGCAGGAGCTACCCATTTATCTCTGGGCTCTTCCGAAACTTCCTCCTTGAGAGATGCCTCACTTAGGGAACTTGATTCCATAAGTGCTGTACTGCAGGTTCCTGCAAGGTCCCCTGAAGCCCAACATTTAGGGAGCAAAAATCCAGGGACCTCTTAGTAGCTGGATGAGGGCACCAAGTTCAGCACTGGTATAGAGTCTAGAAAAAGTCTAGTACCTGGGCATGAGACTGCACTACAAGAGACTGTCACGGGGCCAATTTCCACATCCTCTAGTGGACGGATAGCAAATCAGGTCACTGTGTTTCCCTTCACTCCTTATAAACGAGACCAACATAGAATATTCTGAAACCGCACAATAGTGAGAGCATTTAATAAGAGGTTTCAAGAGCAGTAACTGGTTAGCAGAGGTACAGGGACAAGATGGTGATCAAACAGTGGAAGTAATCTGCTGGCAAGGGGATTAGAATGACAGTAGGCCCACACTGGAGGGCTAGAGAAGTGTCTGTGCATTGGGTGAAAAAAGTCAGGGGCAGGGGGATGTGCAAGCTGTTGAACATATCTGTATTGTTTATTTGGGGACGGAGCACTTTATTAAGGAAATATGCAATGTTATAAATCCAGTAGTAGATAGCTAAGGAATGGTGGGATGCTACAAAATAAACCTGGAAATTTAGATGGGGCCTCAAAGGATTTTATTACCTGCTGTTTAGCCTCTGTAAGTAGCTGCTGCTTCTGAGACAGCTGGTATTGAAGGGTTCCTTTGCCCTGGATTCTCCCTCACATCCTTATAGCATGGTCTGTTGCACTGCGCCCCCAAATGATGTCCCTTTAAAAGGTGGTAATAGCCAATCCTAAAATGTCATTCTCTTATCCAGGAATATACCTGAGGGAGGTCACCAAAGGACTTTTTTTGAATGAGGTGAATGTAACTCAGCAGATAAAGAACAAGAAGGCAGTAGGACAGTGGGTAGGTGGTGTGAGAATCTGACCTATGTGTAATTTGCATCATCTGTGTAAGGATAACAGAAAGATAACACACAGATATTGTAATGTGCCACGCAGATTTTGATGTTAACCTATATTAACCTATTTATTTCTCACAATAACCCTATGAGGTTAGTGCCTTCATGAACCCCCAGTTAAAAGACGGGAGACAGATATAGAAAGGTCAAGTAACTTGTCTAAACCACACAGCTCAGAGGTGACAGAGCTAGGATCTGAATCCAAGCTGTCTGCTTTCATAGGGCATTGTCTTTTTTTTTTTTCATTAATTTTGAGTATACTTGATTTACAATGTTAGTTTCAGGTGTACAGCAAAGTGAATCAGTTACACATATACATATATCCACTCTTTTTTAGATTCTTTTCCTATATAGGTCATTACAGAGTATTGAGTAGAGTCCCTGTGTTATACAGTAGGTCCTTATTAGTCATCTATTTTATATATAGTAGTGTGTGTATGTCATAGTCTGAACCATTGCACCACATTTCCCCCCCCCCAACTTGAAAGCCTCAGTTTAAAGTTACAGTAATCAAAGATTCTTTCAGTTACCAGAGTGACCTCCTTTATAAGTATACAGTATTGAGCAATGAACACTAGCCCACAGGTGTTGTAGTGGTGTGGTGACACACCTGGGACCCAAGAGAGAAGTCAGGGATGGAGACAATACTCTAAGCATAATCTCCACATAGATAAAAGCAGAGGTTAGGGAAGAAGATGACATAACGAAAAGGCTGCAGAGAGAAAAGGCCAAGTCTATGAATAGGACCCTTTGTTTTTGGTTTTTAATATCATAACGAGATTTGATTTGACCCAGGATGATAATGAGTTCCTTTACAATCATCTACTTCATGATTGCAGCCAAGGTTTCTCATCTGTATTTCGTCAGTGACTCTTAGAGTGCCCAGTACATGGAAGGCACTCAACAAATACTTCGTGAATTAAAGAAAAGATGAAAAGGGAATTCAAGATAGGAAGGCATCAAGAATGAGATGAATATGTGTGAAATAACCTTTACAAAAAAGGAATGCACGTGCGAAATAAACTTTATGATGAATTACACATCTAAAGTAGTTACAAGAGGAAAAAACAGGTAAGGGATACTGAATAGATTAATTTATATTCATGTATTAGAGACGGTGTACTTATTACATACAAGATTAGGTGGTATGCATGGAAGTATGAAGAAAGCTGTCAAGGTAGCAACCATTTGATCCTTATTCTTGAGAAACTTAGTCCAACTAAGAGAGAGAGTAATAGTTACTGAAACTGAAAAAGATCTTACAAAGAGGAGGGCAGAATTTGAGTGAAAAACACTTTTGCAAGCAAGATTTAGTGGACATATGTGAGGGTGGCTAGGGGAGTGGGCATTGGTTGGGGGCCAGGAGAAGTGATGGCAGTAAAAGACAAAATTATCCAAGTGAAAGGAGAAATCACTGCAAAGCCCCATGAGGAACGAGTACAGAAATGGTAGGCCCATGTGGTCGATGCCAGTTTGTCCTGTTATTAATTTGGGGAATTTATGAGACTTAGTTTTGGCTCATCCTAATACATTATCCACTTAAAGCACACTTTTTAACACCACTTGTACACAGTAAAGGAAAAAAGGGAAAGTCTAAATTGTCATTTCTGATTAACAGAAATAGCCAAGGGTTACAAATATATAAAAGAATGATTGGTGGCTATCATGAAGATGATGGTTATGTGTTCGATAAATACTAGGGGAAAGCAGATCTGAATGCAATTCTTATTCTTAATAAGTCTCAAGTGAAAGTGCACAGGATATGAATGACTACTCACTGTACTCTAATAACTTTTGATATATGGATCAAAAGTACCATTTTCTGGAATATGAAAAGGCCTATGTGATAATGACACAACAAAAGAAGGGCTCCAAACAATCAACACCCAGAGACTGGGGGTAGGGTCAAGTGAGGAATCCTAGTATCTCAGCCCAAGCTCTTTGAAGGGTTTATTGAGTGCACATGTGTAAGCATAGCATTCCTCTTCTATGTAAGTTACTTCTGCCAAAAACTTGCCCTTTTTAAAACCTGAACAATGAACACTCTCTGCCAAACCTCATTACAGTGTAGTCTCAGACAATAATCCCCAGGGCTCTGTGAAATGTGAATCAAGCCAAAGAAAGGGAAATGTTATTCTCTAATCTGTATATCCAGTACAAATGCTTTTGAACAGCTACTTTACAGGTGATAAAAGTCTTCATAAGTTGATACAATAATTTCTTGATTTATATCAATTTTCCATTTTAAAATTATACATAACTCATCTTACACTATTTCATCATGCAAATACTTTTGCAGACAGAATAGTCTGGCTACTTTAACCTTCTACCAACCTGCTCGGAAAGCAACTTGTAACACCCTAATTTGATTTTGATATGGAACTATCTGAAGCTACAAGACAGAAGCTAGTGTGGCCAAAAGAATGAATTTTGAATCAGAACATATGTCAAGGGTAAAGTTAATAGGTATACAATTTCACTACTATTTAAAAAACTTGTCTTCTGATAAGGAGAGTCAAACATCAAAATTGATGAGATTTGAGATGATTATTTACATTTGAAACAATTTTTTAAAAATAATACTCTAGTTATAATTATGTATTCATAAGTCATCAATTACTTGAAAATATGTTGATATGAAGTGAAAAAGGAGACAATGGTACCCCATGCAAAAATGTAAATCACACATAGCTCTACTATACAAATTAGGTATGTGCATTTCTAAAGGTTTTGGTCAGAATTTTATATTTCTTCATTCATTTTTTTGAATGAGTTAAATTATCACAGGCAGGATCTCTCTTTTCAAAATTGTACTCAATTCTCCTGTGTAATGAAAATGAAAACCTTGTATCTAAGATTCCAATGACAGCCCAGAGCATATTAGTTGTATTGATCTGAGTCTTTTTCAGATACTTATTATTATTATTATACTTATTATTTCAGGAAGTTCAATGGGGTATCACCAAAAAAGAGGCCCTTTAGTCACATATTCTGGGATTGAATTCCATGGCTTTTCCCGAACAAGTTGTTGAAATGTGTTTTTTGTGTGCTATGATTCACAAACTAAAAACAGGGGGGAAAAAAAAGCAAGTTTAAACTTTTCAACAACTGCCACAGTAGAGCACAAATTCAACAAAAAGCAGTTAAGTGTAAAGCACAGAGTCAGGTAATTGTTAAATAATTATAAATATGAGATAACAGTATGAGATAACAGTAAAAAAATGACATCAGCATGTATAAAAGCTTCAATAAGAAAGGCGAAATGAGGAAGAAATAGAAAATATGAACAGACCAATCACAAGCACTGAAATTGAAACTGTTATTAAAAATCTTCCAACACACAAAAGCCCAGGACCAGATGGCTTCACAGGCGAATTCTATCAAACAGTTAGAGAAGAGCTAACACCTATCCTTCTCAAACTCTTCCAAAATATTGCAGAGGGAGGAACACTCCCAAACTCATTCTATGAGGCCACCATCACCCTGATACCAAAACCAGACAAAGATGTCAGAAAGAAAGAAAACTACAGGCCAATATCACTGATGAACATAGATGCAAAAATCCTCAACAAAATACTAGCAAACAGAATCCAACAGCACATTAAAAGGATCATACACCATGATCAAGTGGGGTTTATCCCAGGAATGCAAGGATTCTTCAATATATGCAAATCAATCAACGTGATACACCATATTAACAAATTGAAGGAGAAAAACCATATGATCATCTCAATAGATGCAGAGAAAGCTTTCAACAAAATTCAACACCCATTTATGATAAAAGACCTGCAGAAAGTAGGCATAGAGGGAACTTTCCTCAACATAATAAAGGCCATATATGACAAACCCACAGCCAATATTGTCCTCAATGGTGGAAAACTGAAACCATTTCCACTAAGATCAGGAACAAGACAAGGTTGCCCACTCTCACCACTATTATTCAACATAGTTTTGGAAGTGTTAGCCACAGCAATCAGAGAAGAAAAAGAAATAAAAGGAATCCAAATCGGAAAAGAAGAAGTAAAGCTGTCACTGTTTGCAGATGACATGATACTATACATAGAGAATCCTAAAGATACTACCAGAAAACTACTAGAGCTAATCAATGAATTTGGTAAAGTAGCAGGATACAAAATTAATGCACAGAAATCTCTTGCATTTCTATACACTAATGACGAAAAATCTGAAAGTGAAATTAAGAAAACACTCCCGTTTACCATTGCAACAAAAAGAATAAAATATCTAGGAATAAACCTACCTAAGGAGACAAAAGACCTGTATGCAGAAAATTATAGGACACTGATGAAAGAAATTAAAGATGATACAAATAGATGGAGAGATATACCATGTTCTTGGATTGGAAGAATCAACATTGTGAAAATGACTCTACTACCCAAAGCAATCTACAGATTCAATGCAATCCCTATCAAACTACCACTGGCATTTTTCACAGAACTAGAACAAAAAATTTCACAATTTGTATGGAAACACAAAAGACCCCGAATAGCCAAAGCAATCTTGAGAATGAAAAATGGAGCTGGAGGAATCAGGCTCCCTGACTTCAGACTATATTACAAAGCTACAGTAATCAAGACAGTTTGGTACTGGCACAAAAACAGAAATATAGATCAATGGAACAGGATAGAAAGCCCAGAGATAAGCCCATGCACATATGGTCACCTTATCTTTGATAAAGGAGGCAAGCATATACAGTGGAGAAAAAACAGCCTCTTCAATAAGTGGTGCTGGGAAAATTGGACAGGTACATGTAAAAGTATGAAATTAGAACACTCCCTGACACCATACACAAAAATAAACTCAAAATGGATTAAAGACCTAAGTGTAAGGCCAGACACTATCAAACTCTTAGAGGAAAACATAGGCAGAACACTCTATGACATAAATCACAGCAAGATTCTTTTTGACCCAGCTCCTAGAGAAATGGAAATAAAAACAAAAATAAACAAATGGGACCTAATGAAACTTAAAAGCTTTTGCACAGCAAAGGAAACCATAAACAAGACCAAAAGACAACCCTCAGAATGGGAGAAAATATTTGCAAATGAAGCAACTGACAAAGGATTAATCTCCAAGATTTACAAGCAGCTCATGCAGCTCAATAACAAAAAAACGAACAACCCAATCCAAAAATGGGCAGAAGACCTAAATAGACATTTCTCCAAAGAAGATATACAGATGGCCAACAGACACATGAAAGAATGCTCAACGTCATTAATCATTAGAGAAATGCAAATCAAAACTACAATGAGATATCATCTCACACCGGTCAGAATGGCCATCATCAAAAAAATCTAGAAACAATAAATGCTGGAGAGGGTGTGGAGAAAAGGGAACACTCTTGCACTGTTGGTGGGAATGTAAATTGATACAGCCACTCTGGAGAACAGTATGGAGGTTCCTTAAAAAACTAAAAATAGAACTACCATACGACCCAGCAATCCCACTACTGGGCATATACCCTGAGAAAACCATAGTTCAAAAAGAGTCATGTACCAAAATGTTCATTGCAGCTCTATTTACAATAGCCAGGACATGGAAGCAACCTAAGTGTCCGTCATCGGATGAATGGATAAAGAAGATGTGGCACATATATACAATGGAATATTACTCAGCCATAAAAAGAAATGAAATGGAGGTATTTGTAATGAGGTGGATGGAGTTAGAGTCTGTCATACAGAGTGAAGTAAGTCAGAAATAGAAAAACAAATACAGTATGCTAACACATATATATGGAATCTAAGGGGGAAAAAAAAGGCCATGAAGAACCTAGTGGCAAGACGGGAATAAAGACACAGACCTACTAGAGAATGGACTTGAGGATATGGGGAGGGGGAGGGGTGAGATGTGACAGAGTGAGAGAGTGTCATGGACATATATACACTACCAAATGTAAAATAGATAGCTAGTGGGAAGCAGCCGCATAACACAGGGAGATCAGCTCGGTGCTTTGTGACCACCTAGACGGGTGGGATGGGGAGGGTGGGAGGGAGGGAGATGCAAGAAGGAAGAGATATGGGAACATATGTATATGTATAACTGATTCACTTTGTTATAAAACAGAAACTAACACACCATTGTAAAGCAATTATACTTCAATAAAGATGTTTTAAAAAAAAGAAAGGTGAAATGACAGGACTTTTGGTCCAACTTTAAGCAAGAGAGCTTATTACTAAAAGAGAATAAAACTCAGATTTTAAAAAAATATGCAACGATTTGTAACACAGGGAATAGAAGGAATAATATGTGATTTTTATATGTAAGAGAAAGTATATACATAAAGTGAGGGAAAGCGTTGAAAACATACACACACACACACACACACACACACACACACACACACACACACAGAAAGGGAAATGGCAGCCCATATCTACATTTCTAGAACACATCTAAGTCTCAGCTTCTAGGAATTTGAGGGGATGTAGAAGCTTCCTAGGTATATTTTTAATTTTCAAAATAGCAATGATAAGTGTATTATACATATAACATTTGATAGGGAATAATCTTTAACATACTTAATGTAGTAGATGTCCTTGGGATTCAAAGAGGAGAAACAAGAATACATAGTCATTGAGCCATTTTGGCAAGAATTTTGAAAGCACAATCATCATGTAGAACTGAAGACATCTGGCACAGAGGATGGATCTTGTCAATATCAATAAAATAGCAAAGACTGAAGTAGAAAAAAAGTGTGCCTTCTCTTTTAATATTTAAGATTGATTTATAAGACATGACTGATACATAGCTTTCTTTGCATGAGAACCTACCACAATGGTGATCTAAAAATTTTTATTAATCCAAGTAATACATTTTATTTTGAAAAATAAGTAACTATGAGAACGACTAATTCAAAATATGTGTTTATTATAATGAGAACTATTACACTTAGTATCAACAGAAAAAAAAAAAGGTAAAATAGTTGCACCTTGAACTAGGAGAATAAATTGAATGACATTAACCTTTCTGACCAGAGAATGGTTCACCTTTTATATAGCTTCTCACCATGGTTAATCTATATGCTTTCAAATATAATTTTTAAAAATACTTTATTTTTCAGAACAGTTTTAGATTTACAAAAACATTGAGAAGATAGTACAAAGAGTTCCCCGAGAACCCACCCCAGTTTCCCCTATTATTTTCACATCTTACATTAGTATGGACATTTGTTACAATGAATAAACCAATATTGACATTTTATTGTTAACTAAACTCCATAATTTATTCTGATTTCCTTAGTGTTTATCTAATGTTCTTTTTCTTTTCACGGATCCCATCCAGGACACCACATTACATTTAGTTCATGTCTCTCTGGCTTCTTCTTGCTTCCAACGGTTTCTCAGACTCACTTTGGTTTTGATGATCTTGATAGGTTTGAGGAGTACTGGTCAAGCATATTGTAGACTGTCCCTCTACTGGAATTTGTCACACGGTTTTATTGGGGTTATAGGTTTTTGGGAGAGAGATTGAGAGGGAGAGTGTTCTTTTCATCCCTCATATCAAGGGCACATATTATCAACATGCTTTAGGACTACTGAGGTTGACCCTGATCACCTGACTGAGACAGTCTCTGCTAGGTTTATTCACTGTAAAGAATTCTCTCCCTCCTTACCATACTGAGTACTCTTTGGAGGAAGTGACCATGCTCAACTCATTTCAGAAGTAAGGAGTTTTATGTTCCCCTTCCTTCAGGCCAGAGTATCTACATAAATTGTTTGAAATTCTACTGGATGGGAGACATGTCTCTTCTCCTTTGTTTATTAATTTATTCATCATTTATTTATATCAGCATGGTCTCATGGATATTTATTTTATACCTTGGGTTATAATCAATAATACTTTATTTTTTTTGCTCAAATTATTCCAGTTTTGGCCATTGGGAGCTTTTTCAATTGGCTCCTATGTCCCTTTGACATACCTCTGTCATTGTGCGTATGTGGTGTGGTGACTGTATGTGGGTGTTTGGAACACTTGTTTATTTTTTGGCACAAGATGATCCAGGCTCACATACATTTCCTGCCCCAGTCCTAGAATCAGCCATTTCTCTGAGGATCCCTGGTTCCTTTCACTGGAGAATCATGTTAGAAAATGAGATCTAGGCACTAGCTGTCACATACAAAATTTATTTTTAAAATAAATTTCATGTTTAATATAAATATATATAAATTTATATATATATAAATTATATAAAAATTATATATAATATATATATAATTATATATATTATATATAAAATATATATATTATATATATAAAATATATTTATATAAATATATAAAAAATATATATATTTGTGTGTAGTACATTTATGGATAAATTCTTACTAAGCCTTACTCTATGCTTATCTGTGTTTACTAGTTTTTCAGCAATGATCACGAATTATATCTGTAATGAAAATCATTACTATAAAAATAAAAGCTCTAAAAGAATGTACACCCCATTTCAACAAGAAAATGCAAATTATTGGGTGGGCCAAAAAGTGCTTTCGGTTTTTTAAGTAAAAATAAAAGACACATTTTTCATTTTCACCAAGAACTTTATTGAACAACGTATTCACCCATTTGTTCCACTACCTTCTGCCATTTTTCAGGCAACTTCATAATTCCATCTTCCCAAAACTTTTTATCTTTTTGAGCAAAGAACTGTTTCAGGTCCCTTTTACAGTCTTCCAGGGAATTGAAATTTTTTCCATTAAGAAAATTTTGTAAAGACCTAAATAAATGGAAATCTGAAGGTGCAATGTCTGGTGAATATGGCGGATGAATCAGAACTTCCCAGCCAAGCTGTAACAGTTTTTGTCTGGCCATAAAAAAAACATGCGGTCTTGCATTCTCCTGATGCAAGATTATGCGTTTTCTCTTGGCTAATTCTGGATGCTTTTCGTCGAGTGCCGCTTTCAGTTGGTCTAATTGGGAGCAGTACTTGTTGGAATTAATCATTTGGCTTTCCGGAAGGAGCTCACAATAGAGGACTCCCTTCCAATCCCACCATATACACAACATTGCCTTCTTTGGATGAAGACCAGCCTTTGGTGTAGTTGGTGGTGGTTCATTTCTCTTGCCCCATGATCTCTTCCATTCCACATTGTTGTACAGTATCTACTTTCCATCACCCGTCACAATTTGTTTTAAAAACGGAATGTTTTCATTACGTTTCAGTAGAGAATCGCATGCAAAAATATGGTCAAGAAGGTTTTTTTCACTCAACTTATGTGGAACCCAGACATCAAAGAGATTCACATAACCAATCTGGTGCAAATGATTTTCAATGCTTGATTTGGATATTTTGAACATGTCGGCTATCTCCAGCGTGGTATAACGTTGATTGTTCTCAATTATTGTTTTGATTTGATCACTATGAACTTCAACTGGGCTACCCGACCATGGAGCATTGTCCAGCGAGAAATCTCCAGCACGCAACTTCGCAAACCACTTTTGACACCATCAGTCACAGCACCTTCTCCATACACTGCACAAATCTTTTTGTGCGTTTCAGTTGCATTTTTACCTTTCTTGAAATGGTAAAGAATAATATGCCAAAAATGTTGCTTTTCTTCTTCCGTCTTCAATATTAAAATGGCCTACACAAAATACACCAATTTTGATAAGTCTTTTTCTAAATGCAAGCTGATATGACAGTTGTCACATACAATCTAACAAAATTGTTTTGAATGAAGTTAAAGACAACTAAGTGCTAATAGAGCCACCTTATGGAAAAAGAACGAACAAACCTTTTGGCCCACCCAATGGTATCAACTTCTACTGACCTCGTATTTAGTATTACAAGTAAACTGAGAATTCTGAGAGTTCCAAATAGTTATCTTTGAAATGAAGTGTTATGTTTCAAAATTGAAAGTGTTCCTCCAAGTAAAAATGGTATTCATTTTTTACCTCAGAAAACACTTCTTTCTTTCATAGAACAACCATTTCAGATGTAAAAACCAAAGATTTATCTGAAAGCAACAACAGCAAATACCAAAACACAAGAAATGCCTGAATGTCATATGTATGGACTGCTCTTTATGAGAAGGATAAGAAACAAAAAAAGGAGGAGTAAAAGCCTAACACTGATTTTATACATTCCATCAAAAAAAAAAAAGCCAACAGTTTATTTAGACATAACTTGAGATTATGACATCATTAGGCATGGCTTCAGCGGTCAATATAACATGTTTTTAAAAAGGCTTCTATGGGACTATGTAAGCAACTTAAGAGGGTACTTTTTTTGTGGACATTGTTTTTAAGCAGTTCATACATGCTGATATTAAATGCATAGACTATACTACTTCTCTGTCTCTTCACTAACGTAAATCCAGACAATATCTTTACTGAGCAATTTTATTAGTCTAATTCCTGCTAATGTGCTTGAAACTCTATATATTTAACTCAGCTATTAGGTACCAGCTATATAGGCTCATTTCAGGACCAAATATAACAATAAATCCTTAAAAGCAGTTTAAGATATACAAAAGGCCAAGTAAAATGCATAATTAGTATAGGAAAAATAAATTGGACATTTACCTGATGGTAGATTAATAATGTCACATCTATATATCTATACAATTTTATTTATTTTCCATGAAAGTAATAGTACTGTATTTCTTTTAAGATGCTCAATAATCTAGACTTTTTTGCTTTTTTTATTTGACTTTGTTCTTTGCAGTTATAGTCCCATTTAATAATGCTTGATACTATTTAATTAGAAAAATACAGCAAATGTTCCCATTTTTCCTGTGACTTTCTAGTAGAACATACTTAAAAACATAAAATGTTGAAGTTATATTGTTAAATGCCCTATAGAAGGAACAAGGGACATAAAGTATGTCATTTCTAATTTCTGAAGCAGAAGAAACCATATATTTAAAAGGATAACAGATTCAGAGAGACACAAACTCTTCTGTGAACACTTGGCAACTTAATTCTATTTATTTTCTACATTTTTATGGGAGGGTAATATTTGTGGCTTATTGAGTATGACAAAAGAATGAGCAAACTGTCGAAATTTACCAGCAAAAGATTAGCAGGCTAGTTAAAGATATCCTGGTTCATGACTATTAGAAATTATTAAATATCATCATTAACATGGAAATAAATGATCAAATATTAATGATGATAGATTAAAAGTCACCAAAATCATTTAAAATCTAAACAGTATATCTTATTACATACTGCAACTTTTTCAAGCACTTAACTATTTGTCTTTAATAATTTATATTTGTAAATGTCTAATAATTTAAGTACACCTCATTATTATTACTTAAATTTCAAAATAATTTCAAGGTGTTGCAGTTTCTTCTCAGTGTATTTCTTGTTTGCAGTGAATTTAATTTAGCTTTACGCTTCTTTCTAATTATTATTTAGGTACTTAAAGTTAAGGTGAAATAATGCAGACACAGATGATGCAGATTCTCATTTCTTAATTTAGATCCTTCTAAAAAATACAAGAAATTCAAAAATAAAATGTAACTTTTTATAATATGCCTCTTTTTACTATGTATTATTATAAACCCTATTTCGCATGATCATTACATTGCTCTATGTTATATGCATCATGATAAACCAGTCAGCTTCTCAACATTTTTTTCTATGAAAGGGTAAAACTCATGTAAAAGAAAAAACTCTCCTTTCTAAAATCTCAGAGAAAGTAAAGTATAAAACCAAAGGTCTTTAAGCTGATCTTTGATAGGCAACAAAGAGATTCAAAATCACTCTCTTAACTGCTTGGTAAGTAATTAGACCTCAATATTTGTTAGGTATCTAAATATGTTTAGCACAGTACTAACCTGAAGGTGTCAAAAGTTAGAGAAGACAAGTCCTTCCTTCAAGGTTCTTACGATCTAGTTAGGAATCATAAACAACAACATAAGAAAGCAAATGACTGAAAACTTAGAATATTAGCTTGAAAGGCAGGATGAAGATATAAAAATAGAAAGGAATTTTGGCCAAGATTTCATAGAGTAAGAAAGTATTTTTTAACTAAGTTTTGAGGTAGCAAGTTATGTGATTAACAAATGTTGCCCATGGTCAGTCATTGTTATTGTTGTTATTACTACTTATTTCACAAATGCGAATGTTTCTTTTTCCTTTAAGGACTATGTTATTGAGTCGAAATATTTACTACTTTACCTAGGTTATCTATATAGCTCCAGGTACATACAGAAAGAATAACTTTTCAAACAGAGCTATGGTTACTCATGTTTATTAAATAAATCATTTATTAATTGATAAGAATGTTCTCCAAAGAACATATGTCATCAAAGCATTACATCTCCCAGACAGAACAGTAAAGTTCAGTCACTTTTTTTTTCTAAAATAATGAAGCTATAACAAACAATCTGAAGACATACTAATATTCATTAAATCAGCACCAACTGGAGTGTTTTCCCCTTGAGACTGAGAAGTTGATATTCCAAATACCTAATAAAAATGGGGATGACTTCACCCAGTACTCTGTCTAAGCAGAAAACAAACACTGGGCCACAGAGACACCTACCAATTCCACAGGACACCTTCAGAGACACTTTCAGGTCTGTGATAAACCTTTTGATAGTTAACAAATACCCATCCAATGGAACGAGAACACAGTATGAGAAATAAGAACTAAGCACCACGAAACATCCTGTCTTAATTTAACTCCAACCCCAAACAATATATTTCCTAGCTTTGGAAAAGAAAAGATGTGAGAGTAATTCAGCTTGGTGACTCAAGTTCAAACCTATATTTGATCTGTTACCCTGTCACTGGAAACAGTACATGTGCTTCCTCTGCCTTTGTAATTGTTTATATTCCTGACCTTCCCTGACACCAAAAATAATTCACACTCCCACCCTTACCAGCCCTTCCCCACACACACACACAAGAGATTAAAAATACAGTTTATCTTTGTGCATTTTTCCCATGCAAAATTATAAAGCAAATTCATTAACTAAGATGTAACTATAAAGGCAAATTCTGCAAAAAGGCAAAAGAAGAGATACATAATTATTTCTTTACCTTTTACCCTTAGTTTCTGCTAGTGTTGGTTATAGTTTCCTGATAATTCCAAAACACTTTGCACTGCCAGACATTTTTTCCTTGACCTCCCCTCTCAGAGAGTCAGCAGGAGGGTAACAGGAGTCAAATTATTACTCCTCCCAAGTGAATGGGCCACAGACTCTTACAAAGATGAAATAGTGGTGCCAAAATATGAAGTAACTTTGTAGATATTCAGGTCATGAAGGCAGTAAGTAGACTAAGGAAAACTTCATTAATCTCAGGAAATTTTCTCAATGCAGCCATGGAGTTACTATTTGAAAAATGTTTCTTTTGTTTTCATTTTTCCTTTATAAACATTATTAAAGCCACTAATAATTCCTATAGGTACAATAAGACCTTTATAAATATAGATTACTAATATGTACATAAGATCCTTGACCTACAGACTTGATGTGACCCATACCCATCTTCAACCCTGGATCCCATTTAAATTCTTGGGGTTCTTACCCTGTAAATTATAATATACAGATAATGTATCAACTGATCTTAGAAAGGTCCTCCCTTTAAGTGGGGTCATGAAAAGCTGCCTGAAGTCCTTAAAAGGTGACCTGAATCCAGGTAAAACAGTTCCAGTCTCAGCTCTGCCCCTTACTAGCTTATATTTGAACACATCAGCTAACACCTTTACATCTCATTATTCTCACCTCTAAAATGAGAATAATTGCCTTGTCTACTCCCGTAACCACCAATACCACTTTTAAGAACTATAATTTTTCTTAAAATTGCAAAAGCCAAAATGGGACAACACACATTTCTAACTCTCTGTGTGTCTCTGCTTATTGTTTTCAATCTAAAAAACAAAAAAAATAATGAAACTTCATATAGTGTTGTTGAGAATATTAATCGTGATAATGTACAAAGTACCTAGGATGCAATAAGTATTTGATAAATGTCCCTTCCCTTCACCAATTTTTCATTTCATAATGGGCAAATTCCATGTGAAATGTTGGCAGTCCAAATCAGTACCATTTTACTGTCGCTCAGCTACCTCTTGACGCTATTCATATCTCTTCCCACATCACCTTCCTGTATTTCCTGGCCTTTTCTCTTTCAAAGGCCAAGGCCTTTTCCCATCTTCCTGACCTGAACCATCACTTTGTAGCCTATCAACGATGTCCCTCTGGCCAGCTTTAGCTACTCGGTTGAGCCTCAGTGACTCTGAGGCGGGACAGAGTTAAAGCAACTCCTGTCTGGGGCTGCTCACATCCAACCCAGACCCTTCCTGCTCATCCTCTTGGCTCTCTGGCCTCAGAACAAGGGGAGAAGCGAAGGCAACACTGGAGTGATGACATGTGAGTCTCTCCCTTCCCCACCCTTCACATTTTTCTTTCCACGTGCAGAACCCGGAAGGCTCTGACCGCTCTTGCCCTGGCGGTTGCCATGGTTACACAACAGCAGCACCAGACCCAGGAGGGGTCTCATCCCATCTCCTCTACCTCCCTCTCAACCCTTTCCATCCTTTAGTGAGCACGCCCCCCCCCCTCCGCCCCCGCAGGGGAGGAGAACCTTTTCGGCTAAATCTGAGACTTTCAGTTCCCGCCCCCTCTTCTTCCCTTGCAGACGGCACTGACAAGCTAAGGGAGGATGGGAGGGGCTTTGGTGGGGAAAGAAGAGCTCTCGGTAGAGACATTTGCCTTTCATTACGGCTTCGCTCGGGGCTAAACGGCAAAAAGTTCGCCTATTTAACTCCCATCTCCGTAACTCGGAACCGGGGACCTCAGCGGCCCCAGCTGCTGGCTGCGCAGCTCCCGTCCAGTCCCCTCGAGTCCAGCCTGGTGGCGGGAGCGCGGCGCCTCCTCCTCCTCCTGTCAAGTAACCCCCGCGCGCTGGGACGGAAGCAAAGCAACTCAGTCCACGAGGTTGAACTCAAGTCGTGAGGGAAGGAAAATGAGCCGGTGCCGAAAACGGCCCGGGCGCTGCCAGGGCGGCCCGTTAACGCGTCAACTCCAGGCGCGTGATGAGGGAGCAGTGGGGGAAAGACCGGTGGGGTTAAACCCACCCGGTTAAATTCCCAGCAGGAGTCAAATCCGGGCCTTTTCGGAGCGAGCCAAGCCGAGGCTACCGAGGGATGCCCGGCTCCCACGAGAGTACGTTTTGCCGGAGCCGCCTTTCCCAGTCAGCCAGCTCTGAGGCTGGTGTCTGCTTCCAACTTTGCCCTCAGAGTCTGGGAGGATGCACGCTCCCGTCAGACGGAGCGTCGCGGTTCCCTCACAGGGAAAAAGGCGTTGCCCACCCCTCCCCGAAAGCACCACAACACAAACAGCCGCCGCGGTCTCCCCGTCCCCTCCCCCCAGCCCGTCGGGAAAAGGAGCGAGTGAGGGCGCAGACGCCCCTGGTCAAATCCTCGTCAGACTGTCCCCACCGCCGCGTCTGCGAATGAACCTGCAGCCAGAGGAGCCACGGGGCACGTTCAGACGCGCTCGCGGCCGCCGGGGCCCTGGAGGGGGCGAGAGAGAGAGAGAGCGAAGTTCCCGGGCGCGTCTCGGGAGGAAAACTTTGCGCGGTGCGGAAAGCTCGGGCTGAGGAAGCGGCGGCGGCGAGCGGAGACTGCGCCCGCCGCCACGCTGTCCCCGCGCCGCGCGCCCGGACCGTCAGCGCCTCGGCGCCCCGTTCCCCGTCTGGCCTCCCCCCCCACCCCGCCGCGCGCCCACTCCCGTCAGCTCCGGAGCGCTCTTTCCGCCCCAGAACGTTGCCTTATCTCGCGGCCGCTCGGCATCCTCACTTCGGACCCACGACCACCCCCAAACCCAGTCACCCCTACTGGCCACCGCGGTCCTCCCACCGGAGCAGCAGGTGACCCGAAACCAGCCTTACCTGCCGCGAACTCTTCTCGCCCACTCTCTGTGCCCGCCGTCTTTTCCGGGAGAGAGGAAGGGGGTGCAGGCGGTGGACGTGCGAGGCGGCGACCCGGGACACCGGCGCGACCTCCTCTGAGCGGCAGCCCTGGCTGAGCCGCGGAGCCGCCGGCGGCCCTGGCGGAGCGTGGAGGCTGCGGCCGCAGAGGCCAGGCCGGGAGGCAGGGGGCGCTGCTGCCCCCCGAGCGCCCTGCCGCGAGCGGCGCGGAGCCAGGCACCAGCTGGAGCTGTGGGGAGGCGAGGGTGGCGAGGAAAGGCACGCTCGGAGCGGGAGGGCGGCTTTTAAGTTTGTGGTGTGACCGCAGCAGCTGTCCCGGGAGAGACTCAGTCTTTCTAAAAAGGGGATGCTCAGAACGCCGGGGATTACCTCTCCCCTTCCGATCTCCTCCCCCAGCCCTCGGCCCCCCTTCCCTGTGCGCACGCCAGCCCTCCCCAGCGTGCAAAAGTCCATCCCAGTCGGCGCGCAGGCTGTCAGCGGCGTGGATTAAGTGTAGCTCCGGCCGCGCTGGGGGATGTTTTTCCGGACAGGGCACTCTGTATGTAAAGGAATTTCTGACGTTTGAGCCCGCGCCCGGGTGGCTTTTGGGCGTGTTTATTCTATACCATAACGTCTCCAAGGACTCCCTGCCGAAGAAACAGGACAAACACTGTCTCAAAAACTCTAAGCCTCAAAAAGAGGAGCTGTGTTCCAGTATGTAAAACCCCGATCCACTGTTACTGGCCTCGAAAGAGCAGGTGTGGAGGATGAGCGACAGACATCAGCCCTCCACTCTGGGGCTGGCACCGAGGAAGGACCAAGCAGGAGGTAGACAAAAAACAAACACACACACACACACAAGATGTAAGTCTTTTTTCCTCTCTACCTCATACCAGGCCAGCAGGGTTACGTCACTTACTCCTGTGTTAGATTTCCTTGTAGATTTGTACAGACCTTGGTCACGCAATAGAAAACTTGGAAGTGTATGGGGACCAGGGTGGATCCACATTTTGTGGAGCCTGGAGCTCACACTATTTGGAGGTGGGATCCTCTTGAAGAAAACTAATACAGAAATAGCTTAATTCTACAGATTTTAGAAAAACGTATGACATATGAACTCATGGTCTGGCTGACCACAGGGACATGGAAAGGGCCTCTGCAAGGGATGAGTCCTGAACTGGGGCCTTATTGGCTACATGGTAAATCCTTCTATGATTGGAACTCTAGGTCTGTGGTCACACACCTTGCACCTATTAGTCCCAAACATAAAACTAACTTGGGGTGGAGCCATAGAAAAAAGCAGCCACGGGGTCCTCCTGCATTTGTCAGGTTGACTTAAGAGCACAGCTCGTAAGGTCCCAGAGTTCCCTTGGCAAATGACAAGGGGGGTTTTGGTTTGGGGGCAGTGAGCGGACAATGGCAACAATGGAAGAACTGGTCTGGGGGAGGAGACTCTTCATTCAGCCTTCCCTCTGCAGCAGAGAGCTGAGGGCCACCAAAGCTAAATGAGTCATTTTAAGTTACAGATGGTTGGTGGCAGAGCCAGCTCAGGAGGGACTCAAGTTTCCTAACTCTGACCAAGTTTCTTTCCTGTGTCTCATACTGCCCCATCACTGTAACCTTGGTTTTGACTGTCAACCAACCAACCCCATAATTTTCCTCTTTGGATACAGGACAATTTAAAGCCCTACTATTCCAACCTATAGCCACATTTTTCCTGAATGCTTTATATTCAGTGTTATACCACTCATTTTATAATTAACCACACACTTGATGTGTTTGTTGCATTTTAAAATATTTTTATATTATTTTTATTTGTTTATGCCATTGCCCCCAGTCCAAATTGCAAGCTCATTGTGAGGACAAAATACCTCTTTTGTCTCCCAGAGCATAGCTTAGGGTTTTGCACATGGTGGGTTCATGATAAGTACTTTTAGATTTTTACTCTATTTATTAATTTTCTAATAATTTTGTCAGTTTATTGGCCAGAATATTGTATTTAATTAGAGTTGTGGTTAACTCTGGATTTCCCCTTTTTCCCTCCTGTCTAAAATCCTAGCTTAATATACTCAAGGCAAATGACATCTCCCTTTTGCTACTGTCTCAGCCTTTTCCACAAAGCCCCTGCAGGATTAATCACTCCCTCCTGTTTTTCCAAAACACTTTGATTTCACTACTAAATAAGTCCCTTTCATGTTATATCATAATAAATTACGCGTTTGTCTGCATCCCATACAGGTGTATTGCCTGTTTTGTGTTCTTGTTTCCCCAGCTCCTAAAACAGTGCCTATGAATTTGTATTGAACTGATTTGGTTTGAAGTACCCTGACTTCAAATTTAGACTGTATTTACTAGGGCATCCTGACCATACCATGAGAAGAACATCTGGAAACTGGGTTCTGTGCTTTCTTTCCTTTTAATTACTCTGAGCACGCAGCAGGCAGAGTCAGCCACACAGCTCAGTGGTGATGAATGGCCTCAGCTGTGTCCAGGGCTTTGCAATCCTCACGATCCTTCTCTGAGTGTCTTGCATATGGTGGGTGTTTAACAAATATTTGGGGGTTAAATGAGTTAATGAGAACAGTGGATGTGATGACAATAATTAGTCACTGAATTTATTTCTGAAATTTCTACTAACTCTACAGGATCCCACCAGTCTGGTTTTATAACCCTTTTTAAGAGTTTGAAATTTACTGTTACCAAAAGCAATTTGGTAATCTGTCCTATAGTGTTGCTTAATACCCTATCTGAATCCTTGAAATAACACCCAGTAGGAAAAGTCTATTTTACTTTGTTTTGTTAAAGTGTAATGTGTATTATACAAGTTTAGCTTATCTTCAAGGGTGACTATTCAAGATTCAGTAAACGATCCTTAATTACACTGAAAGAGATGTGTGTATCATCAGTTAGAACTACCTAATTGTTGCTGCTATGCCTGTTCTAGTCTGAGGGGTAAAAAAGAAAGAAAAAGAAAACACAAAATACTTTCTAGGTGCTTGGAAACATTGTTGAATAAGTAAACTTGTCTTGAGGGTCCAGGTTCTTCCTCTGTGGCATACCACCCCTCACTCATCTTCATTAGGGCTCACAGATTGAACGTAAGTCATTCTTACTGTATGGTAGTAGATTTATGTTAGATAATATGAAATACACTGTTTCTCAAAGGATTACATTGTTATACTGAGTGAAGCCAAGGAATAAAGTTCTAACTGTAGAATTTCAAGAATCATCAGTCTATGTTGGGAGCCATAAAGGGAGGTAGCAGGGATGGGAAAGAGTGGAATAGTTATATTCTAGGCTTTTCCAACTCCACATATAGCTACCTCTGCCCAGAAGACAGGAGAAAGATAATTACTGGGTCCAGAATTTAAATCTAGCAGGATCTCAGAGGATTTGACTACACTTTCAGCAGAAGGTGCTTTTCTGTGCAGTCTTCCATTCACAAAGCGTATGGAAATTCAGTGAATTTAAAAGGAAAAAAAAAAAGACAGATAAAAGAGATCGCAAAGTTCTGTGCAGAGACAAGAAAATGGAGATGGAACCCAAGCCGTTTAGTGTTCACTTCTATAAAACTAATCATACCTTGGTCAGACATAAAACCTCTCTGCCTTATAATAAATACTACCTTATGAATGTTTTCCCACATATCAGTACCAACAGATAAAAATGTTGTTATACTCATATGAGAAAACTGGGATATATGTTAGTTTATGTCTGATTGAAACAAGTGATGGCATGAGTTGAAAGCAGCTCACGCACCTCCTACTCTTCTATCAGATACTTTCCCCTTATAAACTGCAGATTTTTTTTCCCCATCTGATTCATTTGATCATGACAATTCACTCATCACTTGATCACTAGCTAGTTACATATTAAGATCATTATATCATGTTTAGTAGTGGAAAAGAACACACCTGACTTTTATCTTTAATGCAGTATTAATTATACATGCATAGAACTCTCAGAAGTAAATGGATCCCTGTTTCTCATCATCAAATAAAGACAGAAGATAGTTTATGGTTAATCAGAATGTGAAATTGTAATGTCTTTGTGTTTTAAACTCTTATAACACCATAAATAATCATAAACTTTCAGAGTTAGGAGAGACCTCAAAGCCCTTCTAGCCCTCATGTTATACATGAGGAAAAGAAGGCCAAGAAGGTGGAGTGATCACCTAGCTCCTTCTGACTCCTGCCTCAATGCCCTCTGCAAAATACCACCCTGCTGTAGAGCCTTTTTTTGAAAAAAAAAAAAAAAAAAAATCAGCTATTTTTCAAAACCTTTCCAAGCCAGAATCTTAAGGTTATATTTACTTAGCTGGGTTGGGGTGTGGTGAATAATTAAATTCAACAGGAATGCACTTCAAAATAAAAATAAAAACATAGCCCAACCCCTTTGGCCCAAGTCCTGAGACCTCAGAAGAGAACACCTCCTTGACTACGAACATTCACTAGAGGCTGGAAAGGCTTTCTGTGTCTGATATAGGACTCCACAGAGTTATTGCAGAATGGGGGAGTTTAAAATCAAATAGATGACTCTTTGTTTTTTATTTTTAACAATGTTCTTATAGCAACAAACCATCCCCAAGGAAAGATTTTAAGGAAAAATAAACAACTTTTCTATACATCATATAAGAGAAAAAATCTTTAAATTTGCTTTTCTTAATGCCTCGCACCACCACACCACCCTTAAAACATGCTTTAGACACAGTGTATTCTTCTAAGAAAATGGGAGAGGGGGAGGGATTCCTATGGTACCTAATTGAGGCAAGCCTTATTTATTTAAGGGTGATGAAACCAAGAAAAATATGCCCTCTTGTGGCTTATTTGTTCTAGTTCACAACTAATCAACAGTGCTCCATTATTTCCTGAAACTCAAACATACCTATATTCCAAGTGGAATTAAACAATTCCTTTGTGCAGTAGCTAGAGAGAACAGGTCTGTGCAGACAGCAGGAAGGCATTCCAAGACTTCTGCTTTGTTCAAGGTCATAAGCAGCAGCTTAGCCACAACGAAATCAGTATCCCTAAAAATGGGGGAAGATTTTCCAAAATAACCCACAGATTCTTACAGATATTATAAAAATACCTTCCAAATAAATGCATTAGATAGAATTTCTTTCCTAAATAGTGAGGTTTATGTTGGACAAACTTAAACCATCAGTTTCCACAAATAGGAGAAAATTCATGATTTCCTTTCCTACTGTATTTATGCCTCTAAGATTTCTTTAGCTGTAGGATGATGCTTATTTTTCCATTAAAAAAGTAAAATGTATAATAAAGCAGTTAAGAGAATCCTGATTTTCATTCTCTGCATATTTTTTCTCTGCTTTTGTTTCTTCAGAAATAAAAATATAACAAATGTGTTACATCCTATGATTTACAGATATAATTAATTTCACTACAAAAAAAAATGCCCACCACATTGTCCTAAAACAACAGAGTGGAGATGGGCTTAGTGGGAAATGACCTCTGCTGATCAAGAGAGTTTCATGTAACTGTCATTTAAATAACTTAGTAACTAAGTGAATGTCAAAGGTTTAAAACAGGCCAGAATGCTAAATCCTTAGTCCAACCCTATAATAATAATATTAATAATTATGATTAACACTGTTATTATTTTATATACAAAAAATGACTTAAATCACACATTTTCCATTTGACTGGATCTGCTTGTGTATTAAGTGGGCCGGTGGGCCGTTTCCTAATTTGCACCCTTACTTTAGCAAGTTGCTGCTGAAATAGACTGAATTGTATCTCACTTACCAGAACGAGTAAATACAGCTTTCCACAATGCCCGGTTTAACATGGAGCTATTGTTTTTCTAAATTACAAGCTTAAAACAGAATCCTGTAGCTTTAAGTTTATCTAGTTCAATGATCATTCTGACCCTTGAAGCACAGATATACTTTATTGGAATTGTCAATTGCAAGGACCATTCATAAAATAGTTGAAGGTTTTATATTTTGTCTATTTAGTGAATAATAATGAACCACTATAATATTATTAACAAATCGCATTCTCTTTATACTTGACATTTCAGTAAAATTATCTTTCCCTATGTCAAGCAAAGTTTTACTTTCCAAAGTTTATTCATGTGTTTGCCAAGAGTCTATCAATACATTAAAAGTCTATGATAATATGTGTATTTTAAAAATTATCTCTAATTTTACTATATTTAAAATTTCCAGTTCTAAGAATGGAGCTAATTTTAAAAGACAAAAACATGACCATTTAAAAATGTATCAAGAAATTAGTATTTCACTAGTTAAGAATAAAAGACAAGTGGTCCACAATAATGAAAGTCATTATTGTAAGTATGATATGATTGATAGCATATCTAACATTAAAAATGGTGACCTGCAAATATTAGCTATTAAAACATTGTAAACTTATGATATTAAAATAGTGAGGTATTAGTTAGAGAACAGATAAACAAATAAATAAAACAAATTAGAAGTCCAGAAAATAGACTTAGTTATATAATTATGTATATAATGAGAATTTTGTTTGCTGGCTCCAAACTTGAGTGGACAATAAATGCCTTCTTTTCTAAAAATTACTTTTGTTTTGTGGCACTTGAAATACAAAACAAATAGCATACACACGTAGACACAATAAAATGGAACTCACATTGAAGAATATGCCACCCAAACTAAGAATTAGAAAATTACAGCTATCTTTGAAGTTTTCTTTGTGTTCCTCCCTGATTCCATCCCCTTGCCTACCATGAAGAAATGAACAATATTCTAAATTTAGAGCTTATTTTCTCTGTCTTTTTGCTGCACTTATGTATGTGGCTCTAAACAACATATAACATGATGTATTGTTCTTACTAACTTTATATAAATAGTAACAGCTTCCTAAAAGTAGTAATTTTCTGTGACTTTCTTTACTTAGCAGTATCTAAGATTCATCTTCCCTATTATGTATGCTGTTGCTTTGTTCATTTTTGTTGCTTTGAATTATATTGTGTGAATACATCGTGAGTTATCCATTCTCATATTGATAGCCAGTTGAGTTTTTTCTAGTATTTTACTATTACAAACAATGCTTCATGAACATGCTTGAATATGTCACTTTATTTTTCTGTTTCTCAGGCCCTTTATGAGCCAGTTATGAACACAGAAACCAATCCAAGCATTTAATTGTCAAGCCAAAGGCATTTAAGATAGGGAACTGGAATATAGGGAAATGGATGAAAAATGTTGGAAGGAGCAACAAAAGAGAGAAGGAGAGGGTCTGGAAGAGTAAAAGGAAAAGAAGAATGATAATGAGAGATTAGATACTAATGCTCCAAAGCTGCAATCTCTTTTGGGCGTGATCTTCTGGTACATATTAGATCTGCTAAGATGTGCTGCCTTGACCAGGACCCGGCTGCTGAAAGGTGTTATCTCTGCAAAGCTGGAGTTAGAAACACTTTGATCCTGTTATTTTTTCACCTGCAACTACCAGAAACTACCAGGACCTGCTTCCTTTTGAGACGCAGAAGCATAAAGCATTTCTGTTTCTCGGCTATTGATCTTCTGCAAATTTTTCTCTTGACTAAATCTAACCAAGGGCCAGATGGCAAAGTAGTATAAAATGGTCTAACGACTTGAGCAGACTTTTCATAAAAGAGGACCAATAACTTCTGTAGCTACGAGGGAAATGCAAATTAAAACCACAGTGTGATTCCACTGCGTACCTACCAGAATGACCAAAATGAAAGGACAAAATGCCAATAGTTGCTAAGGATGGAAGGGTCAGAACTCTCATACACTGTGGGTGGAAGTGTAAATTTTTACAACCACATTGGAAAACTCTTTAGCATTATCTACCAAACACTAAATGTATGCATACTCTATGACCAGCAATTCTATGCATAGACTGAGCCCAAGAAAAATGTATAAATATGTTAATCAAAGTAAATGTACAATAATGTTCATGGCAAAACAATTTGAATTAATGTCTTACATTGGAAACCATGCAAACTATCCTCAACAATAGGATGGATAATATACTGTGGACAATTCACACAAAGGAAGGCTATACAGCAATAAAAATAAACTACAACAATAGCAGCAATGTACATTAACTTCAGAAAACCAATAATTAGTGAAAGAAGACAGACACACATAGTATGATTCATAGTTAATCTTTTTTTCATGGAGTTAAACAAGTTGATTTTAAGATTCATATAGAAAATAATCATGCAAGATGAGGAGAATTGACTATTTATGATCTTGACTCTTGCAAACCACTAACAAACAACATCATTTTATCGGTTCAGGTTTACTTCTTTGTCTTTCCATAATGTTTTACAGCTTTTCTCATAATGTTTTTGTACATTTCTTTCTTTTTCTTTTTCTTTTTCTTTTTTTTTTTTGTTTTTGGCCTCACGCGCGGCTTGCAGGATCTTACTTCTCCAACCAGGGATTGAACCCGGGGCAGTCAAAGTGCCAAGTCCTAAGCAATGGACTGCCAGGGAACTGCCAAGTACATTCCTTAATGTTACTCCTAAATATTTTATATTATTGCTGATATTGTAAATTAGGTTTCCCTTTCATTATATCTTTTAACTGGGTATTGTTAATATATGTAGAAACTATTGCTCTCTATATATTAATTTTATATTTTGCTAATTTTCTGAATTTTTTATTGTTTCCTTAATTTTCATCATGGGTTATCTCAGATTATTCATGAATACGATCATATAATTCTTAATATCTGGTCTATGAAGGTTTGGTGGATATCTGTAATGACATTTTTCTTCTATAGAAATTTAACCTTTCTATCTCTACTGGGTTAAATATAGGTAAATTGTATTTTCCTAGAATGTTATCTATTTCATTTAAGTTTACAAATTTATCTGCATAGAGTTAGGCAAATAGTCACTTAGTTTTTAATTTTTTTTGTTTCAATGATTTTTACCAGTTATAATTTATTGTTGTGTTTATGCTTTCTTTTATGTTTTGATTAGGTGGGCTAGTAATTATCTTCATTTTTGTCAAAAAACAACTTTTTTCCTTTATTAATTGGTTGTACTGTTTTCTATTTTTAAATTCATTAATTTTTGCCATGCATTAATAATTTGCTTCCTGCTGTTTTTTTAGGGTCTCCTTTTTTTAACTTTTGCTTTGAGAATTTAATTAAATTATTTTCACTCTTTGATTTTTATTAATATAAATACATAAAGCTATACATTTTCGTTTGATTATCACTTTAATTAGAGCCAAGAGTGTCTGATATGCAGTGTTGAATTATCATTATTTTTCAGAAATTCTTCAATTTAATTTCCTATTTCCTCTTTCTCCAATGAATTAATAGAGTTGTTTTTTTTTTTTAATTCTAGGATAAAGAGATGTTGTTATTGTTGTTCTTGCTTAGTTTTAAATTGTGTTATTTTCTAAAACTATCATATCCATGTAAGATAATGTTGTTTATAATATTTATACTTTACAGAAATTTGGGGCATTTGAGGGACCAAATATATGGTCAGTTTTCGTGACTGTTTTTTGTGCACTTGAGTTGAAGGCACTTTCTCTGTTATTCTATATATTTTCATATGGTCTATCCTCTACATGATGTTGCTTAATTCTTCTTTAGCCTTAATTTTTTTTTCATCCAGTTGATTTCTGTTGCACTGAGAGTGGTAATCGCTTACTTTTAGTGGTTTTCTGTCTATTTCTTCTGCCTCACTTGTAGTTTCTACTTTATAAAGTTAGTTCCTCTGATATTTGGTCCATAGATAACCATAACATCTCCATCGTGTATTGTGGTCTTTAGTATTATAAACTGTCTCCTTTAATGCTTTTTTACCTATTCTACCTTGTTTACCAGGATTACAACCCATGCTTTCTTATTATTTATATTTCCTGATACATCTTTGTGCATCCTTTCACTTTTAGCTTTCTGAATAACATCATTTTAGGTTTATTTCCTTAATTCAGCATATAGTTGACTTTTACTTTGTAAGTCAGTTTGAAAATGTTTATCTTTTAATAGGTGGATTAAGTTCATTATATTTAATATGATTAATTTATTTTGACAAAACTCATATTATTTTGTGTGTCATGTGCTATATATATATATAATGTTACATATTTGTAGTTTTTTTTCTTTATATTGTCTAGCTTTGTTTTGCCCTTTGTTTTTTTTTTCTTTTTGATATTTTTATTTTAAATGAGAGTAATTTTCATCAGCTGAAATGTTTTTGATTCTCATTTTCTGCTTTTTTTTCACTAAGTTATATATGGATGTTTTTTGCTAATGTCTGTTCCTTCTGAAAGAACAAATTTTCCTAGACCAACAAAAAACAGGTAATTCTCTATGAGGAGTTTGGGTGTGGATTCTTAAGTTTCTTAGTTTCTAAATTCTTTTGGTACAATTAAAGGCAGTTTTATTCATAGATGGCTCCTTTCAATTCAGGGCAAGAGAAGGGTTGGTAAGTCTTCTGATTTTTAATTCTCTTTCCATAGAATGCTTAGTTTCCACCACTTGTTTGTTCTTTCCCACCAGCACCAATGCCCCAAGGAATGCCTCCCTTTCTCCCAGAAGCTATGCCTTGCCTTTCTAAAATTGCTAGTTTTGATCCTGCATTTTTAAGTCCTTTCTTTATAATTCCCCAGCAGTCCATGCTGTGACCTCTTCTCAGTATTTAAGTGTAGAACTCTCTCTCTCAGGGGTCCTGTTATGTCCATGCTGTGACCTCTTCTCAGTATCTAAGTGTAGAACTCTCTCTCTCAGGGGTCCTGTTATGTCCATGCTGTGACCTCTTCTCAGTATCTAAGTGTAGAACTCTCTCTCTCAGGGGTCCTGTTATGTCCATGCTGTGACCTCTTCTCAGTATCTAAGTGTAGAACTCTCTCTCTCAAGGGTCCTTTTACGTTTTCTGCCATTGCTTGGCCCCCACCACCTTCTCCTTGTTTCTGTTCAGTCTCCTCCTCACTCTTGGCTTCCAGATCTGGCTCTACTCATTTTTGGATGTTTGTTTCCTTACTTCTATGTAAATTAAGGATTGTGGTATTTTCTGTCTCCTAGTTAACATCTAGGAATGCATTAAGGGTGGTTTCATGTGCGTTCCGTCTTGTTCTATATGGGTTTTTTAGAGACTGTGAGGAAAGATTCCAGTGTAGGTGGTTGTCATTATTCTACAGAAACCCAGAAGGTTTTCCTTTTTTTCATAAAAACAATTATATTATGGTTTTATACCAATTGAAATTATATAGTATAGATAGCAAGAATTAGTAGAGACCTTTGGAATGATATCCTGGCATGAGATCCTGGCAGAGAATGAGGTCTAGTACCCACAGTAAGAAGTTACTGTTAATAAGAGCAAGGGGAGTTTGTGGTGAAATGAGACAGGGAAGAGTTATGTATACTGAGAAGCAGGTTAATGGGCAGAAGATTTGTTGTGAGCTTGTGGAAGTTCTCTTCTTATTTTCATTGAAGTTTAGTTGATTTACAATATTGTGTTAGTTTCTGATGTACAACAGAGCGATTCCGTTATATACATATATAAAGAATATATATATTCTTTTTCAGATTCTTTTCCATTATAGGTTATTACAAGGTATTGAATATGGTTACCTGTGCTATACGGTAGGACCTTGTTGTTTCTCTATTTTATATATGGTAGTGTATATCTGTTTTATTAATTAATTTATTAATTTATTGGCTGCGTTGGGTCTTCATCGCTGTGCACGGGCTTTCTCTAGTTGCAACAAGCGGGGGCTACTCTTCGTTTCGGTGCGCGGGCTTCTCATTGCGGTGGCTTCTCTTGTTGCGGAGCACGGGCTCTCGGCGTGCGGGCTTCAGTAGTTGTGGCTCGCCAGCTCAGTAGTTGTGGCGCACGGGCTTAGTTTCTCCACAGCATGTGGGCTCTTCCCAGACCAGGGCTCGAACCCGTGTCCCCTGCAATTGCAGGTGGATTCCCAACCACTGCGCCATCAGGGAAGCCCTGGTAGTGTATATTAATCCCAAATTCCTAATTTATCCCTCCCTCCTTTCCCCTTTGGTAACCATAAATTTGTTTTCCATGTCTGTAAGTCTGTTTCTGTTTTGTAAATAAGTTTATTTGTACAATTTTTTTTAGATTCCACATATAAGCTATATCATATGATATTTGTCTTTCACTTACTTCACTTAGTGTGATAATCTCTAGGTCTATCTATGTTGCTGGAAGGAAGTTTTCTTATTGCCTGCCTCTCTTCTTAGTAATGTAGGACTAAGACCAGTAGCTGAAGTGAAGATTAGAGTGGGTATAATGAGGAGAGAGTGGAAGTATGCAATAGATACCCAGAAGAGTGGGAGTGTGCTAGTAAGAAAAACAGCATGGTGTATGTTTTAGCCTAATTTATTTTGGAAATATGAATATGTTCATATAACATTTGTTTTCATGGGCTGATTAAATGAACCAAAACTGTAGTTTTGCCTAACACTTTGAAGACAGAATGGGTTGTTTCAAAAAAGACTAAAAGAGTTCTAGGGGACTTCCCCGGTGGCTCAGTGGTTAAGACTCTGCGCTCCCAGTGCAGGGGGCCTGGGTTCGATCCCTGGTCAGGGAACTAGATCCCACACGCGTGCCACAATTAAGGAGCCCACAAGCCGCAACTAAGACCCAGCGCAACTGAATAAATAAAACAAATTTTTTTTAAAAGAAGACTAAAAAAGTTCTATTGGAGTTCAGAGAAAAGATACAGCCTAAAATTATGCAGAAGAGCTTACAAATCAAGCGTATGGATAGACTGTAGTTAAGATAGCTTTTGAGAAAGTTCCTTCCAGGCGGAGCAGAACATAAGCACCTGGAAAGTGTGGGGGTGTAAGTGGGAGAGGCTGCAAAGTGAGGCTGTTTCATGAGGAAACCATGTGAACAAAGTCCTGATGTGGGAATGTGGGCAGCGTGTTAAGGAGAATATGAAAATGTCCAACTTTCCTGAAATAAGTATCTATAAAACTGGAAAGTAAGAAACGAGAATGAAAAAGTAGATAATGCAAGATATCAAAGCAGGTTTTGGATGCCCGACTAAGAAAGTTAGGACTTCACAAATTGAACAGGAAAGGTACTGGAAAAAAACAAAACAAATCAAACAAACAAATAAAAATCTTTGAACACAGTAGTGATATCAGTGCTCCTTACATTGAGAAACCTAGTCTGCCAATAGCATGTGTTAGAAGTGGGGAAAATTAGAAGCCAAAAGTCCTTCTGAAAGAAAATTACAATATTCCAGGATAATAAGGATCTGAACTCAAGGAATGACCCATAGAATCAAGGGAAGAAGGTTCAGGTGTGAGAAATAGTTGAAAATTATATGCCTTATGTAATCTAGATTAAACAGAAAAAGTAGCTTTAAAAATATAACTAATTCATAATACAGAACACTTCTTAAAACCTTTGAGCTCTTGAAAAATAAATTTATATTTTGGCATTGGCGGGGAAGAAGCTTGGTAAAATAGAATAGACTATTACTTAATTGACCTTTCCTGTGTTAGTCATCTGAGGGCAGTGACTTTTCCAACTTGCTAAAGGCATTTGAAACTATTACTCCAAAGCACTTGAATGAATAGCCCTTTCAAATGACAGCTATAGATCTAATATGGTAAAAAACAGACTGTCAGCCACTTCAAAATAGCCTTCTAAAGTCATTTATTGATTTGGTTAGATTTAGAAGTTAATTTTTCCTAGAAGTAGCCCCCAGAACTAAGCCAGTGCAATGTAACCTAAACCTACTGTGTAGTATATAACATTTCTATGGAGAAGGCATATTTAGTTCTCTCACTATGGTATAAGGAGAGGGCTCCTAGCAGTGATGGGTTCCGGTCCTTTCTCCCTTCCATATGGTTGATTGTTAATATGATCTGGGAGAAGAGGCTTTGTGCACAGGGGTGAGGCTAAGAGGAGGCTGTGTCCTGAATAGAGGCTTTTGGAAGTAAGGAGATCATTGGAACCAGGTTCAGCCCCCCAGTCTCACCCAGTATTTTCTTCCTTTAACCATTTTTTTCACATTCTTTATATGTTTAGAAAGTGGTTAAAGTGACGTGACATAATTACTGGTCATAAGCAGAAAGATAATGGCATGTTTTTATCGTTCTCCTTCACCTAAATTCCATAAAAGAGGAGAGGTTCTATAACTTCCTTGGCATTTATTTATGCAAGATGTTCCAACAAGGTAGAATAGCAGCTCTCATGTTGAAAAGGATGCTGCAAGGAATGTTTTAATGCAGTACTTTTCAGATAACATGTACTTAATAACATCCAATGATTGCTTGCAGAGAAAATAGTTTGCTGAAACCAGCTGTAGAAGAAATCCAAATGGTATTCTTTCAGAATGCAAATGTTTCTTGTGTTACCTGCTGTGAAGACTCTACTAAACATTCTGTTCCAAGAAAGGTCTTGAACAAAGTGTATATTCAGTGAAAGTAGAGATCCAGGTGGAAATTCAGAAATGTTATTTTTATTTTGCCTACCAATTACATTGATTTTTTGCCCAAATGTAGATCCAAGGATTAAGGATTTTTTTTCAGGTGACTTTGTGAAGCAGCAGACACGTGCATTTATAAATAAAAACACAAGTTAGGGCAATCATGTTAATTTTGTGAAAACATTCAGTAAGTATTTTCTTTAAGCATTAAAAAATTATTTAAGTTGTGGATTGCCTCAATGAAATTCATCTTTACCAGTCTTCGAGTTCTGGAACTAACATGGAGATAGGTCTTTATCTCGGTCATTCACTACAGGAAGGAAAATAATAAGTTAGTCATAGCATCACATCTGAGTTAGATGAAAATATCTTTGCATCTTTCACCGACCTCAGAATAGAATGAGCATTTTGTCTTTCAAAACTGCAGTTTCATTTATTTAAGTAATATGCTAAATGAATACTAATTTACTCAGATTCAATTTTCAAACTTGCACACACTAATTTATAAAAGAAAGTTTGGTAACTATTAATTACAAAACATCATAAACATTTAATTCACATAATTACATTTACCACGTAACTACAGCAACTGTAAAACATCACTTAATTTAAAAAATTTAACGTATAGATGTGTCAAAACAAGCTGAGACCCTCCTTGCTTTAATCATTGTATTACGATCATCATAGCAACCAAACAAGTATCATATTTGAGCATCCATATGATATTGCAAACTTATGATAGAATATTGGCACAAAGAAGTTATAGACCATGCTAAAAAAGTAGTACATTATAATGCCAAACTTTAAAAAAAAATTAAACATGTTTTGGGGGTAAATAATTAATTTTTAAATGTTTCAGTTTTTCTTGTTTTCTAGTTCATTCTATGATGGTGAGATTTGGATTTGCCTTAGGTTAGGCCTAATTTTGGTTTTGCTCCTTGCTTATTTGGCATTTTCCAAAATATAAATTCAGCATATCCTTTGTACAGGATCAAAAACATTGGAAATCTGAGCCTGGAGAAACAACAGTGGTGACTTTGAGAAGGTGATAACCTCCCCTTATTCTCACCTATTCCATCACGTCTCACCCTACACTGCCACTGGGAAATGTGAGAAGAGAAGGGTGGCAAAGAAAGTAAGTAAGCCAAGGCATTTGTAAACTATATCCTTCTTTCTCTCTCTCTCTCTCTCACACACACACACACACATACACACACACAGCTTTAACTAGCAAAGAAAATCCACACATCATTACAAGCACCTAGATACGTTACTTGGAAGAGGGAAATTTTGTTTTGGACTTTGGGAGATCAGTACATCTGAGGAAAGACAAGTATAAGTTATGTGAACATACTAATCGAATATAGTCAAGGGCAATTGGCTCTTTTACACCCCTACTTGTCTATTTCTCTCCATCAGACTTCTTTATACTCTGTTAGTCTTATTTAACCCCAGATCAACACTATATGTGGTCCACTTTTCAATTTAATATGTAGTAACAACAAAATATATCAATCAATGTGTGTATAGAGTAGTCTGAGCATTAACTTTCTTTAACAGAACAAACTCAAAATATATCTGCTGATATGATTGATGGCAAACTGAGCCTGTGAGAATACCACTTATTTTTTGTACTGTGTAAAAGTGTACTGTATAAAAGTAGATTTTAAGTATAATACAGACACACGTAAGTACACACATACGTACAACTGGTGTGATGGTACTAAAGCTTTGGGCAAATTACAGTCGTCATAGTTTACATACACATTCTGTCTCCTGGGTAGGTGCTAGTTAGGCATTTGTCAATCGGGAGGAGGAGGAGAAGGCCTCTGAAAGGAGGAGGGAGAGGAAGTGGGAGAGGCGAACACAGAATGCGTCACCACTGAGTATATGCTCTGTTTCTCATCAACCAATTATCTAAAAGATTTTATGAGCAAAAAGAGTTCTCATTCTTTATTGATCGTCTCTCCATCTTATTTTCCTTATCCCACCTCTCCTTTGACATTTTCTAATGACTTATTCCTTTTTTCCCCAAAATAAAAATTTAATATCAAACTACCAACCAGTACACAATCTAAAACTCACTGTTCAATTCCATATGCTAAGATTTTTTTCAATAATAAATGCTCAACTACTTTTTGAGCTCTAAGGCTCTAAACATTTTACATGCAGTGTCTACGTACTTAATCCTCATCAAGGTCAACTAAAATATGTTTTCTTTAAAACAACAAAAAACTACTCTTTGCTGAGTTCCTCAATCTTTGTCTTAGTTATTAAACCTGTCAAACTATTTACAATGTATTCAAATTCTCCATTCAAAAATTTGCAAGAATATCAGAACTAGAATGATAACTCTTGAGGTTGCTATAGAAAATAGTGGAACTTTAGGTTTGGCATTTATTGATCCAACATGCTTATTTACAGACAATAAACTGAGGGTCAGAATGGTTTGCCCAAGGTTGCACCATTAGCTAATTGGATGATCTTGAACTAGAATCCATTTTGTGCTAATTCTATTACATACCACAACCTCTCTTAGCAAATGCTGATTAATATCTTCATAAAACTTTCTTTTGACAATAAAACATACATTTCTACACATAGGAAAATAATCTATTGATTATTTTTGCCTTTATTTCGCCTATCAAAACATTGGTTAATAATTATGTGGTCATAGCATATATGATTTCTAAAACGAAAAGTTATTTGTAAACTACCTTAACTATACAAGATAGGCTTACTCCTCTCTTATTCAGTTTATGCTTTTAGTAAATTCCTCAAATCACTGTCATTTGACACTCCAAAGTTAATTGGAAACCATCCATATGTGCATAAATATTTTAGGATCATTAGGAGTTCACATAGGAAAGGTACAGTGATGAAAGATTCCAGGTAACTAGATGCAAAGCATAAGTCTGAAATGAATAAAATTATATCATTGACTATACCTTCTTTTACATTAGTAACCAGTTTGAGGAATTAATTAGAACATCTACAATAGATACAAAAATAAACATTCAGTAGGATTAAAGATTATTTTGAAAGAAACCGTATTTAGAGATGGAAAATTTTTCTAAGGTAACAGAGGGCAAAAAATATTCTTAAAAAGCTGCTCATTTAACTTATGCCTAGCGTTACTCCATCTAATTTGTTTGATCTGCCAATACTGTAAGTTATGCATTAACATATGATCCGCAGAGCTATTAGGCTTACTGCTTACCGTGGTCTTCAGTAGGATTAGGCCAAAGGATTTTATGAGAGTCACCTCCGCTTTTATTTACTTATTCATTCATCAAATGTTATGTTGAATGCCTACTATGACTCAGATAGTACTGCATATGCTAGAGATAAATGGTGAGTTAAAACAATTTCTCAACAGTTGGTTTAGTTGAGAGGCAGATACTATCAAATTAACTCTCAAATAAATGTAAAATTAGAATTGTGATAAGTGTTGGGAAGCAAGGTTTATGATGCTAAGAAAAATTAAGTACGGGATTCCATGATTCTCTACTGTCCCCTCTCAGAATCTCACGCACAGCAATCATCAGTGCTGTTCAACCAAGGAGGATGAATAGGCTTAAAGCAAGTTTAAGGAATTTCTGAAAAATTGAGCCACTAAGATGAGTTTCTAATGAGTTTCTATATGGATGAAAATATAGAGAAATGGGACCCAATTCTAAACATTTGTTAGACTGTTTCTATTATCTAATTCTCCGCCGCTGCTTGCTAATCTCTTTTGAAGGCCTTTTCAGATTGAATTCACAATTTTCCCTCTGTCTTTTTCTTTGTTGATATCTTTATAGAGAGGATTCATGTAGCCCACACCTTTAGGTGAAGATAGAAAGCCTGAGCATTTTCTTTCATATAATAGATGGATTCTTAACATCAAGACACTTCAAAAGAGCAAAAATGGTGTTTGCTGGAAAACCCCCAGCCTCAGACCAGCAGTGTGTACCCATTAAACTAGTACTTTTCCTGAAGCAGACTTCAGAGCTAATTGTTTCTTCTTCTGAGAAATATGGTACCTGTGTGGTCTCTTCCACTTTTCGGCTTTGTTATGGGCTAAGCTTTAAAAAACAAAGAAAAGTCTGTGAATTGTATGTATGTGCATGTGTGAGTGTGTTTGTGTAATTAGACATTTGAAAAATATCCCTCCTTTTAATATCAAAAATTTGTACAGTTGGAGTAAATTAACCTTTGTTCAATGATTTATCAAAGATAACATTTTTGATTTTAAAACTTCAGCTTTGTTAACAAGATTTTCTTCCAAAATCTAATTTATAAATTTGTATTATTACTTTCAAAACATTCACTATTTATTATTCGTTCTTAGGTATTTTTCATTACCACTCAATTTATATCAAATTTATACCATGCGATTGCATTTCAGGCAAAATATCTGTTAAATGAAACTTCATGAAGTAATGGTTTGTACAGTGTATTAGGCAGAATCATGACTTGCCTAAATTTTGCCCATAAGAAAGCTTATTTTGTGAACTATTAAAAGAACTGTTTTCTATTCTTGCAAATTTATCCTAGAAGTTATAAATTATCAGTTTATAGCAAAGCATGTTAGAATACATTTAGAATACATTTACATAGTGTGCTTAATTTATAAACACACACATAAATAATTAAAAAGTGTTTCTGTTAGCAATAGCAGCATGGGAAAAGACTTTACCAGACTTCTGAATAATTTCTACAAATGCTGAAAGTAACCAAAGAGATACTAAGCTTTAACAGTTGAAATTCCTTTGAAAGTATAGTCTGCTAAATTCCAATATGACATTTTTCACTTCACTTATATGCTATCAGCGGACCTAAATATTAATTGCAAGAAAAAAAATTACTTTCCAATAAGTTTCAGGTAAGGTTTTTTATTTTTATTTTAATTCCAGAGCATGTGTTTGTTTTTTAAACAGTAACCCTTTAAATTCTGTATCTCTAGGGAACTATTTTCTAATTATTCAATGTATTCAGGCTCCCCTGCATCCGCCACAGTCTGTATTTCTTCACAGATGGATAAAGAATGTTCTTCCCTTTAGTGCTGTGTAATCTTTTAAGAAGGCCAGAGAGGACAGTATTCTGGGGCATTAAACAGAAGATGTTCTCCCTTTAATCATTTAATATAAGCACATGATGTCTATCACCTTTGTGACCCATAGTACTTGATTAGTACTAAAACTGCATCCGATACATTTGTTTTATTTTTAATTTTCATTTTGTTTTGCACAACATTATGCTCAACTTAATTTAGTTTACATCAGCAACATTTCTAGATGTGGCTCTCTTTGGCTGCCTTTCAGTCTCATGGGCTATATAAAAAAAATACATAAATTATTAAGTTTAGCATCATTGAAAACATGTGCATCCATGTAAAAATGTCATACATTCAGTGGCTACCATCTGTGGCTGTGGTAATATAAACCCATAAACGTGCATAATCCTGTATATTGATTCAAATAAACAAAACTCCGTTGGATACATAACCCTGATATTGTGGTTTGGGTAGGTACCATTTTATTTTGTCAAACATCAAATGGGAAGAGTAATAGAATACACATATTGTTTTGGTTAGTTGGCACTTTCTTCCTCTAACAAACATGATCAGCTCTTTACAGTAAAATCACTGATTCAGCATTGTAGATTGATAGCAACAGGACATTTTTCATATTCCAACATTGGTCATCATTGGAAAATATGCTTTAGTTGTATACATTTTATAATAAAATGTTTGCACTGTTTTGTTAATTGTACCTGGGGTGACTTCTCTAGTATCATTTGTTAGGGATGGGAAAAAACAAATGGCAAATAAAAAGAAAGATGTTATTTAATTTTAGTCTGGTGAGAATAAGATGATTGTTCCTCTGTTAAATTCTTTCAATTTAACATCTATTTTTTAATAATCATGATTTAAATAGTTATTTCTGCATATAACCCCAAATACAGCATTCTAAGAACTGGTCAGATAATGCACATATACACATTTTCCTATGATTCTTTTTTTTATATATATTTATTTATTTTGGCTGCACCGGGTCTTAGCTGTGGCATGCGGGCTTCTTAGTTTTGGCATGTGGAGTCTTAGTTGCAGCATGCTTGCGGGATCTAGTTCCCTGACCAGGGATTGAACCCGGGCCCCCTGCATTATGAGCGTGGAGTCTTACCCACTGGACCACCAGGGAAGTCCCTTCCTATGATTCTTTTTTGGCCTGTTCATATGACAATAATTTTGTAATTTTTTCCATGGAAAGAATAAAAAATATCAGTCTTTTCTCTATCAAGGTTATTAAAATTTGTATGTTATTGATAATT
This sequence comes from Eubalaena glacialis, assembly GCF_028564815.1. Lineage (NCBI taxonomy): Eukaryota > Metazoa > Chordata > Mammalia > Artiodactyla > Balaenidae > Eubalaena > Eubalaena glacialis. Next base: position 49,251,504 of record NC_083723.1, read on the forward strand.
TAGGAAAGATCCTTTTAGCTTTCTAACTTGTTATAGCCAAGGTCATATAAACACTTCGGATTATTGCAGGAAATTCTACTAAATTTTTTTTCATTTAAAAGCTGTAAGGTTTTAGGACATTTCAGGTTTTCTTTAACAGTGAATAGTAACTATTCTTAATTGTCCTACACTCATTAACTAGAGCTTGAAAGGTACCTGTGCAAATCATAGGCCTTGAAGCATAAGCTTCATTAATTTCATATTACATCTACCTCTGTGAAGATCCCATGAAACAGATGTTATTGTTATTCACATATTAGAAATAAAGACACTGAGGTTTAGAAGCATCAAGAAATTGCCTGCTACTATCACAGATAAAGTAATACGGAGCATCTTGGATTCAGGGCCAATTTGTTTAATCTGATATGTATCTTTTTATTCTCCCCCAGTTATCTATACTCTTTAGCCATAGTGCTGTGACTTCTATTTACTTAGAGGCCTTTAAAACTTAGGCCAAACTAGTATTTATTTTTACTCTGTCTAGATACCACTAGGTGATAGTTGCATATGACTGTTATCAAGCCAGACTAATATATTCAGTCATTCATTCATCAAATGTATTTGATACTTACTATATGTTTACATACTCCTAGGCTCTGGAAAGATAAAAATGAGTGAGAGAGATATGGTCCTTGTTCTCACAGATCTTATAGCCTAGTGAAAATAATGTTTGGAGATTACAGACAAATAATTAAATGAGAAATTAAGATATGTGTTCTGGGACACTGAATTCAACAGAGAATTCAGTAGGCAAGGAAGTCTGATAACAGGAGAAAAGTTAATACCATAAAGAAGAGTAAGACCTAGCCAGTAAAATAGAGGATGGGTGAATGAGAGTGTTCTAACTCCCAGGAACTAATATGTGAGGACTCTTTTGTTGTGGTGGTACTTTGCCCAGAAATGTCCTTTGCCAAGAGGTGCCTAAGCAAATACCCATTTATTTGCCAAGGACCAGTAAAAATATTATCTCTTACGAAGTTTTTTATAACTCTGCCAAGCAATTAGTTTCCTTGTTATAGGTGTTTCCTCATTTATACATAGAGGAAATGACTGCCTTTGATGAACTTTTAGCACAATGCTTGCCATAAAGCTGTCATTAATTATTATTGTTATCATTTACTACTACTAATCTGTACTCTCACCATTTTCAGCAATCAGCGGTATCATTCGTAGCATTGTATGCTTTAATAATAATCATTAGTTAGCTAATTATTTTGCCATTTACAGATTTATCCACGAAAAAAGAAGCCATTCCTGGGCATGGCTGAGTGCCCAAATAGTGCCACCTGGGTAGGAGTCCCAAAGAAACACAAATTTTTCACCTACGGTAAAAGGGCATTCAGAGATTTTCCTTTGATTGACTTTCCTGCATGAAAAGTGGAGACTTTGTGAAAAAAAAAAAACTTTAATTGAATAAAAGAAGAGGTCTGTAGATTTGGTCTCTAGACTTTTCTGACTGCACACTTTTTTTTTTTTTAATTGAAACATAAGGTATTTATTTTTAATTTTTATTGGAATATAGTTTATTTACAATGTAGTGTTAGTTTCTGCTGTACAGCAAAATGAATCAGTTATACATATACATATACATATATCCACTTTTTTAGATTCGTTTCCCATATAGATCATTACAGAGTATTGAATAGAATTCCCTGTGCTATACAGTATGTCCTTATTAGTTATCTATTTTATGTATAGTAGTGTGTATATGTGAATCCCAATCTCCCAATTTATCCCTCCTCCCTTTGTCCCCCCCGATAACCACAAGTTTGCTTTCTACATCTGTGACTCTACTTCTGTTTTGTAAATAAGTACATTGTACCATTTTTTTAGATTCTATGAGTGATATCATATGATATTTGCCTTTCTCTACCTTACTTCACTTCACTTAGTATGATAATCCCTAGGTCCATCCATGTTGCTGCAAATGTCATTATTTCATTTTTTTTTATGGCTGAGTAATATTCCATTGCATTTATGTATGTACCACCTCTTCTTTATCCATTCCTCTGTCAATGGACATTTAGGTGGCTTCCATGTCTTGGCTATTGTAAACAGTGCTGCAATGAACACTGGGGTACATGTATCCTTTTGGATTATGGTTTTTCAGATTATATACCCAGGAGTGAGATTGCTGGATCATATAGTAGTTCTATTTTTAGTTTTTTAAGGACCCGCCGTACTGTTCTCCATAGTGGTTGTACCAGTTTACATTCCCACCAACAGTGTAGAAATGTTACCTTTTCTCCATACCCTCTCCAGCATTTATTGTTTGCAGACTTTTTGATGATGTGACTGCATACTTCTGAGTAAAAACAATCTGAAAATATCCCAACACATATATATTAATAAATGATATACATTTACTACTGTATTAATACACTATGCAGTATGAATAAAACATTCATAAAATAGGAATTAGGAATAAAATAATTATTAAACAACATTTTAATGTACTTTTTACTTTTTCATTGGAAGTATACCATTAACTATCTTTGATTTGACTCCATATTTCACATAGTCTTGAAAATTTTGGTTACTTTTATATGATTCCTTGACATATCTGATGAGATCATCATTGATTTTACTTCATGATTTGCAGTTCAAAGGGTTTACACTTGGGGAAGTTATGTCAGCTCTGCTACCTTTTTTGTAAGGGGTATACAGCTTAGAAGGACACATCCTCTGTAGATCCAGGCTTTCTTGGTGAAGAGCCCAAGGGGAAAGAGGATGTAGTAGTAGCTGCCAGAGGAAAAGAAGGTAGCTTGCTCTATAGAGCCCAGAGAGAAAAAGAAAAGGAGCCCTTTGGGGCATGAAGAGGTTTCTACTACTGAATAGCAGAATGGGTCATGAGGGCTTCTTGGCCAATGACCTCAATGAATTAGAGCTCAGAATGGACACTGGTCATATTTTATTCATGTTTGTATTTCAAGTACTTTATCCATACCTAGTACACGTTGGTTCATGAATACAGGATGAAGGATATTCTTACTTGCTCAGCAATATATTACCAATTCTATAGTTATTCTCTATCATATAATAATTATATGGAAGTTCAGTTAATTTCATAGATCCAATATATCTAGTAAATGTAATTAGATAGTTAGATGAAAATATCTATTTTTAAATAAGATTCCTAATAGAAGTATACAGAGTCATAATACATGCATCCACACATAGGTATGTACTCACAAGAAAGCTATTCCAGATGGTAGAAGTCTTTCAATGATGTGAGTAGGATAAAAATATATCCATATCATTGGAGAGATAGTAATACTGGTGGAATATTTGCATAATTCTGTAATTAGGCATGCAAAGTATTTCCTGTTACACCTAGCGTGTGGTTTAACTGTCTCAAAGGAAATTTGTAAAAGAAAAGTAATTACTGTAAAATACTTTGAATTATATATTATTAATACAGAAATGAAAAACACACTTAAAGTCTCCCACAACTGGCTCATAGGATTTTTTCATCAATATTATCTCAATTTTGTCAATAGGAAATTTCAAGTCATCAAGGCTTAAATATGTTATCTGCTATGTCATTAGCAAATTATCAGTAATCTCCCTCTCAAATATATTTGTTTGCTTCTAAATTTAAAGATAAAAACAGTATTTATAAAAGAAAATTACTTAATGTCATCTTATTCTTTCAGGTGCTATATTCTTTACATTAACAACTAGTAATATACCCTAGATGTTCTGAGTCAGATCTGGACACCATGTGTTGTGGCCATGTACCTAAACAATTCACTCCTTTAGTGACACTTTGGTTTCTTGGCTATATCAACAAGTCAGCTTAGAAACATTTCAATAAAAATTACATGTGGGTGGCAGAGTTTCAGGGTCAATTTTTTTTTCTCTCCGGTCAAAGTTCTATTCATAAATTTACATTCAGTTTATCATTATGTTATTTCTGGCCACACGTCTCCCAAAGAGAAACAAAAAAAATGTTTATCGGTACCTAGTCTTTCCTCATTTGATTCACGCTTGTTGAATAGCTCAAGTCAGTCATATATTATTGGAAGAAAAAAAATGGTTTCTGATTCAAAAAGCCTGAGATTTTATCTCAGTTCTGCACACTGGTTACTGTGTAACTTGGAGCAACTCATTTAACCTCTCTGGGTTTTAGCTTTCTTGTGTGTAAAATTAAGATAACAATAGTACCTGCCTTATCTGCATTGTCTTATACTTAGAAGGAATTAAAAAGATAGTAGAGATATATATGGGCTTTGTAACATTTAAAGGAGACTACAAATTTAAAATTAATGTTTTACTTTTGCCTGATAAAGAGACAGTGCTGTTTGAAAGACAACTATTGAGATGGTGTTGACACAGAATGAAAGGAGCTCTTTCCTTCTTTGATCCAAGTAGAGCGATCACTTAAACTCAGGGTACAATCAGTTGGTTCAGGTCAGAGGGGCCAAGACCCGATTATGGAGAATCATGTTGCACAAACTGTAGGACAAAGATTTCAACAGAAAACTGGGTCAAAGTGGTGAATAAGTCAGAGCAGCAAACTACACTTCTTTTTTTAAATAAAGGTCAGGGTCAGGCAGAAAAGTGATGGGAGAGTCCAGAGGGCCTTTGGCCTCAGATCTTTTCAAGAAGACCTACACTTCAATATCATGACCCCAGCAGGGAAATAGTCAAAACTAGCATGGATCCCATTTAACCATCATTTAGAAGAAATGATGAGTCCTTGTCTAAACTGTCCATTAATTAACCAGGCAGCTTGATCTTGGACAAAAGATGCCCATGTTAGGAAGAGAAGAAAATATTAGTAAAAAGCAACTCAATAAAGAATATGAATAAAATGCAGATTAAATGAAAAAGGAGGTAAAATAGAAATGCAGATAACACTCTGTTGCTTGAAGTAGAAACTGCATCATTTTAATGGTTAAGACGCCAACGTACCTTCACATTACAGCTGAGAAAAACAAGCCTTGAGAGGAATAGATCATATGCCAAAGTCCACATACTGACCAGGTTTTGAAAACTTTTGTCTGTTGTCAGACCTTGTGTTCTTGAATTCTACATCATACTATCCAAGATGGTTGTCAAGATGCTCTCATTCGGTGATCATCAATGATAGTTTATGATGTTTGGTGTTCTCAAAATATAAGTAAATATAAAACAGATAGTGCTCGCTTCGGCAGCACATATACTAAAATTGGAACGATACAGAGAGGATTAGCATGGCCCCTGCGCAAGGAAGACACGCAAATTCGCGAAGCGTTCCATATTTTTTTCTCTAATAATTAGTGACAAAAAACAAAACAAAACAAAACAAAAGATAGCTAAGCGTGTAACAGCTCAATTCCTCATATTATGTCACATGAAACGTATACACAACCATACAAATGTCTCATGTAAAATGTCAAATAATGCTATAGGTATCTTAGGAAAAAGCAGGAGGGAAAATCTATATTAAAATAAACTTAGAAATCAGTGTTATGAATAACACAAAAAAAGTAAAGAAATAATAGCGCTGACTTAAATGTCAAATTCCCTTTTTATAAAAACCACATTCTATAATTATAAAGTTTCAACCTGGATTTTTTTTTTATGCCCCTCAAATTCATCACATGTAGGTTAATAGCCATCAAGCAAGTCTTTCCTGAAGGCATGAAACAGAGGCAAACAAATATAATCATTGCAGATAATAAAACTGCTAAGGTTGCAGTGAGGTTTAGAAATCCCCAATCAAATTTAGCTGTCCATTCTCAAGATGTGTACATTTCTAGTCCAATTATCCTAATGTGTGTTCTCATTTATAGACTACACACCCTTAAAACTAAAAAAAAACTGGAAGTCTTTCTCTCTCAAATTTATTTTGCTACCACTTTCACCCCCGAGAAGCTAAACATTTTCTTGTGTTTATCCTTTCAACAGTGAGTTGACCTTTCATTTAAACTAAGCTCTTTCCTAAGTAGCTAGAGATAAAATTGGAATTTTGTATTTAAATTTCAAATTACTTTAATGGAGAAAAATTACCTAAGGTGGGTGTTTGGAGATAGGTAGAAATTAACCATTCCAACGCAATGCCTGTGTTAATAAATAGTCTCTCCTCGCCCCCCTTTCTCCTTCCCCCCCCCCACACAGACACATGCACACACACACACACACAGGCCGACTAATAACTAAAAGTTAAATTGACCTGTCATTTTCCCTTTTTTTCTTTTCCACTGACTTTTTTTGAAAGATAAATTCAGTTGATTCACTTTTCTGCGTATGGAGCATCTGAGCTGTGGTAGAGACATGCGTAGAATTAATTGATGCTTTCAAAGCTGAATTTGAGAAAATGTTCATCTTCCCGCCCTTGACTAGTCATGACATAAGTAGCCCTCCTCTCTGCTTCACGGAAGGGAAGGACTTGCCTTGCACTGCATTTTGGTGTCCAGAGGAGCTCCTGCTCTAGGAGAACATCATCAGTGAGGAATGTGACCCTAGCCTAGGGGCTGGGAGCTAACTATAAATTTGTACTTCTGCTGCCTCTGCCATGCTGTTCAGGGAAAATTTCCTAATACTACAGTGATAAGTGAGAAAAGGGCTGGTGCAAATGTCATGGCCTCTTAAAAATTATTTATGGGTCAACAGATTTTGGCCTAACTTCTTGATAGCACTTGATAGGGGAAGCTATGCCCTTTACTTCAGAAGCACACTAATGGCCTGGCTTTTCATTTCCATAAAAACCACACAAATTGGACTGTTTAAAAATTGCTGAATATTAGAGCTTAAAGGGATAACTTTACCTTTATTTTTACTTTATAGGTGAAGGAACTGAAGTCCAGAAAATTTAAGTAACTTGTCTAAATACCTGCAGTCATCCAGAGGTAGAGGAAACCCTGGAATCCTGGTAGGTGAGTGGTGCTGTGTTCTTTACTCTATAGCACAATTCTTCTTCTCAGAGAAATGCTAGGTCACTTTGTAACTTAGAGTACATGGCTTCATGTTTTAGTGGAAATAGGGAGTGGGAGTGTTATAGCTGAAAGAATCAATAAGTATACAGTTCATCTAGTGGAATTTCTTCTTTTGCGGTTAAGAAAACTGAGGCCCAGAAAACTTGCATAAAGCAGCAGCAAAGTTGCCTAAAGTGATGGATGTAGAAGAAGAATATGCACATTTTAACTAATCCCCTATTAGCTATATCATTGTTTAGTAGATTATTTTGTTCACACATTAGCAAAAACTCAGTCATACACCTATGCTCATCCCTTCTCCTCTTTGTTCCAGTACTCTACCTTTTTCCCTGCCTCAAATCATTATTTGAGTATTATGGAGAACTGTATTTGTTAGTGTAATGATGATTTCTTAAATAACCCCCAAATTCCCATGTCTTAACACAATTAATTGCGGCTCACATATCAATCAGCTGGATACAGTTGTTCCCAGTCAGTGGGCAATTTTATTCTGTGTAGATATTTAGGGAATCAGGCTTCTTCTCTCTTGTGGCTCCTTCATCCCCTAAAGTCTGGAATCCTGCGCATCCAGCTGGTAGAAAAGAAAGGGAAAGGGGAGATGACACACCTCTTTTAAATGCTTTGGTCCATAATAAGCACACCTCAATTCTTTTGTGTTTCATTAGGACAAACTAACTTACATCCCCTTCCATGTGCAAGGAGGACGGGACTGAAATTTTCAGTGATAACTCTGCATGGTTAATGGAAGGACACAGATTTCTATAGACAGCTATCTATTTCTAGTGAAATAGTACATAAGTAAAGTGCTTCAATATTCTTGAGTTTTAGCTTTGCCTACTAATGAGTCATTCCAAATATCACTTCCTAAAGAACACATAGTAGACTTTGGGCTCATATTCAGGTTTGGACCCTATAATATAAATTTTCTAAAACAGTTCTGCTTGCTATGGTTTTTGTTTCAGTATAACAGGAACATGAATGAAATGAAATTCATTATTTTATGTTAAAACTAATCAATCTCTACCTCTAACTAGCAATTCACATGATGGACCTCTCATTATACCACAGACAACTGTTATATTTGACTAGTTTCCATACAGACTCAGTCATGTCTTACTAAATACACAAATTCACATTTTCACTAGAGCATAATAAAAAGAACCCCTCCAACTAATAAATGTAGAACATGAGTTTCTATATTTCCCCAACCTGAAGAGCAAATGACCTTTATGCAAGGCATCTGTCTCTTTTTTAAACATCATAGAAATGATGGAATCGGGCTGATTTTGTTTATCGCCACTTTCATACGTATTGCTGCACCAGGGGTAGGTTGGTCATCATCAGTAGCAGAAGCAGCAATACCTGCATTTGTGTCTGAATCTGCATAAGTCAAACTACTGTCGGTAATAGAGAAGGGAAGTTGAAAAAGCCTCTTGTAACCTCTGCAGATGGGGGTGGGGTAGGTCGTAAAAGCTTGCAGTAGTTGAACTGTAGTATCACAGATAGTGGAGCAATCTCATCCTAACATTACGGTAGGGGTAAGGGTAACACTTCACAAGTAGACCTCATGGTTCTGTGCTAGAGAGCTGCACAGCATCCTACCAGAAAATTTTGTGAGTGTAGTCCATGATACGAAGAAGTGTTTGCAAAACTGATCTTATCATAATCCAAAAGTAGTAATTCAGGAGAATGTTTATTTCCGTAAAAATTCAAAGAGATACAGTATACTTTAGAGAAAATAACTCTTTAAATCTCAGCTGATGTTTATTGACTGTTTTCCAAATTTAGAGCAAAAGAAGAATGTAAACAGTACTAATATTGCCTTCATCTGTTTAGGCAGCTTAGTACTCTGGATCAACATAAAGAGGATATAGCTGCTTCTCGTGAAGTCACACTCCTTGGTTTGTAAGCTACTGCAGCATCCTTAACTCCTCTTAATAATATGTTACTGTTTATAACACAAACACCTACACCAGTTTATAGAAATGAAATGGTATAGTAGCTACTAGTCTTGAAATTCTCTGTGCTTACAAGGAACATTAAAGTAAAAGACTATTTTCCTGTAGTTTGTAATCACCTTCCTACTTTGTAATCATTACATTAATTTTTCAAATTGATCTACTTGATCACACAAAGTAAATTTAGAAATAAATGTAGTTAGTCTAATTCGCTGTGTTTCAAATTGAACTAGCTAGGTAGAATAACATTTTTCTAGCAATCAGAATTTTTTATGCTAGAAATCAGGACATAATTTTATTTCCTTGGTTTTAATACAATGGTTAAAGAGAGATACTGATTTTCTAAATCATCCACTGTGTACCTACAGGTCAAGCTAATACACTCCACAGGTTCTGGGGCAGAGAATTTTCATATGTGCTCAGAGATAAAGTTTCTCCCTTTATTAACTGAATTTTCTTATTTTTAAAGGTCAAATTCAAAGATCTGCTTTGTGCAAAGTTTAATTTTAATGTTTTCCAAGGTTTAAATCACTCAGGTTATAACTTGAGGTGTTCCAGGATGTTTTTTCAGGTGCCTTTTGGATAATTATAAATAAGAAGAGATGGGACATATGTACTCAGCTAGAAAGGATATTAAGGTATTGATATACTATCTTTATTTCAAGGGAAGAAATGAAATTTTCTCTTTGAGCCTGGAACAAGATAGAGTTAATAAATATTTGTTGAAGGAATGGAGAAAAAAATGGACAAAAGAATAATTTTGGGGAAAACAATAAAACCAGTTGAAACTCCAGTACATAATGGTATTTTAATCTATAACCAATCAGGCCTTTCTCTATGTGCAAATGCACAGAAATATATTAATTTTTTTAATATAAAAATGAATACTGCTATATACTAGGTTTTCACTCAAAAACATATAAAACAATTATTTCCTAATATCTACTTCAAATTGTTTTAAAAACTATATGATATTCCACTTTATGACTGTAAAATAATTATTCTTCCAATTCTGTATAGTAGGATATCAGGTGGTTTCCATTTTTAAATTCATATATAGCATAGTTATCTTTATTACTACAGTTAAAAATTGTATGTGTTCTGATTTTTTTAGGAAATTTTCCTTAAGGTAAATTCTTGAAATTGATGATTCAGAAGACATCTTGTAGCTCTCAAAGGCTTTTTCAATTATTTCTTAATTGAAGAAGAACATTATGATGTGGCACTCTGTTATAGTTTTTTATATGTGGAAATAGCCATGTTCAAGTGGCCCAAAAGGAAGAACGACGTCACTAACTAATATATGGAATTAATCCCCCATCAGGTTACTCCATCAATAATACCCACTTTACTAATGGGGACACTGTAGTTTCCCACTCTGTTAATTTCTGATTTGTTTGAATATTTAATATTCATTAAAAAAATAAAGGCTTCTCTGGTGGCACAGTGGTTAAGAATCCTCCTGCCCATGCAGGGGACACAGGTTTGAGCCCTGGTTCGGGAAGATCCCACATGCCTCAGAGCAACTAAGTCCGTGCGCCACAACTACTGAGGCTGTGCTCTAGAGCCTGTGAGCCACAACTACTGAAGCCTGCATGCCTTGAGCCCGTGCTCTGCAACAAGAGAAGCCACAGCAATGAGAAGCACGAGCACCGCAAAGAAGAGTAACCCTTGCTCGCTGCAACTAGAGAAAGCCCGCGCACAGCAACGAAGACTCAACGCAGCCAAAAATTAAAAAAACAAAGTAAATAAATTAAAAAAAAAAAACAGTAACAAGAAAATGATTTTCTAATTAGCAAATCATAGATTTTCATGCAAGTGCCCTAATACTACTTCATTGTAAAGGAAGTTTTATAATATTAAACATTCTATATATAATGATATTAACCATTATATATAATGATATTAAACATCATATATAAAGATATTAAATATCATATATAATGATATTAAATATTATATATAACAATATTAAACAGTATATATATATTTTGAGTTAGAATTTAAGGGAATTGAGGATTTCCTGGTGTTGAATTATTTAAGGGTCCTCTAACTGTCTTTCACCCTGCAATGCTAATAAATATTGACTGGAATAAAGCCAGCAAAACCGGTATTTCCTAAACACCAAGATGCCTATCCTCTATGGCAATATTTTTAAACCCATGCTTCATTTTGATAAATATGAAATCTTACTTCCTTTCTCCCTCACCACAAGATCCTATCCTTATCCACAAACATTTTGTCCAGCTTCATTTTGAGTAGTTCATATCGTGAAACAATATATTTGTTTCCTATTCCAAATAACAAAATTATATATTGGCTATGCATTTCAAACCACAGAATCTGTAGTGTTTCCTTTTTGAGAATCACTGCTCTTGATTTTCCAGTGGAAAAAGAGCAAGCTGTGTTCTTATGATTTGTGACTCTTCCTCTTTCCTTTTCTCCTTTCCCTTCCCCTTCCTCTTCCTCTTCCTGAATGGTTCATTCCTATAGCCTTTGAGGAAGGGTGGGGCAGGAGGGTAGTACAGTGAACAAGGTATGAGCTCACCTGGAGGTGCAGCCTGGTGAGGGATGTTGAGAGTCAAAGCAGAATGAGGCACTTAACCTGCGAAGGGGTAGGGTGGCCTGGTGTGGGACATCCCCTGTGTAGGGATGGCTTGCTGTGGGGTTTCAGAGCCCAAGTAGGCTGAGATGTTTATACATGGGGTGAATTAGTATGGGATATTAAAACCTGAATAAGATGAAGACAGTATTTATCCTAGTGCAAGAGTTGATAAACAAGGTGTCAACATAGGGGCTGGGTAGCTATGGTAATGAGAGGTCAGTTAGTATGCAGGATGAGTCGAATATGTTAATCAATTAAGAATAATGAGACCTCAGTTTCCCACTGTCAGAGAAGGAAGTTACAAATACGGAAAGAGAGAAAACTAGAATAAACCCTGTGATGTGATTGTAAGTGGGGAGTGAACTCATGGACCTCAATAACTATGGATTTAGAAATGATTTCAAATGTAAATATATAATATGTGTATGTATAAATATAGTTATAGATATGGAAATTTATATAAGTGTAAGTATGTCAATATTAACGTAGTCAATATGTGGGCACAAGTATTTATCTATATATGTAAATTCTCATGGGGAGGGCCTTGGAGAAGTAAGCTGTCCAACATTTTCATGTCATTGGAAATTGAAGTCTGATAAGGACTGTTTTAGATTTCTCATTTTCTTGTTTATCTGGGTAATTCTCATGGCTCCTTTAATAGCGGTCCAAGCATCACCCTTTCTGGAAGACTTCTTTGATATTCTCCAGACTGTCAGCTGTCTATTACCATGCTCCCTGGGCCTACTTCTCTCAGAGCATTTCCTGCCCTGCCTACTGCATCCATGTACTCCTCTGATTCCACACCACTGTGTTCCTCCCTCAGTTACTTGCTCACACAGTGCTAACGTAGAACGGACAAGCATTAATGTTTGTTCAACACATATATGAAGGTGTATAGAAGAAAGAATAGAGTGCATTGCAGGGGAAAGAACACAGGCTTAGATACTCATGAAATCTTGGTTTACATCTTTATGCTAATTTCCCTGAGCTTGAGTTTCCTCATCTGTAAAGTTTCAATAATAATACTTCTCTCATCTTACTCCCAGTATGTGATTTTTATTGGGGGAATGATGTGGAAGTGTAGGGATATAATGAATAAGTACACGAAATTTACTTCTAAAATGCTAAGTGTTGTATGAGTAATGAGTTCTATTCTATATGGATGCTGGAATAATAGCTTTCTTATCAAGAGACAGTCAATGAAATAGTGATCATTTGACTATAGATACATATTCATTCGAGGATTCTTCCTTTACACTACAGCTTTATTTTCATTTATTATTTCTCATATTTAGAAAAATCTCCCATTTCTTAGTTTTTAATAAACACTTTTTTAAAAAATTTTATTTATTTTATTTATTTGTTTTGGCTGCGTTGGGTCTTTGTTGCTACGTGCGGGCTTTCTCTAGTTGCGGTGAGCGGGGGTTACTCTTCGTTGTGGTGTGCGGGCTTCTCACTGCAGTGGCTTCTCTTGTTGCAGAGCATGGGCTCTAGGCGCGCGGGCTTCAGTAGTTGTGGCACGTGGGCTCAGTAGTTGTGGCTCGCAGGCTCTGGAGTGCAGGCTCAGGAGTTGTGGTGCACGGGCTTAGTTGCTCCATGGCACGTGGGATCTTCCCAGACCAGGGCTCGAACCCGTGTCCCCTGCATTAGGAGGTGGATTCTTAACCACTGCACCACCAGAGAAGCCCTAAACACTTTTGAGTATGAAGATTTTTTATAAAAAGACAAACGTCTTCTGAGAAAGAAAATGAAACATATGTAGTGAATTACATTTCCTGAAACATGGATTTGTTTTTCTACCATTTATATTATCCTTATGTGTGTATATATATATATAATATGTACATATATATACATATTATATCTCCTTCTATATATGTATATCATTTATATAGTTTTTACTGAATTTGGTTATTAACAAATCATATCTAGCCAGACTGAAAGTTTAAAAGTTTTTCTGGATAACCATGAGCAAGTTTGATTTAGGTAATTATTCAATCTAATTGACAGAAAAATTGTGACTACAACTTTAATTGTGTTCATCTCCTTGGGCTGCCATAGCAAAATACCACAGACTGGGTGGCTTAAACAAGAGAAAGATATTTTCTCACAGTCCTGGAGGCTAGAAGTCTGAGATCAAGGTGTTAGCTAGTTGGTGTCTGGTGAAGGCACTCTTTCTGACTAGTAGACAGCCACCTTCTTGCTATGTCCTTACGTGCCCTTTCCTTGTTGTGCGCATGAGGAGAGAGAGAAAGTGAGCTCTCTGGTGTCTCTTCTTAGAAGGATGCTAATCCTACTGGAACAGGGCCACACCCTTATGACCTCATTTAACCTTAATTACTTCCTTAGCAGCCCATCTCCAAATATAACCACACTGTTGTTTGGATCTTTGATATACAAGTTTTGGTGGGGGACACAAACATTCAGTCCATAACAACAATATTAATAGGAACGCATTTCTTCTTTAGTTGTGTTTATTTTGTTAAATCTATCAGTTGCATAAATTTGCAGATATTGGATTGAGGAAATCTGATTTGCTGACACCTTTAATGAAATGTATTCTTTACAATCAATATTTATCAACAATTTTATTTCTAAAAAATTATCTTACTAATATACTCCAATAAGTTGCAATGATATATATATTCAAGGCTTTTCATTTCATCATTAAAATAATAAGAAAACACTAGAAGCAAATGAAAGGCCCATTTCAATGTGAATAATTATGTAAATTTTAACGTATGAATATAGTGGAAAAATACATAGCTGTTTCAAGGAATGTAAGAGATCTACATTACTGATATGGACATATGGTTAATCTATATTTTTATTGCAAACAATATGGTTGAGGAGAGTTATTTGTATAAAGAAAAGGATTATGTATATATAGTGGCAATACTAAATATATACAAGGAAATGTATGTAAATATAATATATGTCTTAGAAAGAGACTCTAGAATAAAGGAGGCGTTCAGCGGGAGACATTTTGCACTTTAGGCTATACTCTTCTTTAATTTTTAAATTATGTTTACCATGCGTATACATCATCTTTTGAATAATTTTTCAAAATATTTTCTATAACTGGTTAGGATCATTTTGTAGAAGGAGGTGGAAGCCAATGGGTCCCACAAAGCTTACTGTATTCAGCAGCTTATTTAGCTCTAACACAGAGACCTTGTATTAAACACATGTTTAATAGCTACAGTTTTTTTCAGGATTTTATGTTGACTTTGTCTGAAAGATATAACTGTGAAGTTATCCTAAGCATTGTGAACTAAAAAATTGTAAAAAAAAAAAAAGAGTGCTATTAAAGACAAAGAAAAACATTAGCAATTAATACATTTATGCTGCATCAACATTTATTTTGCAGCCAGGTATATCTTGAATTTTACTAGAGCATGGTGCATCTGCATATTTTAAGCTTTTGATGCTAGTATGCATTTCTAAACAAGCAAAAGTGGATTTATGATTTTATCTAGAACACATAATCTCTTAAGATATTAACTATATTGCCTGGAAAGTTTCACTTGCTATACTCTATAAATACAATACAAATACAAAAGTATACAAATAAGACTATAAAACTTCCACATTGTCCTAATTTTGATTTAAAAGCAGTAGAAATTTTTCTTGAATTTCACTTATGGTTTCTCTTTCACCAATTTATCATTAAATTGTCAGAATCTTTGTTTAGCTCCTCCCAATCAAATTTCCATATTTTTCTACAAGTGCATAATTAATACATTTCTCTACAGTATTAAGTCTGTTTAACATTTCATGGCTTTCATAGGCTTTATTCATTCTCACTGCAGTAAATATTCTTTACCAGCTTGGATTTATATGACAGTCTATTAAACATAATTTTTTTAAGAGGTGGGATCAAGAGTTCAGTTTCAAAAAATCCTAAGATATGGGCATTCCATCCTTTTTTTCTTAGGTTTGACAAATTAAAATGGCAACTTCATATTGCACATCGAATGGTAATAACTTGGAGTTTTTTCAGCTTCAATCCAGAGATAATTCAGTATCCTTATTTTTATAAAACTAGTTCACATTCTTATTAAATGACACACATTTTATACTTGGTGACCTCTTTCTTTACTTAAATATAGAGTTAAACTATAAATGATATCAAATATTCTTTCAGTTTCTGTGGTTGTGGAAGGACCCCAGATAGCATATTTGCAGGTTCTGTGGTAGTTGTGGTAGTGAAAATGATTTTGAACTGCTAGTTTGCTTTGATGAAACGGTTACATGAAGGGAAAGGCAGTTTTCCAGTTTCAACACTGAAAGCCTGAGATACTGATTTTTTTTCCCTGTTCATATCCAAGAAAAGTCCTTGTATCATAAGCCAAAGATTTGCATCAAAGTAATTGCATTGTTTAAAGTGAAGGTTAAACATGGTCTCCTTTGTGGTATAGAAATTCTATAGATGGCAAGGGCAGATGTTTTCAAAGTACATGCCATGTGGCCTTTTATTGAGTTTATATTGTGGAAATTTATGGTACTGTAAAGATTTATCTAGACATCAGTGGATAAATGATGGCAAATGAAAAAACCTTGTGGTTCCTTATAAGGCATGTGCATTAAGCACAATGACCTTTGTGCTCTTTCAAATTATAATAAAATATAATCGTAAAAACAGCAGTTGAGATACTTTTCTACAGCTTAGTTTTTTGAAAAATGATATTGCGTTAATTGGCTCTTTTTATCCTTTGTATTTCACTTTTTACTGCAAAGCATTTATCCTCTTGGAAAATATTTTAAAATTGTAAATGTTCTGTCTAGAAAGTATAGGAATTAGGGCTGAAACTGTTTGAACACAGTAAAAATATCCACATCATTATTGTTTGAAACACTGTCAATTTGTATGACATTTAATTTGAAACGTGTGTAATATTTGTAATGAATATATATAATGTAAAGCCTACAGATAAAAACTTGGTATTCTTTTAATAGAAAACAAATATATGATGAATTTCATAAATTAGGATTCTGTTTACCACCTTGCTGTGAAGAAGTTTTTAAAGTAAGACCTCATTATTTATAAGTGCAATTTCTCTCAGGTTCTTTGTGCAATAATACAAAAGTCTTTTATTTGCTTGTGATCAACAATATATTTTTCCAAGGCAAATTACATTAAAAATAAATATTAGCATTGGCAATAGATATATGAATCAAATAATTTATAAATTAAGATATTGTTCTTGCCTTCCTTTTCATACTAATCAAGTTGCCATAGAGACATAGGAAAACATGCATTTCTAATATTTGTTATTATAATATATGTAATTGGTCATAGACACAATGTTGTACTATACTTTTTATAAATTCTATACAGGAAAGCAACACGGATTTTCACTTAAAACTGTGACTTTTTTCTATGTACCTTTGAGTTTTTCTGGTCAAACGTTTGCCATGAAAATTAGTATGTATCCTGCATATTATAAATTTGTGTCTAATTAATTTCAGTATGTCCAGGGAAAACGAAGAAACACAATTATCCAGATACTTTTCTACACTAAATGTCAATTTTCTGAATGATGACTTTATTTTCATTTTTTAATCATATGATTGTCATCAACTAAGCAGTGCATATATTCAAAAATGGAAAAAACCAGAGATACCTATATCCATATCTATATCTATATATACATATTCATGTATAGACAGAGAGCAATTGAGAGGGAAGTTGGGGAGAGGGAGAAGAAGGGAGAGAAAGAGAAAAAGAGAGAGCCAGAGACAGACAGACATGTAAGATTTAACAAAAACCTACTGGTACACATCAGTATTTGCTTCCAGTGTAGGATCTGGAAATCTCATCAGATAACTGGTGTTGATGCCTTCCAGGCTGCAGAGATGAAATTCTGTTCTTTCTTCATGCAATCTTTGGATTCTGTTATTCGCTTTGACCACCCACATGTCTTGGAAAATTGTTTTTCAAAAGGCCCTAGTGATAGTTTATTCTTCTGATCTTTAATTTTACCTCCTCTATTCTCCTTATTGTTTTTTTGTTTTTGCCATTTTTGTGATTCCATTGTTTATGAGCGTGGAGATGAGAGTGAGAAGGGTGAAGAGAGAGGAAGTCATATACCTACTTTGCAACTCATTGCTCTAGGTTAAGAGGCAAACGACAACAAACTAAACCTAGTAAGTGCCTTGTGACCTATTTGTTTACAATGCTGTTAATCCTAGAGGACAACTGAGTTGTCCACTTTATACAAAGCCTTACCTGGCACAGCGCATTGGCCCCAATATACTCTGTAGGTATTCCATAAAGTTAAAAAAAAAGGAACCCCAGGAATCCCTGGAGGTTTCAATGTTTTTTCATTCAGTTTACTTCCTAAATAAAATAAAATCACAATTTATCAACTTTTCTCTGAAAACTGCATTTCCTATTTCCATTATATTTATTTCTTTTTGAATTAAGCATTATTCACTATAAGAAAGAGGAGAGTTCAGTTATAAAATTGAGCCCGTCCATGTTTAACAAAAAGAAAATATATGTCACCATAGTTTAGAAATCTTAAAATCACATATAATCGGAAGCCTTCAGAAGATAAACATCTTTTAGAAAATATTGGTTTATGAGATAATCCTTTTGTCTTAGAATGATTTTGCCAACTATCATTTCACTGTCAGAGCACATGAAATACTTTAGAAAATATACCTAAAATGCTGCATTTTTAAATAAGTGTCTTGATTCATTGCTAATTTTTAAAACGTCCTCCAGTAACTATTTGATTCAATAAAATCATATAAAAATATTTTCCTTATTCAAGAACATTCAATGCGAGTAGGATTTCTACCCCATTGGACCTTATACACAGAAAGTTATTTTTAATAAAATAATTATTTTTAATAAAAGCATTATTGCTAAACTCTAAATAGCACATTTATTGTTTGGTAACATGTGTCCAACTTTAATGTGAGTATATCTTTAAGTGTCTTTGATGAAAAATCAACATAAAGTGAGAAAAATTTTATAGTCCTATTTTATCATGCTAGCATTCCAAATGGAACACTGGAAATGATTAAATATAAAAACTCCTCCAATAACCGATTACATATTTATCATATTTAGAATTTTCCCCTCTCCTTAACCAGAATTTCTGATCTAACCTAATTCTACATCCTTTGCTTCCTTTATTCCTGCCGATCATTCTTTTCCAACTACCCACTTTGCCAGCATACTTCTTACTTTCTACCCCATCCTTTGGAACCTGATTTTAAACATAAGCAAGCTTCAGTGTGCATTTGCTTTTCAAGAAAAATCTCATCTTAACTGTTTTAAGTAAAACCTAGTTATCTTGAATGGCAAAACTCAAGACACCTTCTGTTTCTGTGGTTCATTTATTGACATACAATCAGTATACTTTGCTCTTCCCACTAGTACTTCCAGATCACTGCACAACAAAACAGCTTTGACTATCCATCTGTATCTCTGCCTGTTAATCGATGGCCTCCTTTTCCTGCTCACTCTCTCCAATTCTTCAGTCTGTTTTTTGCCACCATAAGGCTCCTCTGTGTCTCATTCTGCCTTTCTTCACTAAGCTTTTTAGAGCCTTTCCAGAATCACATGCCTCTATGATAAGCAATCTTAGAGCCAGTCCAGAATCACATGCCTCTATGATCAGCCATTTCAGCAATGGCATTGCTTGAACCCTAAGAATCTCTTATTTCCTTCACTTACTTTACCAAAATCAGAACCTTGGGCATCTCTGCACTATATTTTCTGTGTTGTTAATTTTGGGCTGCTCTTTGGATTCAGTACATGTGCATGGAGTCAATCCTCCACGTATCCTCAATGTTGACGATCTATTGAATTACCAACAGTGTTTCAGAGCACTTTTATCTTCTGTCATTATGCCTTACCCTTACTAAAGCAATCAACATATCATTTTGATTACTAAAGCAATCAACATATCATTTTTCTACACTGTAGAAACTGAGGTCATCTAATGTGAGATGTTTTAATATCTCTCTTCTTCTCTTGGTATCCATCTTCTAGTTTTTCTTTGAAGATTAAAGCTCCTATGAATGTGCTGAGTCTCTTTGCTCTTTTAATTTGAATTTGAGTTTGGCAGGTCTCCTCTCTTCCTTGGCTGTTTGCTCACCAATGCATGCTTAATTCACCTCTACATCAAAATGCCTTCCCTCAAACCTTCTACTTTCTCATGTAGTCGTTAAACGACTCTCCTTCCTCTCAATGTCAAAGGGCACAAAGGAGTAATCTCTACTTGCCTCTTGAATTTTCTTATCCCCACTCAGCTTTCCTTTCATGTCCTGTTGCAACAAACTCAACAAGAACAACTTCCTCCTAATAGCGTGCTTTGGTTCCAGCCCTCGAACACTTTGAGCTCAGTTCCTGTGATATTTTACACCTTTTCTTTCCTCTTTGAGGAGTGCTCTTTCCTTGATATATTGGTAGTTGTTCTTATAAATCTTTTTCTGGTTCTCTCATTGTGCCTTTTCTTCATTTGTGGCTTCAGAGGTTTTTTCCCCCCCTTTCTCTGCCCTAACTGTAGACATTCTCAGAATTCTACTTTTTCTTCTTTTCTCTCCAACTCCTTTATCATGTTGTAATACTTACTCCATTTTCTATATCCATCACTTTTGTGTAGATTTGTTCCAAAAACATTTCCAGGCCAACAGCTCTCCTAAACTCCAGAAACATATTTCAGAGGGCTGCTAGATTTATCCATCCTGGTGTGTTTTGAGCATTCAGAGCTCAACCCCAGCAATTCCAAATTAATCATTAATTTCTATGAAGTGAACACTCCATTTTTGTTTTTAAAAGGTACTATAAGCTTCTTACATCCCCTTGTGCAACCTTCACCCTCACCAACTTTGTTCAGGTATTGATATTGAGGTGTAGAGGGAAGACAGGAAAGATTGTCTGTAATCATCTTGGATGGGGCCTGGTGGGGGAGGCTAGTTTTACCAGTGCAGACAGCTGATATAGAGGAAGAGATAAAACAACAACAAGAATAAAGATAACAATAAAAGCTCTTACTTCTACAAAACAGCAGGCCTGTACTTCAAAAATATCATGGTTGTGAAAAGACAAGAGACATTGCAGAACTCTTCCAGACTAAAGGAGACTGAAATGACATGCAACCGAAGGCAATGCAAGAGTCTGAATGGGATCCAAATCAGGGGAAAATGCTATAAATGACATTATTGGGACATCTGTGAAAAAAAACTGAATGAAGAAAGTATATTAGATAATAGTATTTCATCAGTTTCCTTAGTTTGAGAATTGTATGTTGGTAAATGTTAGAGAATGTTGTTCTTAGTTATAACAAGCTGAAGTTTCTAGAGGTAAAAAGGAGTGCTGTCTACAACTTTTAAATGTTTCAGGAAAAAAGTAAAAGCTTCAGCTGACACTTTTCAGGCTTCTGGAAGTAGAGAGGATGTGGTTGCTGAGAGAGCCCAGTAGGGCCACCTGCCAAGATGAAGGACTTAGTATCTAACACTTATCTGTTATCTTTGTAATGATCCTGGACATGCCCTGTAGATTGTGATAAAGATGACAAAGCTGGAAGCTTTAGTAAAGTGTTGGAAAAGGGCAAAGAAATATAAGCGCAAACCTTCCCTGGGAGGAGCCAGAGTAGATTCATATCATGCTATCACCGGAATATTCTCCTTCAGCTCTGCTGAGGAAGCAACTGTGAAGCAGAAACTGGAAGATAAGTAAAAGATTGTGCAGAGATGAGTGGTCCTCTTGCAAATGACCACAGCACTGGAATTGATCACTGGCAAACATCTGAGCTATCTCAAATTACAGTTGCTTGAAGGCTGCATCTATGTGACTTAAGCACAGAAAAAACCAGAAAAAGTCTCAAAAGGCTTATAAAGTTAAAACTTCTTCCTCTTAATCATGGATAGAGAGAAATAACTATTGAGCATAAAATTTATTTTCAGAGGAATCGTGTTAAAAGATCATAAAATAGTTTTTTTTTAAATAACTAAAATTATTAGTAGTTTGTAATTAACATATACATACTACTATATATAAAACAGATAACCAACAAGTACCTACCATATAGCACAGGGAACTATACTCAATATTTTGTAATAACCTATAAGGGAAAAGAATCTGAAAAAGAATATATATATGTGTGTGTGTGTGTATATATATATATATATATATATATATATATATATATATATGAATCACTGTGCTGTACACCTGAAACTAACACAACACTGTAAATCAATTTTGTCAATTAAAAAATTAATGAATAACTAAAATGATTTTGACAGTTCTAAGAAATAATGAGGTAAATAGCATTTTTACTTTAATTTTTCCTCTAGAATTTGTAGCTTGGCAAAACAAAATAAGGAGTCTGAAAAATAAGGAGTTGGGGGAGAGTCCCTTTGTACCACTGCCCGGTGGTTCTCTATCATAGATCTGATCTAGCAGAGATGCCCTCTGTTCGAGCAGCCCTCAGGGGCTCAGATAAACACTGATGCCTAAGGAATTTTTCAGCTGCTTAGGGAGTGAGCTAAGCTTAATAGGCACTGGCACAGGTGTGTATGTCATTAACTTCAGCAAGGTCTTTAGACAGACAGCCCATAACTGCCCCAGGACGGCTCAGCAGCACCTTTGGGCATAGTAAGGAAGAGGAAAATAATAGTGGTGGTCAACGGTGTTATTTTCCCTTCTCTACAAAAATTCCCTGTCTGGGATCATTGCAATTCTCTTACTATTGGGATAAAATATATATATATATATATTTTATAATAACATATATATATGTTATTTCTCTTCCAAATGTGTTTATTATTGTGAGTTCTTTGGTATGTATGAAAATCATTCTTGTCTAGCAGAATTTGAGTGTCCTACTAAATGTGTTAGAATTAAGGTATTTTATAAACCAAAGACTGAGCGCTCCTACCTTATTCATCACTTAAAAATTCATTTTTTCCTGAAAACAAATCTAAGTAATAATGAGTGGATATTATTTTTAAAAGATGATTAAGTCTGCTCATTTTGCCATATACCTATGACATCTTAATTTTATGGCTATTTCTCAGAGAAGGAAGGTAATGTTTAGAAGAGGATATATATTCAAAGGAAGGATTTGTTTTGTTTTGTTTTTCTGATGGAAGCCATCTGAGCAGCTATCAGCTGAGGATGAGGAATCAATTGAAAGGCTTACATGCATGATATGGGTGAAAGAGAAAATAATTTATACTGACAGAAAATTTTTCAGAAGAAAGCGAGCCCATGAATTTGAAGCACAATTGGAAGAGTTAGCCCAGAATCAGGAAAGACACTTAATAGTGTTCCAGAAGGTGGAAATGGTGACTATGTAGGCACAATTCTATGTGAGACATCTGTTTTCTCTGTGAGTAGCAGGAAGTGCTGTCAGGAACAATGCAGTCAGTAATGAGGAGCCGGGCAGAGAGCAGGTGAGGGAAATGGGAGAGGTGGCTGGTCAATTTCTCCTTATTAAAAACATCTTAGGGGCTTCCCTGGTGGCGCAGTGGTTGAGAGTCTGCCTGCCAATGCAGGGGACACGGGTTCGAGCCCTGGTCTGGGAAGATCCCACATGTCGTGGGGCAACTGGGCTCGTGAGCCACAACTACTGAGCCTGCGCGTCTGGAGCCTGTGCTCTGCAACAAGAGAGGCCGCGATAGTAAGAGGCCCGCGCACCGCGATGAAGAGTGCCCCCCACTTGCCGCAACTAGAGAAAGCCCTCGCACATAAACGAAGACCCAACACAGCCATAAATAAATAAATTAATTAATTAACTAAAAAAATATCTTAGATTATGAGTTTCTTTCGTACAACTAAGATTTTGTAAGGTTGCCCCACCCCTTTAGACTTCATGTCATTCCACAATGCTTACCCCAGATTTTCATACATGGCTTCCAACATCCCAGTTTTTTTTTGCAGTCGCCCGTCGACACCTCTAATTGGCTTTTACATATCAAATTCAAACTACTACGACCAGATTCACTCATAACATTTCACAAGCTATTTCCTGCTGACACTGTGTGCAGTTCAAGAACTCCTTTTTACGGTGTCATCAACTCTATCAGAACACTGTGCTTTTGTTGGTTTAATGATTTAAATATTTTACGTTTTTAATGCTTTGTTTTGAGTTTTTATAAAAGAAATGTGATGTCACTAGTGTTAAAGACAGTAAGTCTCATTAAATGAATACAATTAAATAAAGTGTAAATAATTAGGTATTTTAAAAGGAGTGAAACTTTGACTGTCAATTGCATTCTAATTTGACTTAAGCCTATCAACTTACCAGTTGTGTGTAAAGTACCCCAGATAAAGAGCAGGCACAAAATACTTGAGGTATATGATTAAAAATTGTCTGAAGAAAGAGGTAGGGTTAATGGATTTTTATTTTTGAGATAATTTTATATTAACATGCAGTTGCAAAAAATAGCACATAGAAATCCAACGTATTCTTCACCCAGTTTCCCAGAGGTAACATTTTGCAATACTCTACTTCAAAATTAAACCAAGAAATGGACATTGGTTTAGTCCACTGGCAATATTCAAATTTCACCGGTGTTACCTGCACTTATAGTTAGTGGATTTTATAATCCTTTTCTTTAACTAACTAAAAATGGAATCTTCTAAATGAAACATGTCTATAGAAAGTTTTAAATATTTGACTTGTAGCTCTTTTCAGGAATGCATTATGTATAAAAGAGCATGAAATGGCTGTATTTTGAATTTATTCTAACATCCTCCCACTGGAGACTTTGCCATTTCTGAATTTCTTATTTTGTAAATCATATCTGAGCAATCTGCTACTGTCAATAATAGTCAGCAACATTAATGTTCTGTATAGATATTGCTTTCAAGAAAATAATGTACTAATAAGCTATGGGGATATGATAAGCTTAGAGTACATATCTTATTTAATTATTGAATGTAATACTTGATGTATATTTTCTCCATTTTTATGATAATTTTATGCTTATATATTTCTGTTTATAAAACATTCTTTATTTTGATGCAAGCCATCTGTAAGTAATAAAATAAACTGCAAAACTCTAGGTTGGAATAGTCCAGGGAGCTATTTGCCAGTCTGAAATAGGAAGTAACAAATGGTGGAGGGTGGAGGGATACAGTTCAGGTGACATTCAAACCTAAATTATTCTTTTTCCAGGCGAAAGCCTGGGTGATCTATACTTTCTCTTACATTACTGAAGTGAAGCACTGAGCGGCAAGCCTTCCTTTTTAAGGAATGTAGCAGCAATTTACAGAGTATGTTGAAAATGCTTTTATGGCACACGGAGACACTGAACCAAAAGTGTGAACTTTGGAAAATGTAAAACCCTGATACAAAAACATTATGATGCAAAAGCACAATGTTGGAATATGGAATGGTATAAAGTTAAAAAGAGTGTATCATTGGCCAATGTAGAACCAGAATGACAAGAACAAGCAGATCTGTTGAGACAGAATAGAGATTCAGTACCTACATTGTGACATACAAAAAAAGAAAAATCCCGTAAAGAATTGTGCCCTAAATAAGGACTGGTGGAAATTTAAATATAGCTTTCCAAGCATAACATTAAATTGTCCATTCAGATAGCTATACGCCTATTTTCAAGAAATAGCATAAAGAAAGAAAATATCCTAAAAGCTTTAATACTTATAATGCTTGTCTTTCTCCAAAAAAGTCTTTTCTCAATACTAGTAGAATACCTTCTTTACTTGTGTTTACTTCGCATTAAGCAAATTGAAATTAATGTAACCTTTGGTTTCACATCTTCAGTACACAGATGAAACTTAAACATTTGTCTTACTTAGGGCACAGTTAAGCCTTAAATGAACTAGAACTTAAAAAGATGGACTGATTAAATAGGTGAGTAATTATCTTTCTTTTATATAACATGTTTTTCTTTTATAAGAGATAAATGAGTAAAACAAAAATACTATTTTAAAAGTTATAGATTATTTCTCATTATGTCTTCTCTTAGATTTCTTTACTAAAGTTATAATTAAAATATTTCTCAAAGAATAACAAAACATGTATATGCTGTCTAGACTTGTTAACTTGCCTTTGGCTATGTCATAATTTGAAACAACCAGGTGAAATTAGAAGAATAAAAGATAAACCAGTAAATCTGCTGGAAACTGGGGTTTGGTAACATAATAGAAAAATGACATAAAAATCTAAGATGAGAACATATGGATAAAAAAACAGTAAAATTGGAGTAAGTGTTAATAAGTATATCCATTATTTGTCTCCATAACAATATGCAAGATTCAGTGTTAACTTTATCTATGTCATAAATACATTTATTTTTGCTATACCATTTTTATTTCGGTCATCAAAACTTTATGTATGAGCCTTCTTCACTTTTACAATTTGTGGTATCTGGTTGGGGAAAGCTTTGCCAATACCATATTTTTAAACACAACAAAGGTAAGATTATTCATGGCAGATTGAATTACACTTCATTCAGATGAGATATCATGTTCAACAAGTGAGAGCAGGAGTGCATTTGGAAATATTTCACACATCAGAGCTGCTCATAAATGTACAGAAGTTTAAAGAGGCCTCCGGGCACTTCATCCTCCTTCAGTTTTTCTCGCCGGAGAATGTGAACCATTTTTGTCAAATGATTATGTACAGATACCACTGTTATAAGTGCTCTCCTCATTGTTGAAAAATAAATTGCACACAAATACAGGAAAATATATTAAACCTCATTAGTAACTAGGGAAATAAAAATTAAAACTACAAGGAGATATATCTTAGTAGATACATATGTGCCAGTTGGTAAAACTTAAAGTCTGAAAATACCAAGTGTGGTGATGATATGTAATAACGGGAATGCTTATAAGATGAAGATGGGCAAGTATGTTGTTACAAGCACTAGAGAAAACAGATAATGCTTAGTATATTTGAAGATAAGCGTTCCCTATGGTCTGAAATTCTACTCCTAGGTAGACACCCTAGAGAGACTTGTATCTAGGAACCAGGAAACATGTATAAGGATGCTCATAAGCATTGTTTATATGAACCCCAATATATAAATATCTCAATTCTCTGTCTACACAAAATGTGTAAATGAAACATAATATAACAGTAAAAGTAAAAGAACTACAGCTACCTGCAACAAAATATATGAATCTAAAAAACAAACGATATTGAAAGTAGGGGAAATAATTGAAGGACACATTTAAAGTAATATCATTCACTTAAAAGTTAAAATATAAATCAAGATAGTGATTACCACTGGGGATAGATGTAAGAAGAATGAGATCAGGAATGGTCATATACAAGACTTCAAACTTACTGAAAATATTCTATTTCTTTTTTTCTCCTTTTTTTTTTCCAGCTGAGAGACATTTATTCAGCTGCTGGCACCCCCAACCCCCACAGTGTGATTCTGGATTAGCTCTAGGGTGAAAATTTTCTATTTCTTAAATAACCTTCTGGCTATATTGGTTAGTCTTTAAACTGTAATAAAGACTTTATGCTCTTTTGTAGGCATGATATATTTCACATAATAAAAGATATTTAAATAAAGGCCATATGGAATTTCCAGAATTATAAAATATTAATTGAAATTTAAAACTCAATATATGTTTCAAAAATCAAATTAAATACAGTGAAGAAGACATTAGTGAACTGGAAGATTGACCTGAGGAAATTATTCAGGATAGGCATGAAAAGATAAAAGAAAGTATGAGAGAAAATAAAAGATTGGAAGACAGAAGGAAAAAGCCCTATATATAACTAAAAACAGTTCCAGATGGAGAAAATAGAGTGAACGGAATAAAGGTAATATTTGGTTGATAATAGTTGAGAATGTAATCAATGAAAGATATGTATCTTCAGATTTTGAAAACACATAGAGTAATGAAAAAGATAAGTAAAAAAAAACCTAAACAGTTATGTCTAGACATTTCATAGTAAAATGTTAAAAATCAAAGATAGAAGAAAGATTTTAATAACAAATCACAAGCGATATCTAAAAAGAAAAGGAAACATAGATTTGATTGAGATTAAATTTCTTAAAAGGAAAGATAGAAGCCAAACAAACACCTTTAGAGAGTTGAGAGGGAATCAATGACAAACTAGAATAGTACTCCAACTATGATTCCATTAGAAAATTAGAGTGAAATAAATTATCAGATTAAAAAAATACTGGTTTAACCACTAACAGATCCTCATGGAAAACTGCTAAATAAAATTAATGTCAGAAGAAAAGAAATAAATGTGAGAAACTATGGTGAACTAAGAAACTAACAAAATGGAGACTATCTAAATAACAATGAGTGGGTCAAACAATAATAATAATAATGACAAAATACCATTGAACTAAAACAACAGACATGCGAGTTGACAAGAGCAATTGGAGTTAAGGCTTTCAACAGTCATTATATTGTTTGGAAAGAGGAGAGATACTGATTAGTGTCTTTTTTTTTTAAAGACAAGTATGAAGATTAAAAATATAAGGATAACCTTTATAAGTATAGACATCTTGGGCTCAGTTCCTGCAATCGTGACAATGATATAGCTGGTATCAGATTAGCCCCCACCCCTATCATAAACTCTATAACAACAGACAAAATATATGACAAGCATTTGACAGCCTACAGCACAGGGTCCAATCACTGACAGAGGTGATGCACACAAGCTGAGCCCCAGATTCCCCCATGCACTCCCAAAAGTAGACCTCTACACATAGACATTTGAAACTTGAGAAAATTATAAAAAAATAGATTGCTGTCTCATCATATAGAAAAATAAATTTCAGGGTAAATAAAACATAAATGTTAAAAGCAAAACTTTAAGTGTTATAGAAGAAAAATAAAGGGTAATTTTATGACCTTAAGGTAAGGGGATTTCTTAAATAAGACACAAAGTACACAAACTAAAAGAAAAAACAACGAAGTACATTAATAAAAGATATACATGCATCTCAAGAAATCATAATAAAAAAGAAAGGACCAGCCATAGATTGGGAGAGGGTATTTGCTACATACATAAACAAAGTGTTATTACTTTGCATATGTAAAAGGTTAAGTAGAGCCTCACAAAGTAGGTTCTTTAACAAACATTTAAAATAATAGTGAAAAAGAAGATATAATAAAAAAAGAATAAAGACAATCAACAAAACTGAAAGATGGTCAAAGGCTTAAACAAAAATATAAGATAATCAATGAAAGAGAAAATACAATTAAATACAAGAATAAAAACCATTATCACAATAGAAAAATGGTCAAAGGCTTTAAACAGTTGATTAATAAGACAGGATAACCAACTAGTGTACTTACAAATATATTCACTAATGATCATGGAAATGCAAATTAAAACAATCACATCCATAATGTACCAATAATTTTAAAACCTTACAAAACCAAATGATGACAAGTATGGAGAGCAAGTATGTCCTTATATACTGTTGTTTTTATAAAGTATAAATTTATACAACCACTCTGAAAGGAAAAGGTAGCAAAGATAAAAAGGCACATACTCTATTTTTACCTATATTTGCTGGAGAATCTCACACACATATACAAAGAGATATTGAAGCTTTGTTTGCAGTTTTGAAATATTGGAAGTAGTCTCGCTCTCCATTAATGGTAGAATAACTAAATATATTTTGGAATATTGATATACAAATATAATAAAAGTTAATATATACGAACTAAAGAGTTGCACATTTTCGATGTGGATAAATCTTTAAAACCTATTGATGATGTGATGAGAATGGCACTTCACCTCTGTGTTCTTTCTCCTCAAAACACATAACCTCAGCCTAATCAGGAGAAAAATATCAGGCACATATCAACAGAGGGACATTCTATAAAATATCTGACCAGTAACTCTGAAAACTGTCAAGATCATTAAAAAACGAGGAAAGGATGAGAGACTACTATAGCCAAGAGGACCCAAGGAGACGTGATGACTAAACGTAATGTGGTATCATAGATGGGTCCTGGAATTGAAAAGAACATTAGGTTAAAACTAAGGAAATCTGAATAAAGTATGGCCTTTAGTTAATAATAATGTATTATATAGGCTCATTCATTATTCGTTATATAGACTCATTCATTTGAAACAAATTGAACAAATGAACATAGGTCAGACGTTAATAGTAGGCTTCTTCTAAATCCCTGCTCCAAACCACTTTCAACCTTGTCTCTTGAAAACATCACACCTTCTTTAACTGGCGATTTTGAAGAGCAATTGTGGATTTACCAATTTTCCATTTAAAATGATCCCATGTACTCAATGAGTGAATATATGTTAGTATGGGGGTTTAGGGAGAACCCAGAAATAACTTCATAACTGAAAGAAACCAAAGTCAAAAATATAATTTTCGTTATTAGGTTCTTAAGATTCAAGACTCACTTCTAGTCCCCAGAAAAATTCTCTGAAATAACACCCAGAAGAAATTATGGCTTTAGTAAGTTAAATAAAAATTGAATTATCCAAGGGATTGTGTAAAGAAAAAAAAAGATTAATTCAGTTGGTTTGAAGGCCTAGTGAACTTGGTTAACTCTCTCAGAGTTATAACTGTTTAACATAATTTTTATAATTGAATATAAAGCCAGAGGCGAAAGTAATTTCAAAGGATTATTAACTTGTGATTTAATGACTTAATGCTGTCATGTGTACCTGTTTCTTATAGGCGACGCAGAGGCCCATGTGGGCTTTCATATCAGGGAAGTGGTAAGCTCCTTTAACTTAGGTTTAAGTGTAGAGTAGGAATGGAACTAGTTTTGATTTGAGGCTGCTTAGCTTTAGGTAGTATTGTGTTGTGGCTGAGATTACAGGAGTTTTAGATTAGTAGTTGGAGTCAAAATCAATTTACATTATCTTGTCTCTCCTGCTTTGTGGTTATATCTTTAATATGTAAAAAGCTAAGAGGTAGCTAGGAAAACCAGGTGTCAGATATTGCTGAGTGTCTCACCAAACCACTTCACCTTTTAATAAAATATCCATAACTTCTAAGAAATGTATAATCCAATGGAAACTTGAGTAGGCCAAGTATTAATTTTTAAAAATTAATAAACTATTTTCTGAGGAGTTTTAGGTTCACAGCAAAATTAAGTGGAAAGTACAGAGAATTCCCCTATATCCCCTGTCCCCAACACATGCACACACAGTCTTTACCACTCACTATCAACCTCCCCCATGAGAGCGGTACATTTGTTACAAATGATGAATCTACACTGACACATCATTATCAACCAAAGTCCATAATTTCCATTGGTGGTTCATAGAGGCAGGATGATCCGATTTATATGTAGTGGATATTCTAATGGCTGTGTGCAGAATGAATGGGAGGAGAGAAAACAGAAATGAGAAATCAGTTTGAAAGTGATTAAAAGTAGTCCAAGCAATACTATATATAGAATGGATAAACAACAAGGTCCTACTGTTTAGCACTATATTCAATATCCTGTGATAAACCATAATGGAAAATAACATAAAAAAGAATGTATATATGTATAACTGAATCAGTTTGCTGTACAGTAGAAATTAACACAGTGTAAATTAAGTCTACTTCAATAAAATAAATTAAAAAATAAATAAAAGCAGTGCAAGCAAGAGATGGAAATAGCTGGAGCTGAGCTATTAGCAGCAAAGATAGAAATGTATAGATACAAAATATATTACAAAGAAAGGTAGATGCTAAAACTCCTTAAGGTGCTATAAATGTAGGAAATAAAGGAAGAAGTGTGAGGTGGTAAAAGAGGAAATAAATCAAAAATCAC
This sequence comes from Eubalaena glacialis, assembly GCF_028564815.1. Lineage (NCBI taxonomy): Eukaryota > Metazoa > Chordata > Mammalia > Artiodactyla > Balaenidae > Eubalaena > Eubalaena glacialis. The sequence goes on from NC_083723.1 coordinate 49,282,758, forward strand.
TCTCAGTTGGGGGATTCTGTAAATATGTGAACTATAACAGCATTTACTAAGATGAGGAGGAGCAGAGAAGAATCAGATTGAAGCCTAAGCTAGAGTTTTGTTTTGGATGATTTAACTTTGAGTTTCCCTTAAGGTATCCCACTCAGCGTATCAAAGGGACAGTTAGTTATATAAATTTTGCTCTCTCAAGTGAGATCTTCATCAAAGAAGTAAAATTGTAAGTTACCAGCATGTAGCTATTATTTAAAGCTATGGGAATAGAATCATTGCCCAGGTAGAGATTTGTAAATAGACATGAGAGGAGGTCAAGACTGTACTTTGAGGAACTCCAACATGTATAATTTGAGAAAAAGAGACTGAGACAGCAAATGAACATCCTGGAAAGTTGGAGGCAAATTCAAAGAGCTTGATATGAGAGAGAAGAGAATTTCAAGAAGGAGCAAAAGGTCAAACTGTTACATATATTCCCAAGAGTCAAGTATGATGATAATCAAATAATGTCTTTTGAATCTGGCAATCTGGTATAGAAATCATTGGAGACTGTGACCCCAATAGAGTTATAAAGACTGACACTAGACAGGATTGTGTTAAAGAACAAATGAGAGAAGTTGTTTAATGTGTTAAAGAATGAATGAGAAGTTGTTAGAATCAAGATGTACAGTGGGTTTTTTTTGTTTTTTTTGTTTTTTTTAAAGACCTCTTGGGCCAGTATTTTTTTTTTTAATTAATTAATTAATTGATTTATGGCTGTGTTGGGTCTTCGTTGCTGCGCGCGGGCTTTCTCTAGTTGCGGTGAGCGGGGGCTACTCTTTGTTGTGGTGCGCGGGCTTCTCATTGTCGTGGCTTCTCTTGTTGTGGAGCATGGGCTCTAGGCGCACAGGCTTCAGTAGTTGTGGCTTGTGGGCTCAGTAGTTGTGGCTTGCGGGCTCTAGAGCGCAGGCTCAGTAGTTGTGGCACACGGGCTTAGTTGCTCCACCGCATGTGGAATCTTCCCAGGCCAGGGCTCAAACCTGTGTCCCTTGCATTGGCAGACAGATTCTTAACCACTGCGCCACCAGGGAAGCCCTGTACAGTGTTTTTTTAACTATAGTCACCATGCTGTACATTACATCCCCTTGACTTACTTATTTTATACCTGGAAATTTGAAACTTTTGAACCCAATTTTTAAGAGTCTTCTGAGAAAGAGAGCAGAAAAATTGAGCAGTATCTGGAGGACGATACAGATGGAAAGGAAGACTTATAGTTTGTACTAGAGCTGATAGAGTATGCTGATGGGAGTACACCATTAGAAAGGATGAATTTGAAGATTCTGGGAAATGTCTGAACATATCTCCTGAGAAGTTTGCAGGGGGTGGAGTTTAGAGTAAAAGTGCATGGTCTGGACTTTGCTTTGATAGAGGGAGGGCTGCTTTCTCTTTGGAAAAACTTGGTACCTGTAGATTGACTTCTAAATTTCGTTTAAGACTTCCCTGACGGTGCAGTGGTTAAGACTTGGCGCTTCCAATGCAGGGGTCACGGGTTCGATCCCTGGTTGGGGAACTAAGACCCCACATGCTGTGTGGTGCGGGGAAATTAAAAAAATAAATAAATGAAAAATAGAACCCATTAAAAAAAATAAATTTTTTTAAGAATAAAATCACGGAATTCATGTTTGAAGTATGAGGCCATTCGCCACAAGGCTGGGTAAGGAAAGGGAGTGTTCAAGGTTGAACATCATTTTCATTGTGAATTAAGCCCTTGGAATTGTTCAGGGTGGTGCCCCTGAGGGTGCAAGAGGCTTGCGGGGAGAGGAAGTATCACCTATTTACCTTAGAGCATGGGAATGTACAAGTTTACAAAGAGAATATAGTAGCATATCTGGCTGGTATTGTTTGTCTACATGAAATTTATGGTAATGAATATAAAGTGAAGTCAATCATCTATGTTTCTTAATTTTTCTCTAGAAATGTTTAAAGGCTAAGATGTGGGCCTAGAGAAGATGGATAAATGGGTTCAATCACAGTTGGACTTATGTAATTATGATACAATTAGAAGAAGACAAGGGAACTAAGATTATTTTCAATGTTGTGATTACATTAACAGATTATAGAATTCTAAGCTGGCCAAAGAAAAAAGAAGAGGAAGCCGCTGGTAGTGAAAAAAAAATGGAGCTCAAGGTCACAGATAATCTGAAGAATTGTAGTAGCAAGGAATACTAGAGCAAGTGAACTGCAAGAATAAAATTACTGGGTCAGAGAATAGGATGAACAATCTGAGTTCACAGATGTGATATAATTTCTGATAATCATGGTTCTGTTGAGTATGATGATAATGGGATTAAGTGATTAGGGCAGAGAAGGTGATATAACCCTCTATTATCTATTCTTCCTTCATTCCTTTTGACAATATAACTCACATGGTTCTTCAGAACACATGGCAGCCCAGCTAGAAACCTGTTTTGCGTCCTCCATTTTATCTTATTTTTGTCTTGAGAATAAATTTGTGCAAAGGACTCTGAGTAGAATTTATGTGGACAACTTCAGGGTAATATCTTTTAGAAAGAAAATTACCCTCTACTTTCTATCTTCCCCCTCTCTGTGGATTAGTATGGGGACAAAGTGCTAGTGAGTATGCTTTGACCACGCTGAGTAGGGCAAGACCTAGGGGAAGAGAGAACAAAGCTGAGCAGAATTGAAATCCACATCTGATACTGTGGAACTGAGCCATTGTGTCAACTGTAACTGATAATGCAAGAAAAAAACAGGCTTACGTCTTCTTTCAGCAGCTATGTGTTATGGAGGAATGAGGTAGCTTACTCATTTAGGCTTTGCATTTTACAGCCAAAGTGGTATCCTGAAAGCAGCAGCCATACACGGCTTTGCACGGTAAACTCATCTCAAAAAATCCCTACCCACTCCTTCTTTCTGCAAGATCCGTTCAATAGCTACTTCCTTTCTTTTGTAGCCCCTTCAATATGACAGGTATCAAGAGGTAATTATGTGTTTGTCTGCTTGCACAGTGATGCAGTGTGCCATTTGAGGGCAGGGACTATGCCTGTTTTTCATCTTTGTAACCTCAATGTCTCACAAACGGAAGGAGTGATTTAACATATTTTGAGTGCCAAAAGGAACATGAAATTGTGCTAATTATTAGAAGAAACATGAATAAGACACTGTTTCTATCCTCAGAGACTTTACAGTACAACCACAAAACCATAAGGAGAAGGGCAGCCAGGAAAATAGTGACAAGGACCAGCTCAGAAAAAAAGGTTTATATTTCTGCAGTATGGAAGAAAGAAGCAGATATTAATAGTAAGGAATCCTGAGATCCAGATTCACAAAACCCATTGCCTAATGTTATCTGTACTTGGAGTTCCCGTGACATCTCACATGCAACATGTCACTTCTAGTCTAGTATCCCCTGTTTTGGATGGTGTTTTCACCATTCAACTGGCAATCACCTGAATTCCTCCAACTCTCTCAACTGTTGTCACCCAATTGGTTACAGAGTGAATCATACCTTACACACATTTTGTAAATCTGTCCCTTCACTCTGTACCCAAAAGCACATGTTTAGTTCAGGCCCCTAATCTTTCTCCTGTGGATTTTTTTCACACCTTTATTTTCCCAGCCTCTGTTCTTTCCCCTCCAAGGACCTCCCCAAATTAATTTCTCACACTATCCCAGGGTATCATATCTAAAATGTAAATAAGACCATGTTGTTCCTTTGCTACATAACTATTACTAGTACATGGTCAAGGTGGCATAATGACATTTAACACCTGAATTCAGCTTCATCTACCCCAAGTATCCCTGTTCAATTTTTACATTTCAACAATACTGAACACCCTCTAATTACCCATCATTATGTCCGTGCAGTTGGCCCTTTTGTTCTATCTCTACCTGAAACTCTTTACAGTCCGCAACTGGCTTCCTCATCACTCCCATTCTTGGCTCGCCTTAATTCTAAGTATCTCACCTTCTGAGAAGACTTCTACGTGCTTCACAATATTCTATGCATCTCAGTACTTATGAAAATGTACCTGAAATTATTTGATTACCTGCGTGTCTTCTCTTCTGGGTAAGCTCTTCAAAGCATGTGCCAAGCCTATTCATTGTTTAAATATACCAAATAAGAATAATCATGAGTGTTCAAATATTTGCCAAATTGCCTCAAAATAGTACAAAGGGTCATCAGTGAGAAAGAGAAGAAGAGATCTGATAATCAAAAATTTCCTTTCAGGAATCTTGATGAAATTTAATATTGATTAAGAGTGAGGTATTTACTTGTTATATAAAATATTTAATGTTTACATTTTAAAAATGTATACCTTAGTCACAACTGTTAAGTCTAGTTGGTTATTGGTAATATATGGCATTAGGCACAAGGACAATACAATTCTACCTACAAATTCAAATTCAAATGTTATTTTCTGTAGACTTACTGGTGCCCTCTTTATTCATGAAGAATAGCATTTTACATTTACTACATGAAGATACCTCTTCAGATTACCTGCAGGATTATTGTAGAAATGAAGAGAAGAGCATAGAGTTATCTATAATGCATAGATAACTTTGGAAAAATATGAAATAAGCAGACTTTTTCTTGGTCCCATTTTGTCTTTGCATCACCCCTCTCCTCTTCACCACAGTGATCAATGACCTTGTGCTACCTTTAGCTCTCCAGTTATCCTTAGCTCATGAATGTCTTTTAGCATGATACGGGGTCCCATGATTCTTTCGTCACGTCTTCCCAATTAAAAGTATTTTCCCCAATTCCCCAGGGTTTTGGGAAGTAAGTTGCAGAGTTAGTCTTTGATAAACTACTATCTTGATGCTTTAAAAAGCATAAAGCTTAAAGGTATTACATTTTAAAAGTAGGCCTTTAATTGTAAAACTATCTCAATAAATAGTGGAAGTTTTATTTTCAGGGTGTGAGGCTAGATGCAGGGAAATTTGGAAGAGTATTCAAATCAAATCACTTAGTTGATACTTTTCTATACTTCTAATATTTATAAAAAGCTTATAGCTTATAATGGATGATTAAATCAATTATCTGCTTAATTTTTAAAAACCAGAAAAGAAAAACAGGGTCAAAATAATCAACCATAAAATAAAGTATGGAGGAAAAAAGAGTATTAAGAGGGTAAAATAGGAAAAGCTGTAATTCTTATGTTTAAAAATGATTTCTACTTTCCAGGAATTGAATGAAAGTATTTTAAAGGTCTTCATATGAAAATGTAAGCTTCTGCAATTGTTAATTACAACATTAGGTGTGAATCTGTGCAGGCTAATTAAATCTCAATGAAAATTTCTTTATAAAGCATTATCTAATTAGACATTAGAATATCCTGTTAGGGATGTTCCTAGACATGCTTTTTTAAGTTCAATATTAGGTCAGAATTTGTTTAGATTGTTTAAATCGTATAATTCTCTAGTACTAGAAGGAAAGAATATTAAACTGATTTGTAACATGAAAACCGTCAAAGAACTTCTGTTACTATTCTAGGAAATTTTGTTGAAAATATTTGTGTCTGGTATCCTGGATGGATAAAGTAGCCAATGCAATTACTGAGCACAGATAAAAGTATTTATCAGAATATTAAATAAAGCAAGACAATCCATACATGAGAGAGCATAAACAGATTTCCCCCCATGCGTATCATTGGGGCAGGTGTAGATAAAGACTTGCAGGATATGGGATCAGCTCAGGGCCACACCTTGCATACCACAAATTTTTTACAACTCACTATTCATGCTTCATCCTTAACAATATAAAAGCCTTCTGCACTTGTATGACACCGTTAAGCCTTCTCAGAGCCAGTATGACACCATTAAAAACACATTAGTGAAACAAGTTCTTGCCTGTTATGCTGATAAAATAACAACTTAGAGTGATGACTAAATGTTTCATTTTTCTTTCAGATACCTTGCCACCTAACACGCCCTTTTCTGACCAATGTCACAACATAACCAGCACTCCCTAGTTACAACCACACACTTATGTCTCTTAAAGGGGAGTGTAAGCCCTCATCCTCAACGGCAGAGAATCAACAGTGTATCTCTTCCTTATCGTGGCAGACCCACGTTTCCTCTTACTAACCTATCTCCTTTGAAATCAACTATAACAATAGATACACACTCTTCTGCCTATCTCACGTTCCTGTTGTGTGACATTTTCTTCATTTGAAACATTACAATATGAGACCAAATGTAAAGAACTAATACTCACATGTGCGATCCATATTTTTGTATATATTTATTAATTCCCGGTGATTAAAATTGAAATGGAATTATTATTTATATCCCACACTGCATATTTAGGACAAGGTAAACCTATATAAATTTTTATGGAGACTGATGATATCATTGGGATTGTCATATAATGATTTGAGACCATTGTTTTACCTCATGGATCTTTAAGTGCCCCCAACTTAGCAAAAAGACTCCTTAGATAAATGGGGAGTGGTAATAAAGCAGTAATAAATCACAAAATAGAACAGTTAGTAACGAATTGTGAAAATATGTGGGACAAAGGGTTTCACAGAAATAGCCAAAACACTGCTAATGAAGTACCAATGTTTTCATCAATTAGATTGTCAGAGGAAAATGAAGTTCCATATTGTTGGTGGGAGTGTAATCAGACAGCCTTTTTAGAAAGCACTTTGCTAATGGAAACAAGAGATATAAAAATATTTGTATTCTTTACCAAATGAATCCAAAAGTGTTATAACTATCCTAAGGAAATACGGAAGAAAATATACTGAGGTAATTTTCATTGCAATATTAATTCTTATACAAAGAAAATGGAAATTGGCTTTAAAGTCCAAGATTGGTGGTGGTTTAATAAATTTTGGGAGATCTGATACATGACAGAATATTATATTGCCACTAAATATTATGGGTATGCTTTCTATTCTTATAATTTGAAAATGTTTATTTATAGTGTTAAGTGAGAGTAATAGCATTCCAAAAATTCACATGCCAAATTATGAGCTACATATACATACTAAGGACAAGCCAGAGGAAAGTAAACTAATACAGAATTAAAGGATAATATAGTGATGGATTTCAATTTATTTTCCTTCTCTATTTTCCCAAAGTTATGACAGGTGGTTATGGTACCTATATAATAATCAAAAATAATTAAATACCAGAAAATAGAAGTATAGTAAGTAGACTCCACATTTAAGAAAGAGTTCACTAATGCAGTGTTGAATAACAGTGTCAAATTGAATTTACCCAATAATAAATGAATAATGACTGATGGGTTAAAACATCTCCATGCTGACTTGACAGCATTTAATCATCAGTTATTTGGTTTAACACATTCTACTTTCTTTCATCACATACTGTCAATAGCTTATATAAAAATGCACTCATTTTCTTTGGATTGAATGGAGAGACTAGAATTAAGTAAACTTAGCCACTGACTCTTAAATGATATGCTTTTATTTTTTTCGTCACTGTACTCTACCTTTCAATTTCCCTCTTCTCCTCCTCCACCCTTTCCTTCTCTGCAGTCCTTACCACACTTTTGAAAGTCTGTAAACTTCAAACTACACAGGCCAAAGAAATTGGTAGTAGACTTCTGGTAAGAATGCCACCAAATATCGCCAATAAAATATTACTTAAAATTTTATTATAAGGTGTATTTCTATTTTTGTTGTTGTTTTAAAACAGTTTTTTTGTCTTGGAGGTTAGCCAGAAATTTTGGCTTCCTTACAAGTGTTGGAATAATAGAAACCAAAGACATCCTCTATTAAAATATGTATTCTAAACCATAATTATCATGCATTAAATTCTCTATTATATTTTTATTTATAGGACCTGACGTCATACAAACATGCATGAGGAACTGTTTCCATCAAAAATGTTTGTTTGTTTAATATCTGCTGACAAATATAATAAGGGACTATCTCTGTTGTTAATGCCTATATTTTATGTCAATCAGATTCATATTTTTTTGTTCATACTTTAAAGTAAGGAATAGGGAACTCTAGGAAGAGGGAAAATAGCAGCTAAAATCAGATAATATCAATTGTTGGTTTTCTATTCACTAATTTCAAGATATGTAAGAGTACTTACTCCAGAAAGTCCACAACTTTGCTCTTATATGAACTGTAGCAGGCTGTTCAGTTAATAAGGACCCAGGACAGACATCAGAGGTTTACTCCTAATTTCAGGGAAAACAGTTCATATCATGACCTATTTCCCTAAACTCAGCCACTTTGGGTCATAGGCCAAAATATCAAAGGGTGAGTTTTAATTTCTACACATCTCTGAAAACTATTTTAATCGAGACTGGCTTGCAGTGGGTCATTACCTTCATAGATTTAAAGAATGTAGGAGTTGGAGATTATCTAGTCCCAATCTCTCATTTCACAGACAAGGAAATTAAAACTCAGAAGGAGTGACGCTTGCTGTTTTGCTTTGTTTTGTTTTTAATAAATTTATTTATTTTTATTCTTGGCTGCATTGGGTCTTCGTTGCTGCGGGCGGGCTTTCTCTAGTTGCAGCGAGCGAGAGCTACTCTTCGTTGCGGTGCACGGGCTTCTCATTGTGGTGGCTTCTCTTGTCGCGGAGCATGGGCTCTAGGCACGTGGGCTTCAGTAGTTGTGGCACGCGGGCTCACTAGTTGTGGCTCGTGGGCTCTAGAGCGCAGGCTCAGTAGTTGTAGGGCACGGGTTTAGTTGCTCCACGGCATGTGGGATCTTCCTGGACCAGGGTTCAAACCCGTGTCCCCTGCTTTGGCAGGCGGATTCTTAACCACGGCGCCACCAGGGAAGCCCAAAGCTTGCTGTTTTTTTATTAAAAGCTATAAATTTGTATTTGAAAGTGGGCAACTTTTTATTATACCAATGAGTGCATCAATATTGTCCTTTCAATACTTTTTTCCCCCAAAATATATATATGTATCTAAAGAAATGGTAAAATCAGCTTGAGAGATTAAAGTTTTCCACATAAAAAAAATTTAAATGTAGCACTAGGGTCAATTATCTATTTTCTGTGTTCTCTAGGTAAATGACTTATGCATTTATGGCTGCCCTCAGTAATTTTTTTTTTTTTTTTTTGGTCTATTCATTATCTATGCCCAAGCTCTTTCATCGTAGTTAGATTTAGTCTTGGGACTATGAACCAAAGCACCCCTGTTTTTCCTGGCCAAGGGTTTGTCATTTGTCAAAAGCTAAGTCAATTAGACTCTGGAATTTGATTCTTGAGCAGAATGGCTCAAGGAAAGAAAATACTTGGGGAGGATTTATTCAGAGGGTGGTGGCCTGATGACATTGCCTTTTAAATCACAGGATTTCCCCTGGTTTTGATGTTTAGGAAGCTTGTTGCTCAGCCTGTTTACAACCTGGTAAATTCTTGTGTTGCTTAAGTTAGCAGGAATTAGTTTCTGTTACTTGCAACCGAAGAATTTTTTATGTCATTTTCATTCACCCTTCTCAGTTTCTCAGGACTATTTGAAATATGGGACAGGCATGGCTATCAAAACTCTCTTGCTCTTACCCGAGATAATCAGAAAAGAAGTATAAATAAAGGAAAATATATAGCAACCATAATGTAAGTGCTACAGACTGAATGTTTGTGTCCCCTGTCTCCCCTAAATTCATATGTTAAAGCCTAACTCCCAAAATGATGGTATTTGGAGTGGAGGTTTTGGGTATTGATTAGGTCGGGAGGATAGAGTCCTCATACATGGGATTAGTGCCCTAATAAAGGAGGGTCCAGAGAGATCCCTCAGTTCTTCTGCCATGTGAGGACACAGCTAAAAGATGACCAGCTATGAACCAGGAAGGGGTCCTCACCAGATGTTGAAATGCTGGTGTCTTGATCTTGGACTTCCCAGCCTCCAGAACTGTTAGAAATAAATGTTTGTTGTTTACTAGCAACCCAGTGTATGGTATTTTGTTATAGTAGCCCAAATGCATCAAAACAGTAAGTATTAAGTGGGATATGATAAGTAAAATTTCACAGACACCCCAAATTCCACATTTTCTAATGTCCTTTGTCTAACTCATGGTGACTGAAGAGCTGTGAAGATTTTGCTCACTGACTCTGTCGCCTACTATTTACTATCATCTTCTTTAGGTCTTAGCTGTGAATACTCTTCTGTTGGACAGAACAGGAATCCTTTGCTTCATACATGGTGTGTGAATTATTTGAAACTACTTTTCACAAAGGAAAATTTCCTTAATTATCTTGGTAAAATACCATCATTTTTTCCTCCTCAAGCACCAATTTCTTTCCCTCCCCAAGGCCTTTTAGTGAGTAATGCCACTGCTTACTTCCTGTGTGGTGTCACATTCCAATTCACCAGCATGTCTTTCTTCTCTATGGTACTTTCAACATCACACATCATCCCCAGCTATTGAGGTAACTGCTAAGCTGTAATCACTGTAATGCTGATTTCTTTATATTTCCACTTGAGTCAATGCAAATTTTCACTCAATAATGGCAGTACATTTATGCTAATATATCTTAATGCATAGGTTATTTCCATTTGCAAAAGTGCTTTCTCCAGGACTTCCCTGGTGGTCCAGTGGGTAAGACTCTGTGCTCCCAATGCAGGGGGCCCGGGTTCAATCCCTGGTTGGGAAACTAGATCCCGCATGCTGCAACATACATGCCACCACTAAGAGTCTGCATGCTGCAACTAAGACCTGGCACAGCCTAAATAAATAATAATATTTTTTTTAAAAAGTGCTTTCTCCAATTTGAGGCTTAAATATTAACTTCAGGTGTGAATTTACTAACAACCACTTATGGTGTTTACTTTGAGTTAATGTAGAAAATATGAACAATTCAGAAGACAGAATAATGTAAAATTATTATAAAGTATTGGTTCAAATATTCTTAAGTATCTGAATCTTTATCCCCTCCAAAAAACAAAAAAATCTTGGTCCACTTAGAGAGTTTTTAATATAGGGACACAATAAAGGAATTCCTGATAATAAAAATAGTTATAACAATATTTAGCTTTTTTTTTAATGGTTTACTGTACTTCAGGTTCTTTGAAAACCATTTTACATATGTGTGTGTTTATCTTCATGCCCTTAAAAAAAGAGGGATTGAACAAACTAATCTCTATAAATTCCTATCAAGGTAATTGCGATGTCAGGATTTGCATGAATGTATTTAGTTAATCCTAAAGATTCTTTTTTTTGAGACAATGTGAGGAAAGAAAAAGAGGTAGTTAGCCATAGGTAAGAAAAAGAAATCCTGAGGGGACAGAAACTAGCAATGTCTAAAGGTTATAGGGTGTCCAGGTCAAGGATATAACTCTAGAGAGGAGTATCAAGACACTTTTTACTTTAGTTTGACTTTCCATGTAGCGTGACGAAAAAATACAATGGTCAGATAAGGCAAGCATTCTGGACTGCTAGCTAGGACTCCTTCTGTTACAGATGACTGAAATGTCATTGAAATTGGCTAAGGGAAAAAAGGAATTGATGGATTCTTGGAACCAAAAAAATCTAGGCAGGTAGAATTGCTGCATCGCTCAGAAGTCATCAAGACTCATCCCTCTACCCCCAGGCTCTGCTTTTATCTATATTGGCCTCGTCTCAGGCAACTTTCCCCTTGTGGTGGCGGAAATTGTCACTTCAGCTTAATTTAGACTCTGCTGATCAGGGTGTGGATTTGAACCCAAACAGTCTGAATCTACAAATTATCCTTTTAGGGAATTCCCTGGCAGTCCAGTGGTTAGGACTCAGAGCTTTCACTGCCGGGTCCAGGTTCAATCCCTGGTCGGGGAACTAAGATCACGCAAGATGCATGGCGTGGCCAAAAAAATTATTTTAATTAAAAAATTTTTTTAAAATTTTAATTAAAAAGTAAAAATTATCCTTTTAATATAATTCTCATAGGCCTTGGAATGGACACTGTAATGTAGGTCAATTTTAAGTAGTTGAAAAGAGCTGAAAACTTCCCAAAACAAAAGAAGAGTATAGCACTATACCAAAATCAGGAATGTGGTTGCCAAGGTTAGAGTTCAGAAGGTTGATTATACAGATGGAGCCAAAGGTCTGTTTAAAGGAGTAACCTAAGTTATGCTGGGTGAGATAAGACTGGAGCCAAAATAGGGAGGATGCTGGATGCCAGTCAAAAAATTTTAGTTAGGTGTTAAAGTGAAGCTATTAAAGTTGTTTGTTCAAGCAAAGGAAAAGTAGGTATTATGAAATTATTGAACCTATTTTTGTGTGAGACAGGATTCTAGAGTGTCTGGGGAAGACTCATTAGGCTTTAGTGTATACTAGCCCAAAGAAGGTGAGAGTGGAGGCCAGGCGGTCAATGAGGGAGTCTACGAATGAAGTCTGAAATACGGTCCCAGTAATGGAAACAGAACTATTTCGAGAGGAAAAAGATATCACTTTTCTACTAAGTAACTATGGGAGAAGATAGGAAGCCAGGAATTATAGATGACTCAGGAGTTACATCTTAGAAGTAAGTGAAGGGTAGTATCATTACAAAAATCAGAAACCCAGAAGGAAGATAATATGGTATTAAAAAGGAAATGTCTTGAACTTTTTCAGTTGGCCTTCAGGACAAAAGTCAAGACTAGAAATACAGAATTGTTATTCTTTTGACAGAGTGCCTGGCTTTTATGAGTCATGTATAAATGTTATTTTAATGAGTGTACAAAGAATAAATCAAATCAAGTATGTAACTTCTTCAAGGGGAGAACAATTTTCTCCCCATAAACTCTAAAGGTATGAAATGTAGTGTATTGTTAATTGTTAATCAGAAATGATTAAGTGTACATGACCTGCTCATGTCTGTCTAATTCCTAATTTCAGGCTACCAGGTAGCATAGGTCTAAATCATTGAAAATGAGGGACTTGCCTGGCAGTCCAGTGGTTAAAACTTTGCCTTCCAATGCAGGGGGTGCGGGCTCGATCCCTCGTCAGGGAACTAAGATTCCCACATTCCTCACAGCCAAAACACCAAAACATAAAACAGAAGCAATATTGTAACAAATTCAATAAAGACTTTAAAAATGGTCCACATCAAAAAAAAAAAATCTTAAGAATAAATAATTGAAAACAAGAAATTAATACCACCTAAAAATATAAGAATACTTTGTATTAATAACTGTGTCTTAATTATATAAATGTCACAGCTATATTCTGTTTATTTTGCATTGAAACACCATTTGCCTCTTCAGATAGTATGAAAGGAAAGAATTCTGTTTACACTTAACTCCTTTTGTAGTTGGAGTCAGTCTTAAAAGGCCGAAAGTTATAATAGTGAAAAGGGAAAGGATGGCTCAGAATGTCAGTGTCATTGTACCAGAAGTAGGGGAGTGTCATTCAAATAAGAACTCTTGTTGGCAACCATCAACTGAGGCTCAACCTATGCTCCTTTGTTTTCCCATTGTTCTACCAGTGGCCGGAGACCTTACCTCATTAATCAAATGCGTTACACAAGTCTGGAGACAGCCTTCATGGATCTCTCCAGGCACCTTTCACATTTGTCCTCAAAGCAAAAAAAAAAATAATTATGCTTTGCTCCTGTCCAAACAGGTACCCATTAACCTTTGCTGGAAAACAGCAATTTGCAATCAGATGCATACAGAGATCTTAGATAAGCATCTTTAAACAAGATTTCTGCCGTCCTTGGTAAAAACATCATCTACTGGCTATTCTATCTAAACAGGTGTTTACTTCAGTAGTCATTTTAAAGAGATTAGGGATAGAGGAAATGAAATGAAGTTGCATTTTTTTTTTTTTGACTCAAAATAATAAATGTTTATTTCTCTCTCATAACATTTGAAGACAATTCCAGGGTAAGATCATGAGTAATGCACAGGGGTACCTGTCATTAAAACTTCCTAATTAAATTCTATTCATCCTTCAGATCTTAGCTCAGGTTATACTATTTCATGAAAGTCCTTTCTGAACTCAAGTCCCCCTATTATAGGTGTGTCTCTCCGTGTACTTTTCCTTCGTAGATCTTGTGATGACTGTAAATTTAAATTTGTTTTTTTGTTGTTGTTGTTTTGTTTTTTTAATAGATATTTATTGGAGTATAATTGCTTCACAATACTGTGTTAGTTTCTGTTGCACAACAAAGCGAATCAGCCATATGCATACATATGTTCCCATATCCCCTCCCTCTTGAGCCTCCCTCCCATCCTCCCTATCCCACCCCTTTAGGTCATCACAAAGCACCGAGCTGATCTCCCTGTGCTATGCTGCTGCTTCCCACCAGCCAACTATTTTACATTCGGTAGTGTATATATGTCGATGCTACTCTTACTTCGCCCCGGCTTCGCCCTCCCACCCCATGTCCTCAAGTCCATTTTCTATGTCTACCTCTTTATTCCTGCCCTGCAACTAGGTTCATCAGTACCATTTTTATTTTAAATTTTAGATTCCATATATATATATATACGTTAGCATCCACAGATGAATGGATAAAGATATATCTTTATATACAATGGATACATATACACAATGGAATATTACTCAGCCATAAAAAGAAACGAAATTGAGTTATTTGTAAAGAGAAGTTGCATTTTACAAAAATGAAACAGTTACAATGTTGTGAAATTATCCAATTGTATCTGAGAGGGTACCTCCTGCTATATCTCACTGACACCTTAACCAAGCCGTTTAAAATCATGTCATCTCTCTGAGAGACAATTTCTTCACTTGAAAACTCAGAGGTTTATATTCAGTGATCACAGATATTTCTTCCTATTTTAAGGGCCAAAGATTATTTTAGATTATTGTTTTTTGTCAATTTTTAAAATTTGGGATGCATTTTGAGTCCTAGTGCAAGGTGCAAATTCTTAAATAAAGGATATAAAATGGAAAAAATAAAACTAGCAAATTCTAGAGTTACAAAAGGGAACTATTTTCTTAAATAGCTATGTGAAGAAAAAGATGATTTCAGTAGGCCTTACTAAACATTTCACAAATAAGGTAATATTTACGTGCAACAGAGAAACCACAAATAAAATCAGGGAAATTATCTGAAGTTCTCTTGCACTAGTGATGATAAAAGTGACCCATTAGCAAGCACAAAATTAGTCTTTTGTAGGAAAAAAGGAGAGATGTTTGTCAGACCTAGTTGCCTGTGTGATATTTGATGGGTTTTTTACTAAGCTAAACCGCAGGCAGAAAAAAGAAAGTATGAAAGAAATGAATTCACTACCTACTCTATCCACCTAGTGTTTCCATTTATGTAGACAAATCTACTGTGAAATGTAGAACAGAATGTATTTCCAAGTTGAATGTAGAATTTTAGATAGAAATACAAAATTTGATAGCAATGAAAAGTTAATGTAAACATTTTCAGAAGAGTCTGATTTGCTATGATAGTCAGGGTACCACTCAGTGAGGTTTACCTTATTAAAATTCTGCATTTGCCATTTGAATTTTGACATGTTCCTAAAAATATCATGATTCTATTATGACTACAATTCTCATCACTTCTGGGTATTTTAACCTTGTATTTCACTGTTTCTAATGACATGGGTGGTTATGTAAACCAGAAACATATGAGAGCTGTGAGCTCCAAAAGAAACTACAAACCTTAACACAGAGTTAATGTAATTCTATTGGGACTAAGTTGTAGGCAAATTCTAGCTTGGTGGTCTCCAAAAGAAGGGTTTTGGAGCCATGCATTTCTTTTGTAGAGCTCGTATAGAACGTCAGCCAAAATTACCAAACTGAAATCTTAAAATCTCTAAGCAGAATTTAGAGTTCCAGAAGGCTAATTTGGAAATTAGGGTCTAATGGGACTGATTATATAGGGAGGTCTTTTTTCCCCTAGTTACTAAGGCTCAGAGAAAAGGTACTCACCAGTGTATCTAAGCACAGAGATCAATCAAGCTACAATAAAATATTCTTTCTTGGATGGTACATTACAACTTAAACATTGCAAAATAAAATATCTAGGGAAGGACCTTTATCCAATAAATTTACAGAGATTGTAGGCTTACTAGAAGAAGTTTCTTCAGTGGGTCACCCTAATAAAAATGACATATTAACTAACATTGTACACTTTCTAACATTGTAGAACTACTCATAAGATGGAACTCAGTTAAAAAGCAGTTATAGTTCAGTTATGGTTCAATTTTAAAAAGTAAATTAATTCTAGAATAGCATCCACATACTATGGTAAAATTGTACAGGAAAAATTGTTCAAATTATAGAGCAGGAACTCAAAAGTAACAGTATGACCACCCGTATAATTTTACCATGACTCTCAACAGCACTGATATCTGAATATTTTTATTCCAGTCAAATTTTTTTAACTTGGCTGAACAATGGATAGAAACATGCCACTATTTTCTAGATGGTTACACTACTATTAATGTTATCATAACTTCAACGATAAAATGCCTATCATAACTATGATATTTATAGACAAAGGCAAGTACAATGAAACGAAGCATGACTACTTCGTCATGCCAGTGGATTTTTTAATCTTCATGCATTATTATTCATTCAATAAATATTCATTGAATACCTCCTATGTGTCAGCCACTGTACCAGGCTCTGAGGATATGCTGGTGAACAAAATAGAATGGCCTTTATTTGCCCATTTTGAATTTACAATTTATATGGATAACTGGTTCTTTCAGAAAAGCACCAGCATTTATAAGAAGATCCTAATCTCTCTACACATGTAGAAGGAGTGTTCTGACATAAAGGCACTAGTCATAAGGTAGAGCACAGTTCGTTGTAAGGCAGCAGCATATCCTATAAAGTGTCAGATCATATTCCCCAAATATGATCTGGTTCTCCTACCTATGAACACTGACACTACATAATTTTTAAGTTCCAGTCCTGTAGCAAGTTGGAAAGTAATACAACAATGGCTCTGGGTGAACGAATATTGCAGACAAGCATTGTGTTATTGATCTCAGTGATGTACAGCCATTGTCAGTCTAAATTTGCTTTTCTTTTTCTCAATGAAAATGAGAATGAACAGGAGGAGAGGGATAGACAGTGAAAGAAAACAGAAGAATATAAGAAAGCTTATCCCAGCTCTATAACAAAAGTAAAATACTTGGTTCTAAATTAATTTTAAATACATTATATGCATATCATTGCTTTATATATACACACACGTGTGTATGCTATGTATATATACGTTTGTATGTATTTTTTCAACTTGTGAAATTGATATCAATTTTATTTTCAAAACACTGAAAAAATTACATTACTCTTTCTTTTCCATGTAAAGACTACAAACTGATGGTTTATGTTTTGAATATTTTTTGAACTTTATTTATTTTTTATACAGCAGGTTCTTATCAGTTATTTTATTATATTTTATACATATTAGTGTATATGTGTCAATCCCAATCTCCCAATTCATCCCACTAACACCCCCCCCCGCCCCCGCTTTCCCCCCTTGGTATCCATACGTTTGTTCTCTACATCTGTGTCTCTATTTCTGCCTTGCAAACCGGTTCATCTGTACCATTTTTCTAGATTCCACATACATGCATTAAAATACGATATTTGTTTTTCTCTTTCTGACTTACTTCACTCTGTATGACAGTCTCTAGGTCCATTCATGTCTCTACAAATGACCCAATTTCATTCCTTTTCATGGCTGAGTAATATTCCATTGCATATATGTACCACATCTTTTTTATCCATTCATCTGTCGATGGAAAACTGATGGTTTATTGACATGATTTTATCAGGTCTACTTTCTTTCTAGATTCCTATGGATGTATAAAGAAGATGTAAGTAGAAAAAGTCCTGAACCAAATAAAACAGTAAGTAGGAAACCTTTCCTGCAGGAAGTCACAACTATGGTTTGTTTCCCTGAAACCCTTACTACTCAGAGTATATTTTCTTTAAATCAAAATTCTTGGCTTACTGATAACAACGTCTTTTTATATCTATTTTTTTCCTTGCTATGTCAATTCTAATGCTTTGTTACGGTCATGGGCCATTCAAGTACGTGCTGGGTTGTGAAATATACTGAATAACATGTTTTTTGGTTTTTTTTTTTTTTTTTAGTGTTGAAGACTCTTGTGTTGTTATAAAGAAAACTGATCCCTTTCAAAGGTCAATTCTATACCCCATCTCCTGTCACCGCAATACTCTAAAGCACTGAATGGAAATAGTTTTAAAAGCACTGGAAGTTTTTTCTTTCTTTTTTTTTTTTATTTTTAGTAGAAATTTGGTCTTTGGTGGGTAGAACAAATATTCACTGAAAGTCAAATATTTTTATAATGGAGGAATGAAAAAGTGATTATTTTACTGGGTGTTTTATTTGATTGCCAGAAAGACACCCTTGATATTTATTTTATTCTAGTAGCCAAATTCACTGAAGTTGAGGTTCTTATTTAAAAGCTCACTGCTATTACTGAGACCAAAACATAAATAATGAGGAGAAAGTATAGCCTATCAGAAATTTCATGTTCCGTTCTTGCAATATACTCCTTTGTCACTATTTCTGTATGTAGGAAATGAAATAAATACTTAATGGTAAAAAATTTTATAGCCTAAATGATAGGGACCGAAATGCAGAGGAACTTATTGTAGAGCCCAGATTTCTAAATGCATTATTTCTCTTGGTCAGTTATGCTGTGCTGATCTATCTAAGGTTAAAGAATAATCTGGCTCTCCAAAGAAACACATTATCTAATACAAGTGATAGAAATGAACATTGGCAAAATCTACTCTTCCTCCAACTCTCCCAAGAAACCACCATAAAGTCTTACTCTTCTGTCTTATAAATTCAGAAAGATTCATGTTGGAAAAAAAAAACTTTATAAAGAAGACTTGTCACATGTTTCATGTGGAAAACCCTGTAATATGTCCTGGGGAAAGGCTGGAGCTGAAGTTTAGTGTCTGGATGGGATATTTATACAGGACTGAAATTCTAAGTCTGAATTTCTAAGAAAACATTCAAGATAAGTTGACTCCTTCCTTAAAAAACTTTTTTAACAATATTCTCTTTTGCCTCTGGTCAATGGTATCAAAGAGAATGGAAAATTTGACCTTCTCTCTTGTTCCTTCCTCTGAATACTAACGGTAAAATGAAAGAGGAATACACATCTTTTAGTAGGGTGGAGGAAATATACAATTTTGTTAATGGTATCCAAAGGACCTGATTTACTGCAAACATACAAAAATTACCTTATTTCAGAGTAGGAAAAAAGAAAAGCTAAGTCTGGCATACTATAAGGGTAAACAACTTGAATAGGACATGGTACCAAGAGCAATGGTTTAAATTGGTGTGATTGAATTCACTTATAAAGACATTGATGTTTAAAGCTTATTTGTGAACTTAAAATATACTAATTGATTTATAAACCCAATTTTGACACTGATATATATATTAGTGTTATAAGAATATATTGTCTATTCTGTGTATAATATATATGATACTGTGCATAATATATATTTATAATATGTATTATGTGTATTAGTGTTATTAGAATATATAATGGTGTTTTATATATATATATATATATATATCAGTTTTCATTAAAATTAAATCCTTACACTAGTAATAACTTACAATGTCTAAAAAAAGGCAAAAAAGATAATTAAATGATCCTTTTTAATGAACATGGGGAAAATCTCATGTTTTTTTTTAAATTAATTAATTTATTTGTTTATTTTTGGCCGTGTTGGGTCTTTGTTGCTGCGCGCGGGCTTTCTCTAGTTGCGCGAGCGGGGGCTACTCTTCATCGCGGTGCGCGGGCTTCTCATTGCGGTGGCTTCTCTTGTTGCAGGGCACAGGCTCTAGGCGCACAGTCTTCAGTAGTTGCAGCCCGCGGGCTCAGTAGTTGTGGCTCACGGGCTGTAGAGTGCAGGCTCAGTAGTTGTGGCGCACAGACTTAGTTGCTCCGCGACATGTGGGATCTTCCCGGACAAGGGCTTGAACCCGTGTCCCGTACATTGGCAGGCGGACTCCCAACCACTGCACCACCAGGCAAGCCCCAGGAGTTTTTGACTATTCTTTGCAGGAAAGGTGAACATACTTTAAAATAACATCTTTAAATTTCTGTATATTATAATATTGCACAAGGAAGCCTAATACCACACTTTAAAATTTTAATTCAATATCTGATATATTAATTATAGCTAAACATGCATTAGCTATTGTATAATTACAGAAAAATTCCCGACGAATTATGACAGTAGGCCTAATCCAATATTGTTTGAAAGAGAAAGCTAAATGCTTAGTATCTGACTGTTTTAAATTTTATTATAGTCCAAAACTGTCTTTTTCAGGAAGATTCTATCATGTAAAATCATTGAGAAAATTGCACTACTCATCCAAAAGAAATTAAGATAAATTTCTTCAAGTACAACTTTTAAAAATAAGAAAATTTAATGTAAACTTTTTTTGACATGTAAATTCAGTAAAAAATAATTTTTGTATACTAATAAAAATTTTATATGTGGATGACAAACTTCTAGTTCTTGGTAACTGCCTTTATAAGATTTGTGAAAGCAGTTATTCATAGATGAAAATCTTAATATATAAGTGATATGGGAAATACTTCTTTTATCATGGAAATCCTTTCCTATCTCCACAGTCCTCCCTCCCATAAAAAAAAAAAGACAAACAATTCCATCAGATATAAAAACTGTTGTTGCTGATAAATTTCAGGCAGAAGGAGAGCCTAATCTTCTGTGTTAATTGGATACTGTTAGTTGCTTTACCGCTCTTATCTTCAGGTCCATCTATCTGGGCATATGATACATGAGGTAACTAGTCAATTAGTCTTTCCTCTCTACAGAACTGGCTTTGGCTATGCACACAATAAAAGGACTTTATTAACTTAATTCTATCTGCAATTTGTGTACATGACCCAAATCACCTCAAAGTAAATTATGATTAGTTGTCTGAACCCATAAAGAGCTAGGACTAGAATCCGACTTAAGGCCCACAGGGGGATGCTAGAACTGTGGGGGAATTGTGTGCAGCACCTGCCCACACTGTGCCCTGCTTAATCAACTGCATCTCCATGGGGCATTGGAAAGAAGACTGGAAGATCACCAAGAGCTGTTTACACAACTGGAACCATTCCGTCTCAACTCAAGTGAGGCAAACAACAATGAAAGGGTCCTCTATTCCAATCATCCAGCAAAAACAATATGAAGTGGACATCTTGGGAAGTAAATCACCAGGAACATTAAGACATCAGGGGCAGAAGAAAAAAAAATTTAAGTAGTTTGATTAAATAGATTTTACTAAGTTTATCTGTAGTGTTTGCTGTGGGATCCATTGCTTTCCCTGACTATGTTAGAGCAAGGCAAGCAAGGGATGTTAATGTGCTATGAACAAGAAAATGAGAAAAAAGTCATCCATGAGGTTTAACAAAGTAAAATCTTTTCCTTTTCCCATTACATGCTTCACTGAGCAGATTCTTCTTTAATTATTCTCGAAGCTTATTTCAGCCCTGTGTGTCTAAAATTTTCAAGCACATAAGCTCCTTAACCTATTTCCTGCAAAGACTTCACATAAAACCTGGCATGAGTATCTTTTCTAATAAAAATTTAGTTAAGATGAAGATATTGGATTTTATTCCAACTCTACTCATAACTTTAAAATGCACGATATTTTTCTCCTTTGCATCTTTATAATTCTTATTATAAGCACACATTTGGTTATTAATGGTATTTTTTTATGCTGTGCTGAGAATAAGTGAAAGATTTTACGCTCAAGGTAATCTACCTGGCAGACCTGTAGACTCACAAACAGAAAACAAAGGCAAATAAATTCTGTATTTAACATCAAACTTTATATCCTTCACTCAAAAGTGGAAGTAGTTGCAGTTCATTTTCTCTGTGCCAGGTGCTGAGCCAAGTTGTTCTATATGCATTATCTCATTTAAATCTCATATCATCATGAGATAGAAATGCAAATATTAATATTAATAATGTACTATTCATAGTTCTGATTCAGCAGGTGAAGAGTAAGGGCTTAGAAATGAAGTAATAGCAACAACTTTGCCTGAGGTTCTACTACCACTGAGTATTGGACTGGAGATTTGAAAATGGTGTTTTGAAATTCCAAATTCAGTCTCTAACCATGACTCCATATTGCCAATTCTACAAAATTTTGGATATGCTTTCTAATTTAGAGAATAAGTGTGATTAAACTGTAAAAGGAAAAAATCTAGGGGAAAAAATCATCATAGAAGAAGGCACTGTGGAAGTTAAGGAAATATAAGGCCAATGTATTTTTGTTTACATTTATTTACCTGATAAATGTAAAATGATAGTATAAAATCTTCTCATGATGAAAAGGTGACTTTTTTCCAAATGAGAACTTTTCCAGAATTCTTATTTAAAAAGATGTAAATCAATATTTATGTAAGCGCATCAGCTATTATTATATTTTCAGATCATATCGGAAAAGCAATATAACTTAGTGGTGAAGATTTTAGGTTCTGAAGTCAGACTGCCTGGGTTTAAAATCCATCTCTCGTACCTATTAGTGTTGTCATCTCTGAGTAATTAAGTAACCCCTTTAGGCCTCAATTTCTTCATTAGTTAAGTGAGGGAAATAATTGCAACCTACTTCTTGGGTTGTGATGAGAATTAAATGAGTCAATTCATATAAAGCACATAGAACATTTCTGGCATATATTAAACACTAAATGAATGTTAACCATTTACTTATTTAGCTTTCGGAAAAGTCTTTTCTTTTCTTTCTATTTTTTTCTTTTTGTTTCTTTTCCTTTTTTTCTAGTTCATGTACCACACAGTGTGGGTAGAGCAATGAAGTGGTCTGAATGAATGCAACCTGATTAATATGGGGTTCTTGATCTTTTTGGGATATCTGCATATTGTTGTGTCCCTTAAGTGTTTGGAGAGTTCCTCGCTGCTTTGAATACTCTGATTTCAATATTAATGATGCAATAATAACTGTTGATTAGAATGAAACTCAGCTATGATAATGATGTAAGCTCGTGACCTAGATAGAAGAATAAACTAATTCTGACAGTAAAAAATAGCTGAAATGAGCAAGCTTGGGGTACCAATTTGTGAGGCTTGAGATAAAATTTGTTCACAACTATCAGTGCCATATTCTTTTTTTTTTTTTTCCCACTAATATTTATGTGACATGAATTGAGTTCTTAAAATATTATAGTGATACTTTTTAGGTGTATTGAAAGAGGGCAGTTGAATAAACACTAGGCAGATTAGCTAAGGATGAAGAAATCACAGTTGGAAACAGTGAAACATTGAAACACTGGTATGATTAGCAGGAAAACATGGTAACAAAGTGCTCACATCAGCATTCAATAATCAGTGACTCAGAAAAAACACATGATGTTGACAGTCAGATTAACATATTTCCACAGGCAGATCCAGTAAAGAGAAAAGACTGAAACTATGCAAAGACAGACTATAAATTGCTGCATATGGCATCAAGTTATTTAATTCTCTGTGCTTGTTAGACTGTTCCAGATTTTTCTTTCCTTATTAGGAGAAGCTGTAAATGATACATTTCTGAAATATACATCAGTTGTTTGAAAATGTGCAAAGGTAATCTGTGATACCCTTTCACCAGGAGAAAAAGCATGTATTTTAAACAGATGGAAACAAAGATTTTCAGTTGTCTATGAAATTTTTACCCAAGCATTGACTTTTTTTCTCCCATATTCCTCTATATACACACAGAAATAACAGCGTCAAGGTTCTTTTTTAGTGATAGACATAGACCCTATGATTGTTTTAATAACTTATTCTGCAAAGCATGCTTTTCACTATCGTGGGATTCCTCAAGCAGCCTCCTATGAAACAATACAAGGAGGGATATTAGGAAATCTTAGCATAACATAGATTGCTGCCAAATTGTCAGCTGTTGCTGAATGAATAGTGAGACCAAGATACATTTTTACCCTCCCGGGCTAACTATTTTAGATGACACATCTGTATACAGTTGGCCAGTTAAGATTAGTATAGGTCTTCACTGTGGACACAAATAATATAACTTTCTAAACTAAGGGTTCAGTGATGACTTCCCTCTGGAATGTAATGTGAGGTTTATAACCAAGACAGTTACCCCTGTTGATCAGTCACAAAGGCCTAAGCTAGTCCATGGGGACTGTTGAAAGCATTGCTAATGCTTCATGCCTTAAGTATGTAATCACATCCTAGAGGCTTGAGTTACATACGATAACAATTGCTTCTCTTCTAGAAGACAAACCATGTCAAACATAGAAGAAGAGAATTAAAATATCTCTCCGTAAATTTCACGTGGACACACACAACAACGTCTGTATTGAGGGTTGTCATCTGCTGGCATTGTCAATGGTCTCCTCATCCAGAGACAACTGCTAGCTCTGGCACCCCAGAGGCCTTTTAACTTTTAAATTTATGATTTCACACTTGAGACAAGTCTGTGGTCATTTACAGAGACAAGTCTGTTGCCATTTTCAAAGACAAATGCAGATCCCAGAGAATTAATTTCCCTTTAAATACAGCTCAAGATGCACCTCATTATACTTTGTAGTCTTTTAAAGAGGCTCTCCCAAGATTAGCAGAAAACTGCAAGTAAATGTGACAATAGAACACATTAAAAATTCTACTCTTTGTGAAATAAATTAAATGCAGAACATATGGTTTTATAATGCCTATTTTGTAATGCCTATTTGCAAATGCCACTGTGTGATATTTTCATTCATGTACTTTCTTTTTAAACAAAATTGAGAGTCTAGCCCTTAGTACCCAATTAAAGTGAAAATTTAAGTATATTATCAGGATAGCTGGTTAGCTAAGTAGTTTAGGTAATTGTGGTTTGATTCTGGATGATTTCTATAATTGTCTCGGTTTGTTTTTTAAATTAAAAATTCTAGGATAACCAGTTACTATAAAAAAACAGATGTTTGGGGTAACAAAATTTATAATAAAAACAAATTACCATATTTTCCAGTGAAGTGCATATGACTTTGTAAACTTGTTTAAACTACTGGAGACAAAACAAAACAATCTACTTTATAAGTGTTTCTGAATAGTTTATTGTATTTAAGGGGACATAATTATTCTATCATTTTTATTATATTTGAACATGGCTTTTAGAGATCCATAGGCTTTTTTAACCTTATATGTAAAGAAGACAAAATGTTTTTGTATAACAGTCATATTTTGAAATCATAGGGATTAGGAATCTTAATCACATCCCTCAGTTTCTACATCAGTATTAAAGAGACTAATAATTTAACTCACTATTTTTAAGTATTCTCTTACATGAGAGAAACGTTTTAAATATAGAATTTCCCTGTAATAACCTACTCACTATAAATACAACAGCACAAAAAAATTGGTGAGATCCATGGAGAACACTTTCTATTTGAAGCATCATGCTACATAAATGCAATAACAATCTTAAATGTCCTTGACCTAAATACAGTACATGCAGATACATCAGCACTTTAAAAAGCTAAGCGGGGACTGAAATTCTAATTCCAGATTGACAGACATTTGTTTATATTTATTTCTGTTTTCTTCTCTTCAGTTCCTCTTACCTATCACCCCTTTAAGCTCATCGATGCCATCAGACCTACGGCCCTACTTCTTACTTTGCTCTAAGCTTGATGGGACAGTTTTTCTGTAGCCAAAGTTATAGGAAGAGTAAGCCTGGGGCATCCTCAGGTGCACATCATTTTCCCTGTGTCAAGTGTATCCTTAGCTCTCAGCCTCTCCTCTCCTCACTGTCTATCTCACAACCTCTCCTGACTTTTCATAACAAGACCTCTGATAAACTTAATTGTTATATCAGGACCCACAAAAATGGAGGCTATCCCAGTGGCAAGAACCACATCACAAATCTAAACCTAAGTCAGCCTGCACTTATGAGAATTACCTCACTGTCAAGGAAACCTAACACCAATTATAAGCCTCTAACTCAGCTTTAGCTAGTTTACCTTACCTAGAAACTAGGACCTCCTAGCCTAGCCAATCATGCCCTGTGTTGGGCATCAAGACCGAATAAAGAGCCCGCAGTCAGAGACAAAGACATCAATGGTTTTAATGGATGGGGGAGCTTACACTTCTGAAGCAGGGTGCTGGAGCAACACCCCACCATGTGCAGCGACAGCGGGCAGGACAATCTTCCCTGGGGGGAGAGGGGTAGAGGGCAATTGATGTCAGGTGGGCTCATTAGTTACCAGGGAAACCAGTAGAGGGGCATGCCCCTCACCGTCCCTTTGATAAGAACAATCGCCAGCCGGGGCCTGGGGTAAGTACTAGGAAGGTCAGTCATGTGCTTAGGGTTTAGGTGAAGCCAGCACTGGCCGGGCAGAGGATGTACAGAGAGCAAGAGAAAAACCATCTTGAGCGACCTGACCATACACCCTGTTTTGCCTCTAATGCTCTGTAAAACTCATTCTTGCCCAGCAGCCCTTGGGAGAACTCTCCACTGCTTGTGATACTCTGCACTTCCTTTGAATCGAGGACAGCAAACTTGTTACTAAATTGTTTTAGTTTTGTCATTTGAAAGTTTTGGCAATGAGACGGGACCTGAAGACAGCTTCTGAAACTTCTGGGACTGCTCCTAGACACAAGTGGCGGAATCCACGAAATCCTTCTGTTTCGCTGCGTCTTTGGCCACTCTCTGGGATCTCTGGTAAGCTTATCTCAGATCGAGCTCCACTTATTTTGTGTTCTGAGCTCTTTGAGTTTGTCCTGATCACTTCGGGTGGAAAATTAAGGTGTGAGAGACTCCAGTTTTTTTACAGTTTGAAAAATTGGAGTGTGAGAGACTCCAGGTGTTTCATGGTTTGGGAAAAGGGTGTAAGAAACTCCAGTTTTTTCATGGTATGGAAAATTGGGGTATGAGAGACTCCAGGTTTTGATGGTGAGACTTAGTGGGCCACAATATTTGGGTTTGTGGCCAAACTCATCTATAAGGGAAATGCCTTTGGGCAGTCCTGACAGGTCTCTGGAACTATGCACAGGCAGCCAGAAGCAATAAGTCTGGTTAAATTAGGGGGGTTTACTTCAACAAAGGAAACAAATGGATACACCTCAGTCTAAAGAAAATAAGATGGCAGCCATTATGAGATTCACAAAAACCTTGAGGTAAGTCCATAGCATAAACTGCTGGGGGACTTGGGGAAATTCACTAAGAGAAGAAATTCAGTTTTGATCAATGGTACATCATACTCTAAGTAGACAAAAGTTGGACTATTAAAAGCCCTTAAGTGACATACAGATGGCCAACAGGTACATGAAAATGTGCTCCACATCACTAATCATCAAGGAAATACAAATGAAAATCACAATGAGATAACACCTCACACCTGTCAGAATGGTTATCAAAAAAACAAGTGATAACAAGTGTTGGTAAGGATGTGGAGAAAAGAGTTCTCATGCACTGTTGGTGGGAATGTAAACTGGTGCAGTCACTATGGAAAACAATATGGAGATTCCTCAAAAAATTAAAAATAGAACTACAATATAATCCAGTAATTCCATTTCTAGGCATTTATCTGAAGAGAATGAAAACACTAACTCAAAAAGATGTATGTACTCCCATGTTTACTGCAGCATTATTTATAGTAGCCAAGACGTGGAAACAACCTAAGTGTCCGTCCATGGAAGAATGGATAAAAAAGATGGGGTGTGTGTGACAAGCTCTTTATTTTTTTATTTTATTTTATTGGCTACGTTGAGGCATGTGGGATCTTAGTTCCCAGACCAGGGACCGAACCTGGGCCCCCTGCATGGAAGCATTGAGTATTAACCACTGGTCTGCCATGGAATTCCCAAGATGGGGTGTGTGTGTGTGCAAAATGGGTGAAGAGGGTCAAAAGGTACAAATTCCCAGTTATAAAATAAATAAGTCCTAGAGATGCAATGTATAGCATGGTGACCACAGTTAATAGTACTCTATTGCATTTTTGAAAGTTACTAAGAGTATATCTTAAATATTCTCATCACAAGAAAAAAATAATGATGTATGTGATGGATATTAATTAGACTTACTGTGGTGGTCATTTTTCAATATGAACAAATACTGAATCATTGTTGTACAACTTTAATATAATGTTGCCTGTCAATTTTATCTCAATAAAAAAGCAAATCTTCTCTTGAAAGGAATAATAGATCTGTTGCTAATGGGACTCCAAAGCCATAAAATTGATGGGCACAGATCAAACACTTAAAAGCTATTAGAGCACTGGACACCTGTTTCTAAGACTCCAGTGCTAGGATAAGTTGGTCACAGAATGAGTTAAATAGACGCTAGTTTCCCCGCCAACCTCAAGAAAATTTTCATGCAACAAGGCACACTGTAAAACACCACAAAATCCCCAACCCAGTGGCACATCCCTCTTATGTATTAATTTGGCTCTGGGAGACCAAATTCTTAAGGAAATGGTATCCTCAATTTTCAAAGAATTGAGCACGCCATCTTCTGGCACACCTGCTTAGTCTTAGTTTACGGCTAAATACTGTGGTCCTGGAAGGTTTAGATACCTACATAAATGGCAATATCTCAAGACAGCCTAGAATTACAATGGCCCTTATGGTGAATGTTCCAATTAGACAAGATTATTTATTGAGGAAGTACATTTGAAAGCAAGAGCTCCCAAATCAAGAATGGGGTACCTATTTTAATTGGCATGCAGAAGCCTCCAAAAGTCTTCAAGATTGCAAAATAGCTTCTTGAAAGATTCATTGCAAAGGGCTAATGAAAATTAAAGACACAAGAGTTACTGAAAACAAAAGACTGATGTGACTCCTACTACTCCCCACTATCCTCCTTTACCTGAGTGCTAACAGACTACAAATCCTCTATCTGAATTGCCTTTCACTCTGAAAGACCACAAGACTGTAAACAAAAGTCCACCAAGTTAGTGGCCTTCCAGACTCCTCCAGATCTACTCTCCCAGGGTTGACAGGACTCTGAGGGATTCTCTGGTAAACTGCTACTAGTTATTCCCTTAAACAGCCCAGGAGAAACTAAAATTAAAATAAATAAAAAACCTTGATGAGTTCTGGTAGATACTAGAGCTATACTCTCGACTTTAAATCTCAGGCTTCTGCAGATGGAATCTTGGGAAAACTGGCAGAAGCCAGTGAAGGATGAGAATTCTAAGTTTAGAGTCTGAATTCTAGAGTCTGCTCTCTGGGATCTCAGTCTATAGTGCCCAGTCAAGAGGTGACGGTAAAATTTCATGTTGTCCCTTTGTTTCTAAATCCGGACCCATTGGTGATTGATCCTCTCTCTCTCAGGGACAGTTATTGTCTCCTTGTTTGTCTCCTTTTGTGTCCTGAGTACTTGGTTTGGCAACCATCAGGTTGGGGGCCCCCCAAATATGGCCAGACAGAAATGTGGGTTGCACCCCATTTGCAGCTGGGGTCCTACCTACTGTTGCTAGCTCTCAGGGGAATCGTCTAAATCTTTCTTTGGCTATCTTTGGGTGTGGCTCTGGATCTTGGGAGGGTGGTATCTTTTGCACCTTCTTTGGGGATACTTCTTGCAGCCAAGGGGTTGTTCGGTGCTGCCAGTAATATTTACTGTATGTACCAGCTGAAACCTGACAAGATATTTGAAAGTGTTTGTTTTTATTGTTTTTATTAGTGTTAGTTAGAGCACTATGGTCAGAAGCTGATATTCAGAGCCTGATAGGAACTTTGTTTTAGGCCTTCTAGCTTAAACTAGATGAAACTATGTACCCAGAAAAACATTCCAAAGACAAACAGCTCTAAATCTAGAACAGAGAAATCTTTTGATTTCCATCTTAGTTGAAGCTTTTCTCCCTGATCTAAAACAGCAAATTGAAGATAATTTAGATGGATGGGTGGATCAAACCTTTGATGTCGTTCAGGTTGCAACCCAGTTACTTGAGAAATTAAAAACAACTGTACTTGTCTTGTAAATTGAGTCTTTACAAGCACAGAAGTTCCTCTCTGGAAGCAATTCAAAGCCCACCTTTTTAACCAATCCCAAAGCCTCTACCATTCATCTATAAAGACTTTCAGGTATTGCAAAATTATGGATTTGGGAAACAAAAGTCCTTGGAAGAACTTACATTTTTTCCCTGTGCCTTTGAGATGTAAATGTTCTACCCAGTCTTCTCTAGGAACTGAGGAACGTGTACATCTTTGAAATGCAAATTTAAGGAGGTAATTCTTATCAGAAGAAAAAAAAAAAAAAAAAAGGAAAGCTATTTGGAAACTGGATGAATGAAAAATCTTAAAAGACTTCAAAAACATTAGTAAAAATTTTAAGCTATCTGAGCCGGTAATCTTAATTTATGACATCCGCCAGAAACATGATTTGGATTCAGCTTTTCTTTTATTAACTAGTGAGTTTTCTACTATCTTACCTGTCTCATGATTAAAATTTTAAAACAAAAGCTGTAAGATCTCTGTTTGCATCTGTCTGTATATATATGTATGACTATGTATGTTTGTCATAAGTGTGGTTTTTTTCACCTCTGAGAGTATTATTTGTAAAGAGGTCTATTCAAGTTGATATAATCTAGGATGAACTTTAGAAATAAAAGCTAGTGTAAATTCGTTGGTTCAATTAGAACAGTCTTGTCTTTAGAGTTATCAGCATTAAATATAATGCAGATGTGCAACTTTTATTCTACCTAGGTTTACTAAAAGTCAGATAAGCTCACATTATCTCTGTTGAACAATTTGTCAGCAGGAAAGATAACAGAGGATAGTTAGGTGTTTAATCTCTTAACGAAATTTTTATGAGTAATCTAAACATAATTAAGAACAAGTCAAATAGATATAACTAAGATAAACAAGTCAAATAGATATAACTAAGAACTTTTCAACAATAATTATACTTTATAGTATGTCTACTTAAAAGTAGTTTCCAAAAGTTTTTTGGCAATTTGATGCCTTAGAGTTATACTGAAATAAGTTAAATGATGAACAGTCATTGAATATCTAGATCATTTCCAAATAAGAAACTGAAACATTAATTACCGAACATAGGTTTATCCGTTATTGGCTTCCTTTTACAGAGGGACTAAATATATTTAGGCCTACTAGTAAACATGTTTTGTGCCTCAGTGAAAAGCTTATTATGAGGTAGAATATATTTCTAGAAATTATGAAATGTATTTATAAATTTTGTCAATCCACAGAATGCTAGTGTAACAGATAGTCCACAGTTGTTTACATCTTAGTTTTTACTAGGAACTAGGGATTCTAAGGGATAACGATTCTAATTAATGTATGTAGTTAAAATTACTAGAAGTAGGGGTGGTCCAGTGGTTAAGACTCCGTGCCCCCAATGAAGGGGGCCTGGATTCAATCCCTGGTCAGGGAACTAGATCCCCACATGCCACAACTAAAGATCTCGCGTGCCGCAACTAAGACCCGGCACAGCCAAATAAATTTTAAAAACAAACAAACAAAAAAACTACTAAAAATAGTAAGAGAAGCATCTCTATGCAAGGAAAGTAGGATGTGTTTTTGGTAAGAAAAAGTATGAGGTATCAAGATACATTTTTGTTAAAGAACAAAGAGTGATTTTCTCCTAAAGTGAAATGATTGTTTCATATGGAACAAATTGATTGTTCCATAATGAGAAAGAGGACAAAAAATAGGACAAAAATTGAACGGACACAAAAAAGTTTTAGAACTTTTGTGGAAAAGGAATCTTGGGAAAGGAATTTTATGTGTGGTAAAGCTTGCTAAGATTGGAATGGATTAATTTAAGTTTTTTAAAAAGTCAGCTTTAATATCAAAAGTACACTGTTGCAAAATTAGTATTTGGTTTTCTCTCTATTAAAAGGACAAAGTTTTATTAGGTTATTGGTCTGCTCTTAATACATTATAAACAAAGGTTTTTCTTTACCTTGTAAGTAATCTGCCTGGACAGCAAAGATTTTGTGTCTTACCCATTAATTTACTGTGCTTCAAGGTTTATTTTTTTTTTTTAAATCAGGTTTTTGATTACGTATGGAAGCCCAGTCTTCTCAAAACTATAAGAGCTAAGTTTTGTTCACAACTATGTAACCTTCTGTATTTATCTATAAAATCTTCTATTGTCATTTTGGTTAAATAATTAAATGTTATTTCATAATAATTGGTGATCCTATTTAGTCAAATGTTCACACCTTTTGATGTTTTTGACAACTTTGAAGAATCACCTTCTAAATGGTGTCTTTTTGACCTCAGGGTAACTTTGAGATTTTCAAGAGGGCCCCTGGAAAATCTCAAAGGATTTGTGTTTCACCTTGTAAAAGAGAGATGTTAAACTATTTAGGTTTATTTGGTATGTTAAATTATGTGGGAAGCACTGTCAAGTAAGAAGTGATGATAGACCTTCTTAGGTTATATTTGTATGGATATATGTTACTAATATAGGTATTGCAGAAATTGTTTACAGTTTCTAAAAAGTTGTCAATACTCGTTGTCCAATTATTATCCTAAATTATTGTATGCCACAGAAATAACTCAGTATAAGGTAACAGTTGGAATGAGAAATAGGAATCCTGTTTTTCTTTTTTTCACCTGGGCTTTCAAGGCTGAGGGATCATTCAAACAGAGGAAGCACTTCTTAATGCATCCTATGTCTTGTGATCTAAGATTTCTCTATGTAAGAAAGCAAAGGAAGAAATGGAGAAGTTTTTCCCAGAGACCATGGATGTTTTTCTTTAATATTGCATTACATTTAGACAGGTTCTCTGGTGCCCGAGGACCGCACAGCTGTGTGCATTTGTGTTCAAGATTAGGTTTATTGCATTTAGCTTGCCTCTTCTTTTATGGTTACTCTTCTTCAGCTGTCTGACTTCCCATCTCACTTTCACATTTAAACCCTCAAAGAAATGCAGAAGGTAATTAAATGTCCCTGGAATTCCCTTAGTGTAGAGATACTAAGTAATAGATGGAATAGATGTACTCGCATAGATGTTCTCTTTCATAAAATTATCCAAGCCTGAAAAAAGACATTGGGTTAACTGCTAAGAATGTTTTGTTTAAAAACACTTCATGCAAAATCAAAGGATAAGGAGCGTAGGTGTGATTAAAATGCAAAACATTTCAATGAGGCTAACTGGCTTTTACTATTAACATGAACTATTCTTATAAAAAAAACTAATGTTTCCCCCTCCCTCCACCAGTTTTCAAGTTTTCTGAAATCAATGTATGTAACAAGATGCACAATCTTCTCTTTACCTTTGGTGTACTATTCCTGATTATATGATTAAGTTGAATTAAGTTTTCTTTGACTTTTAATTTTATTTATATATAATATATAAATCATATAGATACATTTACACAAATGTGCACATTAAAATATGTATTTAATATCTGTCATAAATTTTGAAGTGACTAAAGAAAGCACATCCTTGGGATTTCACATTGTTTTTTTGAGATTTTAGCCCCTTTTTTGGCCTTTCGCTCTTGGTGTTACTTCTGCCTTGGTGTTACTTCAGAGGAGGTAGTGGTATGGCCTTAAGCATAACGGATAAGTTAGTGTAAAAGAATGAAGTTGCAGATTGGTCATGTTCCAAAATCAACTCCAAACTGACAGTTACACCTCTGGATCTGTAGTTGCCTTGGCTGATGTTGGCTGTTTCACTGCAGTAAGAAACAGTTCAGTTTTGCTTTTAAGACCAAACTTTTAGGTTCTCTTCAGCTTTATTTGCTCATCTCAAAGGATGAAAACCCAGATGTAATTAGTGTGAAAATTAACACTTTATAGACACTGCTTACTGTGTGCTTTGTTAGCATATCTATTTTCCTAAAATAATAACAAGATTTTGAAAATACAGTTCTTAGTTTTCATTACTCTGTAACAATGAACTTAGTTCAGGAGAAAAAAGAAATCAAATAGTTAAATGTTCAAAGTTAATAAAACTGCCACTGTACATCAAGCGTAAAGAGATTATCTATTGCTTTTTTTTGAATTCAAAGGACTTATAGCTACTTAAAGTCTTGTAAATACTGTATTGTGAGTTATGCATGTGTTATGAGCTGAACTATGCCCCTACCCCCCACCTCCCAAAAAATTATGTTGAAGTCCTAATCCTCAGTACCTCAGAATGTGACCATATTTGGAGATAGTTCATTGCAAAGGTGGTTAAGTCACAGTGAGGTCATTTAGGATAGTTCTGATTCAATTTGACTGATATTGTTATAGGAAGAGGAAATATGAACATAGACATGTACATAGGGAAGATGGTTTGAGGCATGGGGAGAGGATGGCCATCTATAAGCCAAGCAAGGAGGCCTAAAGCAGTTCCTTCCCTCAAAGCTCTCAGGAGGAACCGACCCCACTGACACCTTGATCTCGGACATCTAGCATCCAGAACTGTGAGGAAATGAATTCCTTTTGTGTAATCTACCCAGTCTGTGGTATTGTTATGGCAGCCCTAGCACACTAATACAGTACGGAAATGATCCTTTTCTTACTGGGAAAGTAAACATAATTTGAAAGTAAACTAAAATTAGGTAATAAATATGAGTTGAAAATTTGCTGAAGTTTTTGGTTGAATTCTTATGCAAAATTTCAGGAAAGAATCCGGTTTTAAGAAACAATCACTAAAAAAAACATTGAAAATACCGATTTTAAGGATAGTTTCAAGGAACCATATGTTTGGATATATTTGAAAGACATCTTGATCCCATCTATCCTTTTTTTTTTAATTTACCTTGTCATGCAATTAATGTCAGTTTAGGTGTGGTATTGTAGTTTAAATCTTGGCAAATGTACATTAAAAACACATTATGATGTTCAAACAAATATGGTAGGATAGAAAATAATCATTAACAAAGCTTGATTAATCTATGTATTTAAGCCAGTTTTATCAAGGAAGTTAGTGCCATTTCATTACTTCAGCTAGGGCTTTCATCTATTATGATCCATCAGCATTTCCTAATAAACTCAAATTTTTTTGAAAAGCATTTGGCCAGGAGTTTCTTAAAAGGACTATTTCCAGCAAAAGAGCTTAGTCTACTTATAAAACTAAGCAAAGCAAAATTGCTTCTCTAAGTTTGATTTTTATATACTAAATAAAAACAACTAAGTTTATTGCTCTCATTTTTATAAATAGTTGCACTTTTTCCTTTGACATTTTTTTCGAAACATTTTAATGTCACTGTGAAAAGAGAATGATTTCATAAAGAATTTTAGTCATCCATGTGTGAGTACCTGTGTATAGAGATTAACAGAGATTGCAGGAATCACTCACTGCCTTCATGATGCCTCTGACTTAGACAGGGACACATGGATTTTCACAATATGAAAAACAAGAGCTCAGTAAAGGAGATTTAACAAAGCAGTTCATGATTAATCACTAAGCAAGAAGTATAAAATAAATGCTGCTGCAATTTAGAAGGAATGAACACTGGGGATACAGTGGTTTGGAGACAAGCTTGTTGTATTACCGATATTATTATTTAATCAATTTTAAATTAAACAGTAACATTCAGGAATAGTTACAAAACCAATTGTTCTTTTTTTTTGGTCCAAAAGAAGGTTTGAAGAAATTTGGAGTTTAAGACAAGACAATTATTTTGAGGTTAAGCCATCAGACAATGTTAATTCCAACCTTGATGAAATGCATCAATGCCTCTACTTTATCTCCAAAACAAGACTTACGGTTTTGTTCACTAAAACAAAACTCATGAGTGTTAAAACAGAATTTTTGACCTGTCTTCTTTCAGTTGGGTTCCTTCCGAAGCTGCATTGTGGGGCTTATAGCAGACAGTTCACGGACACTTGAGTTGAGTCAGCTGTTTGAGCCCAATTGTTCACTCCTTGACTCCTGCAAGCTCAACATTTTGGGTGTCAAATCTGTTCTGCGCTAAATGTAGCAATTGCTGCAACAACCTGAAGAATACATTGAATTGGATTTTCAAAAGTGATCATGAGAGATCTTTAAAGAGAAGTTTGGTGAATATGCAACACTCTGAAATTAGAATTCAGGCATGAGGGGGCCTGAATTAGTATTAGTGTTGGTTCCCCTGGGGAAGCCATAACAAACCAAAAACTGAGTGGCTTAAAAAACCAGAAAAGTATTATCTCACAATTCTGGAGGCTCAAAGTCTGACAGTAAGATTTCGTCTGGGCTGTATTCCATCTGATGCCTGTAGAGGAAGATTTTTCCTTGCCTCTTCCAGATTTTGGTGTTTGCCAGCAATTCTTGGAGTTCTTTGGCTTAGAGATGCATAATTTCAATCTCTGCCTCTGTTGTCACATGGCGGTCTTCTCTTTTTTGTCTCTTTCCCCTCCTTAAAAGGACTTGAGTCATAGTAAAGTAAAAACCCACCCTCATCCAATATGACCTCATCTTCAGTAACTACATCTACAACAACACTATTTCCAGCTAAGGTCACATTTTGAATTCTGGGTTTTAGGACTTCAACATATCTCTTGGGAGGACACAATTCAACTGGTAACAAGGCTGTTTTAATTCTAGGAAGTAGAAAGCCCAGGGATTAGTTTGTTTTTGCTACTGTAACAAATTAGCACAAATTGAGTGGAGCAGTCTGGGAGTCAGAAGTCTGAATGGGTATCACTGGGCTAAAACCAAGGGGTATATAGGGCTATGTCCTGCTTTGGAGGCTCTGGGAGAATATCTGTTTTCTTGCCCTTTTCAACTTCTAGAGGCTGCACTTACTCCTTGGTTTGTGACACGTTTCTCCATCTTCAAGGCTAGCGATGGCCAGTCAGGCTTTCCCCACAATGTCATCTCTGTGGTTCTGACTCTTCTGTCTCCCTTTTCTCAACTTAAGACCCATCTGAAGATAATGGACCTACCTAGATAAGCCAGGATAATCTCCCTTTTGTAAGGTCAAGCAATTAGAAACCTTAATTTCATCTATAACTAAATTTCCCCCATGCCATTTAACAGAATATATTCACAGGTTCCAGAAATTAAGGTATGGTCATCTTCGGGAGGCCATTATTCTGTATACTATAGCACAACACAATTTTTCTTTGCTCTTGAAACAAATTTATTCCTTCATAAAGTGACAGAAAAAATAATTTGACCCAGAAAGCCTCTGAGTTCATGTGTGTATCAATTCATGCACTGATTCATTTAAAAATGTTTCTGAGTGCCTACTATCTGGCTGGAAACTAAACACGCCTGAGTTCTTCCTCTCCCTGAGCTCCCAGTCTAGATTAGGAAAACTTTTATGAACAAGAATTGCAGTAAATGAGAAGTTTTAGAACTCAGGTCCATTGATAGTCTACTCACAACACAATAGAGGAACACAAAGGACTTCTACTGACAGGATCATGCAAACTTCTTAGAGAAAGAGGCAATTGAAAATGGTCTCAAGAGTGTGTAAATGTTTACCAGGTAAAGTGGGGTCGAGGAAGGCAGAAAGAGAAGAATCTGTATAAATGCAGAGAGGCAAATAATACAGGGTTATTTTCAGGGCATTACAAGTGGTGCCTATCGCTACAGCATATGAAGCAAAAAAAAAAAGGGAGATAAATTGGTGCTGGAAGGAGGCTGCATTCAGGTTACAGGTGGCCTTGTATGTCAGTAAAGGGAACTGAAGCTTCATACAGAAGGACCAGGTTTCTTACCCTTTTCAGGGAAATAGCCCCTTTTAGAATCTGACGAAACCCTTGAATTTCTCTCCTCAAATATGTACAAATCTGCCTATAGAAATCTTTTACATACAATTTCAGGGGTTATAAAACCTTAATTTAATCTATAAAGCTGTTTGGAGTCTGTGGACTCCAGGTTAAAAGATTGAAGGAAGTGAGGAGGGAGAGGGAGAGAAAATACTTGTGGAATTATTAGCAAACTGAAAAAATTTGTAATATAAGTGGATTTATGTTCATAAAAATTACTCTGGTGTGTGAATGGAAGTGAGGAGGATGAATCACGAGACAGGAATAGGAGACCAATTCTCAGTTGTCCAGATGAGAAATCGATAGCAGTAAATTAGGGGCTTCCCTGGTGGCTCAGTGGTTAAGAATCCACCTGCCAACGCAGGGGACACGGGTTTGAGCCCTGGCCTGGGAATATCCCACATGCAGCGGAGCAACTAAGCCCGTGTGCCACAACTACTGAAGCCCGCTCGCCTAGAACCCGTGCTCCGCAACAAGAGAAGCCACTGCAGTGAGAAGCTCTCGCACCGCAACGAAGAGTAGCCCCCGCTCGCCGCAACTGGAGAAAGCCCGCACACGGCAAAGAAGACCCAATGAAGCCAATAAATAAATTAATTAATTAATTAAAAAAAAATAAATTCTTAAAAAAAAAAGGAGCGGTAAATTAGCAGCATTCTGGCTATTTTGCCATAGTCTTAAGATAAACATTTACAAAGAGGTTCTTAGTTATTTGTAACACCTTTTAAGAAATTGGACTATATGGAAAAAATGATAAAGAACTTGTAAAGAGGAATAATACCAGTAAGTATTGAAATTCTTGAGTACTTTAATGATAAGGTGGGTTCAGTATTTACAATAGATTCTAATAGGTAAAATATAGAGAGAAAAATTAGGGGATCAAGAAATATCGAAGTGTGCACACATTTTTAAGAGTTTTACTGAGGTATAAACTACATACTATAAAATTCACCTATTGTAAATGGTTAATCTAATGATTTTTAGCAAATTTATAGAGTTCAGCAAGCATCACAACAATCCAGGTTTGGAATCTTTCTATCATCCTCCTAAATTTATGCTAAACTCTGCTCCTCCCTCAAAGTTACTTTGTGCTCCTACACCTAACCCTAAGTAACCACTAATGTACTTTGTCTCCATGTATTTGCCTTTATTTTTTCATTTATTGTTGTCATACCTTCCTTTAATTCTTTGAACATGGTTTCTTTTACTTCATTGAACATATTTATAATAGCTGCTTTGAAATCTTTGTCTGCTAAGTCCAACAACTGGGGAGTCTCGGATACAGTTTCTGTTCTTGGCTTATTTTTCCATAATATAGGTGACACACTTCTATTTCTTTGCAAATCTCATTATTTTTTTGCTGTTGTTGTTGAAAACTGGAGTTGTTAAATAATATTTTGTAGCAACTCTAAGTTCAGATCCCACCCCCCGCCCCCGAAGGTTGTTGTTGCTGTTTTGTTTGTTACTTGTTTGGCTAAGTCTGTCTCTCCCATGCATAACTTAGTTGTCAGCCAATGGTTAGAAAAAGGTTGTGCTCAAGAATGTGAAGCCAGTAACGGTATATGTGTGAATGAATGGTATATGTGTGGGTAGGGGAGTGTTATTCTGTCTTTGCTTCTACTCCACTGGAATCTTTCATGTTTTCTTTGCACATGTGTGCAGCCTCAGTTTTGACCAAGAGTGTGTGGCTAGTTTGAGTCCTCTTAGGTCTCTGCTTTGTGTGTATGCAGACTGAAGCCAGAATATGCTTCCTTCAGTCATAACCGCAAGACGGTTACTTCTACCAATAATATTATTGAATGTGGTCATTGCTTACTCTTCCCATTTGAATGGGTTCCCTTTGACCACAGAAGCAAAGCAGCCAGTTCTCATGGACTGCCTAATCCTATCAGAACTTCCATGCCCACTGAGCTGGGAATGGGGATGGGAGAAGCCCTAGGCAGAAAAAGCCATGGAGTCCTACTGTCCTTACTTGAATTTAGCAGTTCTTCAAGCATAAATGCTTCTCTGATGGTTGCATGCTTTTGTTTGATATCCAGAGCATGGAAATGTTTGTTATATTCTTTCTGTCCAGCTTTACAGCTGATTTTGGGGGAGGGTTTCCATCTATCATCTCACTTGGCCATAGCTGGGAATCCCTTACCCATAAATTTAGGCATTTTATCCACTACTCTACTTATTCATGCATGCGTAAAACCATTAGTATTTTATTTTATCTAAAAAAGCAATATTAATTTTGGATGAATTATACATATAATCCCTCTTATCTCTGCAAAATAATGTTATGCAGAGTTATGATTGCAAAATAGGCTGGTTTTCCTGTTTAGGTTGTAGCTTACTTTTTAAAGACTGTGCATTCATAGAATTTAACTTATTTTGTGTTAGCACAAATTAAATGGAAGTTTAAAAAATCTTTCTCTGAAACAAGCAAAATTATATAACATGTATATTTCAAAATACAATTTTCTCATTAATTGATTCACTCATTTGATTACTTAGCAATTAAAAAAACATCTGCTCTGTAGAGTCAACTATTACATTAGTGCTGTGAGGATAGATGCAAAGAGAAATCATATATGGTCTCTGTCTTTCACCAGTGCTGTCTATTAGAGAGTTAAGAGTTTTATTAAATAATATGCCACAAATATTTATTGAGTACTGACTATGTGCTAAGAATTGTGCTCAGAACTAAGAAATCATAATACAAAGAGGAATTATAATAATTCTCCAAATTCCAGATAGATTCTCAATTTAATATTTTTAGAATATAAAAAATCACTTGAGCTATTGTAATTTTTGGTTCACCAGTGCTATTCTGCACAAAGTTAAAAATACCTATTGTTTACTGAAAGCTTACTGTTTATCAAAAACAATGCCAAAAGCTTTACTTGCATTAGGTCATAACAAATATATAGGTGTTAGTATTTTTATCTCCACTTTTCAGGCAAGATATTGTGGCAGTACCTTGCCTACGATTACAGGTCTAGCAAATGGTTAGGTGACTCAGTTAAATTCAAAAAGATAATAAGTGGCTGAACTCAAAATTGAACAGAAGACCTAATTATAAGTCTCTGCTTTCTCTCCTTCTTTAATTAGATCCAATGGACATGATTTTGTGTAATACATAAACTTCAATAAACAATGAATATTAACCCAGTATCTCTTAAAATAGAACAGCAATCATCTAGTGGATGATATACCTCAATGTAAATTTCATTGAAAAATACTGTCTTTGGATCAATGTACAGATCCAAAGTCAATGGTTCCTACATCTCAGTGTAGTAACTTGCATGGCTTCTGGTCCCCTTCAGATAAGGCACACCATTTCTTATGTGGAGAGTATGATAAAATGCTAATTTTGTGTTTACTCAATATAAATTATTTTAGAAGCTATTATTGTTAGCAATTTCTCCTTCGCCTACCAGCCCCCACAAATCACCCATTAAGATCTCCGATAATACACTTTTGGAAAAGTGGAATTAACATTAATATGAAAAACAAGAAAAAGATCAGATTTGAAAAAATGAGTTAAATTATGGACTACTAGAGCATTAAGTAGGATAGCTAAAGTGTAGAAGAGAAACATAGTCTTAGGTAAAAGAAGCTTTTAGAATCACTGAGGGTCCTACACCTGAGAAGAATATTGGGAAATTAGAGACTACAGACTCTGGGTGATGATGTGTCTGGGTCAGTTCATTAACTGTATGTAGGATTCTAGCGGGGAATGTTGATAATAGGGAGGTTGTGTACATGTGGGAACAGAGGATATATGGGAAATCTCTGTACCTTCTGCTCCATTTTGCTGTGAATCTGAAATTACTCTAAAAAATAGAGTCTATTTTTTAAAAAGTTGAAGGTATTGAGAATTGTGCCTGGATGAACAACGTCAACAACAGTCTTTTTTTTTTTTTTTTTTTAATTTTTATTTAGTTATTTATGGCTGTGTTGGGTCTTCGTTTCTGTGCGAGGGCTTCCTCTAGTTGTGGCGAGCGGGCGCCACTCACTATTGCGACCTCTCTTGTTGCGGAGCACAGGCTCCAGACGCGCAGGCTCAGCAATTGTGGCTCACGGGCCTAGTCGCTCCGCGGCATGTGGGATCTTCTCAGACCAGGGCTCGAACCCGTGTCCCCTGCATTGGCAGGCAGATTCTCAACCACTGCGCCACCAGGGAAGCCCAACAATAGTCTTTTAACTTGCTGTTTGAGCAATAGAGACTAGCATTTGATACACGAGAGGACAGGCTAAGATCAGAATCAGGGAGCTAAATCCGAACACTAGCTAGATCAAAGCAGACATTTATTACAAATCAGCAGAAGTTA
This sequence comes from Eubalaena glacialis, assembly GCF_028564815.1. NCBI lineage: Eukaryota > Metazoa > Chordata > Mammalia > Artiodactyla > Balaenidae > Eubalaena > Eubalaena glacialis. The sequence continues at coordinate 49,324,577 of NC_083723.1, forward strand.
ATTTGTGCCTCCCTCCTTCCAAACACACATACTTTTAAATTTTTAATTCTAGTCCGTTTCTGTATAGTTACTAGGGAGAAGAAACTTAAAAGAAACCAAACTAAAATGTGTTTGTGTTTTTCATAGAGATAACAGCTTAAGTAAGAAATTGGGAACAGTATTCTGATCTGTATTCATTTAAGCACAAGGGTGATATAGGTGAGACAAGGGAATTTGGGGAGTCAGAAAAGAAAATATGTGCCTTAAATAACAGGGTCTTTTGGAGAAAATAGGAAGGAATTTGGAGCAGGCTTGTAAGTATTGCTGCATTGAGTTGGAAAAATTCCCTGAAAATGTCCTGTTCTTTGTAGGAAAGTCCTAATTTATCAGATACTATCTCAATTCAAGACTTCTCACTTCCACATCTTCTCTAAATGTTCCCAATATATCATTTTTCAGAAAGGAAAGAATTCTTTTGTTTAGTCTCATGGAGTTTTTCCTTTGAATTTTTTGGTTTCAGAAAATTAGGAATTCTAAACAGAAATTGCTGATGAAATCTACAACAGATGTGAAGAGGCTATAAAATTTGTGAACAAGGAACACCTCTTCTATGAACTTGAGTTGAGTTGCATACTAAATACCCTCTACCCCAAAGGCTAGATTCATTTTGTTTTCTGAATTTTAAATCTGGGAAGAAGAAAGAACATGTCCGTTTCTTCTTTAGCCACAATAAAATTAATAATGCTTTCTTAGTTCAGCTTTCCAAGCCAGATACAAAGGAAGCTGAATGTAAAGAATTGTGGAGACATTGACAAGATGAAAGGAATTCCTGCCACTTTCATCAAATCTTAAAGCAGAAGCACAGAGTAGTAGCCACGGGCAATCCTCACTTCTAAATAATAACATGTCAAGCTGCAGGTGTCCCTGGGGATTGAGGAATGTCTATGGTTTATGTGCCTTTTTCTGTCTAGGGTTCCTCAACACATCTGTATATATTTTTGGAACAAATCAATGTTAGTTCCATTTTTAGTTTATATTATATGATAATTTGTAATAGTAATTTTTCTCCACACATTCTACTCAACACTTTGGACTCCTGGGCTTGGTATAGTCACTTTTTTTTGGATTCATTTTTTGAATTGTGCCTCGCCTTTCTGCCTCTGAGAGTCCATGAACAGAATCTAACAAAAGTCCGATCTCTGTGTGTCATCTCTCTGAGGAGCTATTTGTGATTGTAAAGGAATGTTTTCCTACACTAATTCTTAGGTTCTCTCCATCAAGTAATTGGGCTGACTTTGGACTCATATATATTTTTGATAAGAATGTCCCTGGTGAATGGGGAAGGTTCTGTTAAAAAGCTTTTACATATTGATGTTTGCTTGAATCAGGCTTTGGTTTTGTGTTTTTCAAACATGCTATGGAAATACTCTTTTTTTTTTTTTTTTTTTTTTGTCCAACATATTTTACTAGTTTTACTACTCTACTGTGTAAATAAAATTGAAACCATTGAGGAGGGAGGGAGAAACCAATATGTCAAAGAATCACACCTATTAACAAGAAGTTACTGACATAGGAATTAAATTGGCAGGAGTGAAAACCTCATTACATATTATGTGTTCCATTTGATTTCATTTTAGTACCAATACCAACATTTTCAGATGTTAAAATATTTGGCAAGGATAAAGCTTCATTTCTTTCTATGAAACTAATACTAATATATTTTTTGTTGTTAACTGTATTTCCTTTGGAGAACAAAAGTATTCTCTAGAAAATTATAAAAGGCTAAATAAGCCTGTAACAATTGCTTCTCTACCGTATAATTTTTCTTTTGAGAGTTTCTTGTGAAATATAAATAAAATCAATTTACTGAATAGCAAGTGTTGGGTCAAATGGCATTAAAACTTTGATTGGCCTCTTTATGAAATAGCAGATCTAATGTCAAGTTTTACTTAATTTCATGGGTTTACTCTGGAACAAATGGAGAACAAGAAACCACACAGGATAAATATCTATTCATTTATTTATTTGGTTGTTCTGGGTCTTAGTTGCTGCAGGTGGGCTCCTTCATTGCAGCACGTGGGCTCCTTTGTTATGGCACATGGGCTTCTTAGTTGAAGCAGGCAGCCTCCTTAGTTGTGGCATGCGAACTCTTAGCTGCAGCATGCATGTAGATCTAGTTCCCTGACCAGGGATCGAACCTGGGCCCCCTGCATTGGGAGTGTGGAGTCTTAACCACTGCAACACCAGGGAAGTCCTCACACAGGATTGTTAAGTATCCATCTACTTCTCTGTCTTCTCATGAAAATTAAACATCAATTTTAAGTCATACGCCTTTTTTAAAGGGTATTTTTATTTTCTATCCATCGTATGGCATATGTAAAAAAAAAAAAAATTAAAAAAACCCCTAGTTTTGTATTTTTCTTTATTTGAAAAAGAAACTGGAAATTCCCTGGCAGCCCAGTGGTTAGGGCTCCACGCTCTCACTGCCGAGGGCCCGGGTTCCATCCCTGGCGGGGAACTAAGATTCCCCCAAGCCACGCAGTGCGTCCCCGCACCAAGAAAGAAACTCCTTCAAGTTTTGTGGAATTGACAAGAAAATGTATCCCAACTCAAAGCATAACTGTTTTACTACCTATTCCTTACAGTCCCCTCAAGCTCTAACACTTTCAACATATTCAATGTTTCCTTATTTATGCTGTTGAACCAGTGAGTGGAATGAAGAACTGCATATCTTTCAAAAGTATCCCAGGGTAACATAGTTGTCTCTTTATGTGGGGAATGTAATTTTGCTTTTGCCCATATCCCTTTATCCTAGCTATAAAACAGTATGAGGTATCTTCTCATTTCTGCTACTTGTGAAATGTGTGATTGGGGACTGATTATTTATCTTTTCTAAGTGTCACGTTCCTCTCTGTAAAATGTGTATGTGTGTGCTGAAGAGAGGGCAAGGTATTAATTTTGGTACCAACTTTACATGGTCGTTTAAAGAATTAAATGAGACAATTTGTAGAGAACTTATAACACAGTGCCTAGCACATACTTTTAAAAGCCCTCAGAAAAGGTTAGCTAGCCGCCAAATAACACCAAACTAATTTAAATCAAAGTTTATTTGAAGGATTTATCAAATACTTGAAAATTATTAAAAGTTCATAGAAACTTTGTTCTTTGAAAACCTAAATTTCCTAACACAATGTTATGAACCTTGGGAAGGAAAACTCAACTATCAATAGTGTTATATGTTAAGATGATTGTATGTAGTCCAGCATTCAATCACACTCTCTAGCAACATTTTATGACATATATGCGTGGACTGTATACATTTACTGTTATATAGCTATTTACAGTTTCTACTGCATTCTGCGTGAGCTATGTGGGTTAGTAGTAAATTTAACAACCTACCATCTGTTGCTGCTGTTAGAACCTAATGTAACAGTTCCTTGATATCATAAAAATTTGTAGTCCTACCATATGCCAGATGCTGTATTAATTACCATTTTCTCAAATTCTCACTGTGTAAACGTATAATTACCTTATAAGTTTGGTAGTATAATTCACATTTTGCAGTAGAATAAATGGAGGCTCATAGATAGTAATTGATGTGCTCAGGGTTATAGAGTTACTCAGTAGCAGAACTAGGATTCATATGGTCATATTTGCCGTTGTCCTGCCATCTGAATGAACCTTGGGCATAAGGTAGGGGTAGGGAAACTAAGAAGAAACTCTGTGGTTGTACAATGGCAGTCTAATATGTTGAAATTACCTTTTTATAGTTAGGGATCAATGAAGCTCCTGGTATGATTGTTCAACTTCCATCTATTTCTGGTCCCTCTTTCCCAGTCTTATCAGCCCTTAGCCTTTGAAGGTGTAGTCTATCCTTACCCCTCCTTCTCATAACCAGGCTTATTTGAGGCGTAATTCTACTTCTTGAACTCTCATTCATTTTAATTATTTTATTTCTGCTTGTATTATTCTTTGAAATGACTCTTGTTAATACCCTTTACTTCAAATTATTATCTCACATTCAAAGGAACATATCTGAGTTTAAGTGAGGTGACGTTATCATAGGAAAACTTTAAATTCATTTTACTTTATGTATAAAAGAAGAATAAGCCAGTAATAAACTTGGAAAATTAAGTGTTAGTAACATTATTTCAATCAATATAATCCAATGAATGATATTCAATTCAACATATTAGCTGCTGGATTTATAAGAAAAAAAAACCTATTTTAGCTCTTAAAGAAGATACAATCATATAGATAGACTCACATTTTCAATCATGTGAGAGTACAATAATGGAAGTTTGATTCTGGGGCAACAGATGTCAAATACTATGGAATATAACTGATTCTCAAAAAATATGGATTGAGCCAAAATAAACGTTTTAATGAATAAATTAATGAAATGATAATATGTGATATGAAAATACATTAAGTGCTAATCATTAATGCTTGACTGAATAATAAACAGCAATGAATAAATTTCTTTATTGTTTACGAATATTACTTATTGGTTTAAAAATACCTTTCTTTTATCCTTCCTTGGCCAGATCTCAAAAGATATAGAAGTTCTAATCCAAAATGATAGACGTGATCAGGTTGATACATGACCTGAAGAGAGAGGTAAAGCTTAACTAGTTACCTAGACCACACACAACCCAGAAACTAAAGGAAAAAGGCCTGGTAGGGTAGGCAGTCTTCACAACTTTGCTGTAATGGTATGAACCATGTCGATTGTAACGCCTTTGTGGCATGCTATGGCAGTTGCTAAATTTTCTTTTTTTTTTTTTATAAATTTATTTATTTATTTATTTATTTTTGGCTGTGTTGGGTCTTTGTTGCTGCACGCGGGCTTTCTCTAGTTGCGGCGAGCGGTGGGCAACTCTTCATTGTGGTGCGCGGGCCTCTCATTGCGGTGGCTTCTCTTGCTGTGGAGCACGGGCTCTAGGGGCACAGGCTTCAGTAGCTGTGGCTCGCAGGTTCTAGAGCGCAGGCTCAGTAGTTGTGGCGCATGGGCTTAGTTGCTCCGTGACATGTGGGATCTTCCCTTACCAGGGCTTGAACCCGTGTCCCCTGCATTGGCAGGTGGATTCTTAACCACTGTGCCACCAGGGAAGTCCCCAGTTGCTAAATTTTTGAAAGTTATATCTATTTTATTTTCTTGGTTAGCTAAACATTTATAATTGTGTGTTTCTATTTACTCTGTTGTCAACCTTTGGCTTATAATTTAGTATTTCTCCATCCAAGTATTCAGTGTGTTAAGGGTCATTTTCCATCCCCTCCACTCTAGTAGGAGTTAAGAGGAGGGGAGAGCCATGTCTTATTCACCTTTCTAACTGGCCTGACATTCAGCACAGTCCTTTAACATGTGGAATTAGGTCAACAAAGCCTGTCGAATTAATGAATAAATAAGGACTTCACTCACCTCTTGGTCTTTGCCTACTTAGTTGTTCAGAGATTTCACTACTTCCTCCTTTTGCATCTTGCCCATTATCGGCAGGTAATCTTTCTTGCTTAAATATTGGGAAGATTATTGGGCTTAGTACTTTTTTTTTTAAGGTGGGTCATAGGCAGTACCTTTGGGAATTACATTACAACCTAATTACATTAGGTTGTCTTCCCTCCCACATGGCAACACTGCCTTACACCCTGGGAAGCAGCAGATAACGTATGACTGAAATAGTTAAGAACGTTCAGGAGAAGTTTAATGTAATTCTCCCTTGTCCTGTTCCTTCTTCCAAACAGATTTGAAAGTTTTAAATTTTGAAGAAAGATTATGGACAGGTGAAAATTTTGCATAGCTTTGTTCTCCAAAAGCCACTGTTAACAGAATTAAAAATACATCATATAAAATAAGCCTTAAAGAACTACTTATAGTATCAGTTTGATGAAGCAAATCCATTCCATGCTTTAAACTTTAGTAAATGGCTCTAAGATCAGTATGTAACCTGATATGAAGCCAACTGAATGTCTTTAAATTTGGTGTCATATTTTATCCTGAATTATTTTAAAAAAATATGGGTTCTTTGAAATTACAGTTCGAATTTGAGCTTCTAAGGAAACTTGCCAAGAGAGAAAAGTTTATTCCCTTGATTTTCTTAAAAAAAAAAAAAAAAGTAAAAATAATGGAGTTTATTAAATCTGAAACCTAGATTTTAACAAGTTGCTACCAACCTTCAAAGCTTTCTTTGAAACATACAGTTTCTTTGTGGGAGGGAATCATTATTGACTCTAAAGTAGTGTTTGCTTAATCCACCATCCATCATTACCTTCTTCTTGACACTTATGTTAGTGTACCCTAATATTCCTTTGAGATCTAGCAAGGGATTAAAAGTGTATGCTTGACACCGGACATATATTTTTTCTTCTTCTTTAGGGAATAGAGATAGTAGACTTGGAAATATATGTGACACACTCTTAAAGTTTAAAAAATATATTGCTGTCATTAAATACTAATATCAATTAAACCATACTTTAACACACAAATTTATTTTTGCTAAAAATTGACACTGTAGAATTATGTAGATTAATGTAAATAAGAGAATTACTTAGGTAAAACTGCAACAGCTTGCACATGAACTGTACTTAATGAAGCATTGATTTAAAAGAAAAATCACTGAGGGAAATTAAAGGGAGTCATTTCCTTAATTCATGTGTATAATGTTTCCGTGATTGAAATAAAGGTACAAATTACTGAGGAACTATTCAAAAGTAAAATAAGCAAAACCATTACCGTTTTATTCCAAACATTTGAGTAACCCTCGTGATGGGTCATTTCCCAGCTCACTGCTCAGATATCAGTTGGTGCCATGCTCCACTGGGGTTGTGCATAGTTTTCTTCTCAAAGTGTTTTTTAGGAGTTTGTGTTCATTACAAAGTTTATATATAGTAGAATCAGTCGCCCAAGTGCCTTATAATTACTTTTTAATGCAATATGCTACTTAAAAGAAGATTATTTTCCAACTTTAGTAACTTTTTCCCCATTAAGCATATTTATCTTTCAGCACACTAGCTATGGGGTGTTGGCTCTGGTGGTATTGCAGAAAGGACCAAATTGCTTCCTGCCGGCTAGGCAGCCATCCTAAAGTAACAATGTGGATCAACCTGACCCAGGCAGCATCAGTATTTCATTTAGTGTTATGAATTCTTTTGTTTTAAGTGTATTCCAGGAAAGTTAGCTGTTTACTTCTACATTTGTATTTTTCTTTAACCATTTATATTACAAGTCATACGTCATAGATTTTTAGCATTGGGAGGGACCATAAAGGTCTCTTTGTTCATCTCCTTATTTTTTAATTCTTACTAATAAAATCATAATGCATGATTTCCTAGAAGTGCAATCATGTAGTAATACGATCCTTTGCAAACACAATAATTTGTCCTGGATAATTCTAAATTGACTTTTTGTTCATTTGTGTTTTATTATTTTTAATCAAGAATGTGTTCTGCAATATTGCAACATTAGACTGCTGCCCTGGACAACCACTGCAGCGGTTTTGAAATTCGTATTAATGATATTCCAATAATGATAATAGTAGTGATATGCAAATAATGGTGATCAGTGAGTAGACAGTTATGTCAAATGATCTTCTTTGTATATAATTTTCTATCTTTTTTTTCACAGTTTTTGAGGACAGGGATTTTGGACTCTTATTTTTCTATCTTAAGCACAGTGTCTATAACAATGCCTGTCATACAGTGGGTGCTCATTATGTAATGTTAAATGAATGTTATTTTTATTTTCAGTTCCTTTAACTTGCTTTTAATGGGCTGGAGTGATATATGGAAAATGTTAAGCATCTCCAGATAAGAGTAATCTTTAAATAAGAAAGGGAGGTGGAGGGAAGAGAATGAACATTTATTGAAAATCCACTCTGGGCTAAGCATCACACTAGGAACATACTCCCCTCATTTAATATGCTCATCTTTACTCTATAAAGCTAATATTATCCCATTACACAGATAAAGTCATTTAAGCTCAGAAAAGTGATATGCCCAGGAAAATGCCAGGATTAAAAATACCAAGTCTCCCAATTCTAAATGTATATTTGTTTCTATTGTTGTTCAAATTCTGCTGTGGTCAGAACTACATTTGCACTAAATGTTGTAACCTATTTCCATTTACTATCGACTTGATGTCAATCTATGTAGAAGCTGACAGTTCCCACAATTTTTTGATGTAGAAAATTTTGTTTGACCTTAATAGGTATGGCAGACACTGTTGGTGTCCCACCCATTTTCCTCTGTGCTTACTATTCCTGAGAGCTTCCATTGTCAGCTCTGTGACTCTTTGCCTGAAGGTTTCTTTGGCCATCAGAACTCCCTAAGGGTTACATAGGGCAGGCGGGCAGTGGTAGGCAAGTAATGACCCTGGAAATAGCTCTCCATGACTGATAGGAATTAGTGGGTAAATAGCCACTAATAGCCCCTCCCCCTTCAATGGAGCAACAACTCTGCAGCATATTCCATATGCTTTCCTAGAGCTCCCCAGACGCCCACAGCAGTCATCTGCTCTATAATACAGACTTTATTGGCTATTTCCTTTTCTTTCTCATCTCCACAATTTCTGACCAGTTCTTCTTGGGATCACCTCTGAAATGAGCTGCATTCATTCAAATGCTTGTCTCGCATTCAGATTCTGGTGGAATACAATGTAAGATACAAAGATGAATTTTATTATCCCTCTCCACAAGTAAGGAGAGACTGAGATTTAGAAGAAATTGATACCCATTCATAGGGAATAAATGATCAAGTTTAACCTGAGTTTTCTGTCTCCCCGTGCATCTTACTTTCTGTGAAGAGTCTCCAGTTTCTTTTCATGGCCTGCCTAAATATGGTGGGTGTAGCTGTCTGTTATCACAGCTTTGTAGTATTTCCTTCCTCTCCACGTGTACAAAAGCAGGGAGGCCAAATCAGTGTGCCAGTTTCTGCTTGGGATAAATGTAGTTTTTGGTTTGGGATGGCTTGGGACTTTACTTTCTACCTGAATTGAAATATTACACCTATAGCTAATACCAATTTGGGGATCTTAAATTTAGACTTTAAGCAAAACAGGATTTTCCTGAGATTAGCATGCTAAAACTACGCTCAAATCTTAATAGACATTTCTTCTATCTGCTTTCACCAAGGGTAAAATACACAAATACACAGTTGAGTTGAATTGTAGGCAAAACTTTTCCTATATTAAATACTGCATTGCAAGTCTGAAGGTACTAGGTTTATGCTAGTCATTGTTTTGTCCCAGTTTGTGTCTTCTGACACCCTGTTTATACTGGCTGCAGGGCCCGGACTATTTCTGTCTGCATTGTCAGGCCTGACAGAGGAGGCCTTTTGACTCTCCCTGCATGTAACACAATACCCCACAATTACTACTATTACTAGATACGATGCTTTCGTTACCCTGTTTCCTTTCAAGGTTAGTCTTCTGTCTCTCTTTTCTTCTTGAATTTTCTCTCTCCTGCTTCTGAAAGCCTTGTGTGTTCTGTGTATTCCATGAGGTGTGCTACCTTGGCTGTCACTCTTCTGTGGCATGTCGCCTTGAACCCTGTGGTCACTCACTCAAAATGCCACCAACATCCACAATTAGGCTGCACTCCTTCTGGTTTTTCACTTGTAGGTTTTTTTCTGTCTCGGGAGTTTATTTCCTTACGCAACTTGCTCTCGAATCAAGTCATTCAAAATTTATTTGGATTTTTACATGGAACATTAGTTGATGCTGTTCATCAATTTGTTTTCTTTCTCATGTATGAGATTTTAAATTCCAGGAAGGCAGATACAAGATGCTGTGTTTCTTGTTTCCTAGTATATCCCCAGGTCTCAGCACATATCCTACCATAAGGTAGTTATTTGAATATTGGTTGAATAAAAAGGCCTCTTGCTCAGGGAAGGTATTGGAGATCTCCCTTTTAGGAACTAATGCCATTGGTATTTGAGCATAAGAGATCTGGCTGCCTGTAAGACAGGTGACGAAGAGGAAAAAGCAAGATCTGCTCCAGTGCAGTTCACTGCAGAAAACTTTTATCGTTTACTTTTTATAATATGAAATTATTTTTGCAAAGAAAAAAAAATACTGCCTACTCTACAAGGTGGTTGTCTAGTTTCATTGAGAAAACAAGAATTTATGAAGGCATTCCACAGGAAAAGAGCTATGATTTTTTTCCAGTGCATTTTTCTCTGCAGTTAATGTAACTAATAAGTTGAACAAACATAATTTGTGCTGTGTGATTATAAAATGATTTGTTGTCTAAGTGGACATGGTTCAACGGGCTAGTTTATCCCTTTTATCAGTAAACCATCCTGGACATTTTAAAGGAAGCTCGTTTCTCATGGTAAAATCATATTAAAACATAAAGGCTGCCTCACAAGCCAATTGTTGGCTAAAATTTATCTGGTGGATTTAACTAAAGCAAGAGATCAGACCAATTCTGTTTCCATAATAAACAATAATACTGGCTAACATGTTTGGGTGCTTTCTAAGTGCCTAGTACTATGCTGTTTTATATAAATTATTATATGAGAAGAACATTATTGTGTGATGTTATATACCAAGGGCCATTCTGTACCTTACACGTATTAACCAATTCAATCTTCACAACAACGCTATGAGGTAGATGTTATTATTATCATCCTGATTTTAGAGACAAGGGAACTGACGAACAGAGATTAAGCAACTTAACGTGCCAGTCACATAGCTATGAAAGTCCAAGCAAGGATCTTTCCTGTATCTCATGATCCAATTTAGGACTCAAAATATCTTGTTGAAATATCTGTTTCTGTCAGTTCTACTCTCAAGATTATCAAGTTCTCAAGGGAATTGACTAAGTATTATTTAATTTTCAATTCCAAGTACTTAGTGCCTGGTAGATTGAGATTGAATTGAACTTTCAACCTTGGACTTTGAAATTCTAATATTAAAAGAATTCCTATTTACATAAAATTTTTAAAAAACTGATTATTAAATATCCTTCCAAAATGCTGGTTGAATAAATTATTCAGCAAAAATATAAGCATCAGTGAGAATATTAGCTAAATAATGTTAAGAATTTGCTCTTCCTTAAACAATTATCAGTGATTAATATTTTGTTAGATCACTACAAAGATCCATTTTAGGCAAAATAATGGAGCTTCCATTTCCACTGTTGTTATTTCGTCTTTACTTTTGACCAAAATTGGTCCATGTCTTTCCTAAGATTTGTACATGATCCAGAGCCCTTGGCTTCTTGGTATTCTTCCTAAAACTACAAACTTTTCAAGAATAACTTGAACACTACAACTTTTTCTGATACCAATGATAACTACAGCAGGAGACAAAAATTTTAGTTTGTGCTCGGTCAATTATTCATCTACTCCCAAATCAAAAGTGTTATGTTTATATAAGAAATTCAGCCTTTATTAAAAGTCATTAGTATAGAAAAAAGGTTTACATTTCAGAACCCAGCCTTGGACTTACTAAATTCTTTCATATGGTAAGTCTTCTAATTATAGCAGAATGCCTTAATAAATACTTTGGCTTTGAGAATATAAGTGGATTGTAAAGTAAAATACACTAATTCTACTTTGAACATTAATTGGATTTTGGACTCTAGCTTTAACATATTATTTGGGAGTTAATATTTATAAACATTTCTCACCCACCTCTTCATTCTGCCCTTACCTCCAAGCAAGAAAACATAGTGGTCATGGTTATATATTTATACAGATATCTACTTATACGATAAATAACTGATGTTACATAATCAATTCTACTGTTATATATTCTGAAGCTTTAATTGTAAGAACCTCTTGGCTAAAGAGAGCCCATCCCACATCAGGGACAAATACAAAGAAGGGCTGTTTCCTTTTCTTGTAAGCCACAACTAAACTTCACATTTATAAATGTTCTAGATTCCCTAAATAATCCCTAAATGTGCTAAGCTTAGTTATAATTGTCACAAAAACTGCATTCTGTTTTTAAGCGTATATATACAGAAATTTATACATTGTCTTATAATAAACAGAAGCTCAGAGTAAGAGCAACTTCTAATGTGTCTTAGAATAAATCAAAAGTGACTATAGAGATTGTTAGTGAAATAGCCCCATGTTTCAAATGAGAACTAAAATCCAGAACAATATATCTTCACAAGGTGTCAGATCCCACTCATAACAAAGCTGACCCTGATTCATAAGCATCACGGTTTAGAATATAAATTAGAATGGATAAGCAGGGGCTCGGATGGATCAATGTTCTTTGAGTCAACTAATCTATCAGGTTCCGGTACTCATCTTGTAAACGCTAAAATTGCAAATCACCATGAAGACAGAAAAACATTTTTCTCCAAGAAGAAAAACTACACATAAATGTTCTGCTGAAATGGGATCTCCTTTGGTTTAAGAGGAAAAAATGCCTGACAAAAGTGATAATAGCCCAAAGAAAATGGAGCAAGTTTTTCAGTGGAGTAATGCTAAAATTACACAGAAAAGAGCAATTCATTAGCTTAGGGTTGGCTGCAGTTGGGACCAGAATTGGCAACTTCCTTTGCACTGTTATTTGAGGGGAACATCAAGATCCTATTTCGCTAGAAATATGCTCAACCAGCCTCTGTGTTTCCTGAAGTTACTTTTGTCCTTCTTTGTAAGAATCAGGACATTGCTAACAAGTAGTTAGCAAATACATCACAGTCATGGCTAAAACTCTTGCTACCAAGAGTAGCAAAATGCGACCTCAGTTAACTGAGAAAGAAAGGAGTATGGGCTCATATCCAGGTCCCATGACACTGGGATGGGAGGATGTAGTAGCAGAGACATTGATCACTAGAGGAAGCTGCAAGAAACCACCTAAAAGAGATATGTGCACAACACAAAAAGTTGCACAACACAAAAGTTGCCTGTGTCAAATTGCATTGAGTCAATTCAAGACAACACTGATTGCAGTTAATTTGGAATTCCACATATTTAAATCAGGCCTTGTGTTACAAACTTTCATTGAAGGTTCTACTTTTCATTCACAACACTTACCATGGCTTCTAATGATGTATCTGTAGGTGTAATTTTTAAAAAATTGTTGCCCCCCAAAATAACACACACACACACACACACACACACACACCCCCACATACCGATACCTGCACATACAAGAGCTCTTTGGGTCTTGAGGACAAAAGATCTGATTACTTCTTTACGATTTTATCACCAGCCTCCAACTTGGGGGTTGACACATCAAAGTTGCTCAGTGAATATTTATTAAATGAATGAATGAATAAAGGTAATCCTAAATTGTATTTAAGAAATTTGGCTAGTCTGTGAGGCCTTTGTTTGATGTTATCTACCATCACTTAAATGATTTAATCCTGACAGGTAAAATGCAGCATCCACTGTGGAAGAAATAGAGTAATAGCCAAACTGTAGTAAACTTTAGGCCCACTTTTAAATGCCATAGGCTTAAATGTAAACAATTGCTAAGGGCTAAAGTATCAATAACAGGTCATGTGTTGGATAAGTTTAACTATGTAAACCATAAATAATTATTGCTTGTGAGATACCATGGCTTTTATGAAAACAAGATTCTCTAAGTCAAAGGAGTCATTTTTAAATCACTTTAAATAAATATGCTTGTGTGAGCCATCCACAGTGGCCACTGGGTCAGAATCCAGAACCACTGTGGTGTTGGCTCGAGCTCTAAGGGCTACTTCAAACTCTCTCACGTGCTCTTGATTAAAAGTGTATGTATATGTTGAAAGCCAGCAACATGTGGAAAAGAAACTTCTGCTCAACGATTATTTGCTTTGGGCAGAAAATGAACACCGCAGCTGGATTCTTGCTACATCTTTTTTTTCTCATTTTGACCACTGCTTTTGAGAATGAAGACATTGGATTGTTAAAAAGTGTTGTGGAAATTTAAATTTGACTTCTCTCTACTTTAAAATTCCAGGGGCTCTCCATAGTTCCCTTGCTTTCCTCCCATGTTAGGAACCCTTTGACCTATGAGAGGATCGCATTTTATTTTGGAGAAGGGACATCCTTAGGTCTCACTCCACCTACGACGAGAAACATTCTCTCCTGTCTCCTGCCACTAGAGCAATGAAAACATAATTTACTTTTGCAATCCAAGTTAGAATTCCACAAAAGTGAGCACAGCAATGGCTGATACAATGAATGAACGTGAGTCAAATTTAAGCTTTGACTTCTGGGCTGCAGGATCTGAACTTGCCACCCTCATTATTGAAGATGATTTTTTTTTTTTTCCACCAAAACTCATGTTTTATATCCATCCATATACATTGTTTTTCCTTAGGAAGCTTAGAAAGCCAGCCTGGTTGAATCTGTACTAAATGACATTGGCTGACAAATGTTTTGCAACTTCAAGGTCACTGTCATTTCTGCACAGGAATTTTAGCGCATCACTATGATATTGGGTTGAATTTTAAAAAGCAAGCAAGCAACCACCACCGCCACCACAGACCAACTGTGGGTGCATTTAAACTTCAGTTCCTTAAGTTAACTTTTGAAAGCCTTTAAACCGTTTTATATGGACAAAACAAGCAGTAATGGGAGTATTTAAATAAGCAGTTAATTTGATAGTGAATAAAAACATGCGGCATAATGTTAACCAAATGTCTTGCTGCTTGACATACAAACCAAACCTCACCACATTCCACCCTAGGGATGTCAGATGGTGCCTTGTTATACCATAGTGATAAATGGCCTTGAAAACTAGCAAAATGTCCTTCAGTTGCAAAAAAGGACCACAGTAGTTAGTGGATGAGTAACTCTGAGATAAGGGCCATCAAGGTGGTCAACATTGGGCCGATGTTTGTATCTAGATAGAATTTCCTAACTGCATTTAAGTATTTATTTTCTTTTATTTGTTCTCGGTATACTTTTGGTGTCTCTAAGACTAAAAGTCCTCAGTAAGTTATAGACTGATTCCTAAATTTGTGCTACTATCAGGAATAAAGGTGATATTAATTTTAATATAATTATAAATTAAGATTTTTATTTTAATTCTAGCTTCTATTATGTGTAAAGAAGCCTGTTTTTTTTTTTTTTTTCAGGCTGTTCAAGGAAAGAACAAGAAATAGGGTTTGCAACAGAAGCCACAATTACTCGTAAATAAATATCTAAGCAGCTGGTAGCTGTATTTTATTTTCAGTCTAAAGAGGAGCCAGGTGGTGTTTTAGGATTTGTCACTTTTAATGTCCTTTAAAAAAATAGACAGTGAGTTGTTCCAGCCATCCTCTTAATATATTCCAGTGCTATAAATCGTCTTCTAGCATATAAAACTATTCACTTAGCTTAATTCAATTATGCTTCTGTAGTTGAAGATTTTTGAATCCTTCTGCATAAGTAAATGTTTTGCCACTGATATGGTTCCATTTGTTTTCATAACCACTCACTGATACCAGATACTTTCCATCATAAAATGCTTAGGTTATAATTAAATTTCCCAATGGTTATCAAATAATCATGACGTGACAGTCTTGAAATAGAAGTTTAAGACATTTCTGAAGGGTACATATATATGAAGGAATAAGATTGATGTGCCATACTGGCTTTTATCTGACAATATACTGCCTCTCAATCTCTTAGTAGCTTTCAACATGGGAGTGAGTAAAATAACTGCAAAATAATTCAATGTCAGTCACTACAGATTTAGTTTGGGGACTTAGCTATGTATTTATAGATAGCAATGTGGACCAGGTAATGTGTACATAAGTGTGTTAGACTTGCCTAGCCAATTTTTTAGATCAGAATAGAATTTGTCAATCATTTGTCACCCACATACACTGAGGAATGTTGATAGAACCCCCAAGAGAAAATTTTTACGTGGTCTTTTAGATGTTTTATAGAAAAAAGGCAGTGCTATACATAGTTGGGTTCCTAATACTATTTGCCATTGATAAATGTCTGGAAGGCTCACAGGAAAATAAATAAAATAAAAATGTATCTAATAGTCTATGTATGTTATTATTACTAAAGAAGGTAAGATAATTTTTCTTCAAATGTGGTTCCTCTTTTGTGAATTATTATGTATAAGAGTTTACTTCTTTATAGTTATTTGGCAAATGGAAGAATCCTGGCTCTTGTATTTGCATATTGTGTGAATTGTGAATCACTATAAATAGACATAATTTAAAAAAGAGGAAATCAGGGATCACAAAAAGAAAGCATCTGGAAAATTGACAGCATGAAAAGCTAGAGGTTTATATAACAAAGGTTTATACAAAGACTGAAGGAAGATAACAGAAGGTAAATCTGGCTTAGAATTGTAGCTTGTGATATTTGGGAGAACGAAACAGAAATGTAGACGGAGTTGGTGGAAGATGCAAAGTGGGGGAAGCAAGGATCTGTGTATTTGAATCATAACAATCAGTAAAGCCATTAAACTTCTTGGCAGACACGGTAGACATCAGTCATGGAATACAATGTGTATTATCTATGAAAAAAACAAAACTATATGTAGCTTATTAAAATTACATACAAGGGGAATCTTGAAATTTTGTTTTAAGTAAGATGTGGTAAAATGTGAGGAAATAAATTGGAATTGAATATATTAATTTAAGGTAACTAAAATGTTATTGATCTTGACCTTAATTAGGTATGCCAGTGTTTTTGTTTTGTAGAATAAATAACTTTTGTGGTGGGTATAATGATGACTGGCCACTTATCATACTGCCACACATTTATAAAGTATATAAAGAAGCAGATTTAGTAATTGAGGATTTACTCTCTTGAAGAGTGATTTTTTTGGACTTCTGAGTTTTGCATGAATTCTCTGCAACTGGGAGATACTTGTTTAATTATTCTTGCACCTGACCTCTAGCAGTTTATGTTCCAAGAGTAAGTGAATTTGGACACAATATATGCTCTCAGTTTTTGTGGTGGGCAGCGTGTGTTTGATGGAGTCTCAGGTAGCTCCAGGCTTAAAGAATTTGCATAATGAGAAAGACCAGGAGTCTTAAACCTGGTCTATGAATGCACAGTTCCACTACGTATAGCCTACCAACTTAAATTTTCCCAAAAATCAACAAAGTACCACAGTGAATGGAAAATATGGCACTCATTCTGACAATACTATGGAAATGTTTTATATGAAAGCCAATCCATACCATATGTAAAAGAAATAGATTAATGTTATAAATGTGGCAAACATAAGAAACTCTCTGGAATTCCAAGGAGCTTTTTAGGAGTTTCAGTGAACCAGATTTTAAGAAGCATTTTCTTCTGTCTTACTGTCTACATAAGTGTTACAATCATTATACTACAGAGACTTAGAAAAAAACCTAAAGAATATGTGATCCACTTTTTTCAGTTTTTCATATTTAGAAACTGAAGAAGCAATATAATTTACAGTATGTTTAAGTTAGATTTTAATTTCTCCCTGAAAATATCGAAGAAATATTTCTCTTACATGTGAGTCCTGTGGGTATAACTTGACACTTGCATTATCACAGTCTCAGTTGAAACTTAGATTTTGTGGGTAACTCAAGCAAGACTGTGCCTCTCTAATGAACTGTGGAGCAGGTCGTTTGCTTTTTTAAAAAATTGACAAACTATTATGGACTTGTACTTTTTAAAAACACAATAAAATTAATTACTAGATAAATGATCAAGTACATAGATTGAAGGGCAATGTTACATTCTTATTTATAAATGTGTCTAAAATCTTGCTCTCAGTGTGACTTATGTTGTCACAGATCGGAAAACGTTTGTGGACCACATACTCTAATTTGAACGCCATTGAGTTAAGAAAATGGAATACCAAGAAATGTCTTGTAAAAGAATTTTTTTTAAATCTTCTCCTGAAGATAACCAATACACAAGAAAATTCGAGACTTCTGTCAAATACTCTACACAGGCATAATACCTGTGTAGTTTTATATACTCATACAAATATAACTGATAATTAGTACTATTATGCCATTCTAAGCCTCAGTTTGTCATTGTTAAATGGCCACAATGATTTTACTGAGCCCAAAAAGATTTTATGAGGATTGAATGAGGTAATCCATGCACAGAGTTTAGTGCAGTGAACAGTAAATGGTAGCTATTAATATTATTGTTGAATATGTTGCTTGTGGTTTCTATCTCTTCCTGTCTCATCCTCAGTTACTTTCTTAGTACTTCTAAGAATATCTGACAGTAAGCATTACTCTTGCCATGTATTTATTTGAAGAGTAGCATTTTAACAAATGTCTGGTCAGTATTTGTTTCCATAGAGAATTCCAAATTCTCCATGCAGTCCAAATCTCTGTCTACCAGAGATTTACACAATTGTTAAAGGATCTTTGAATTCTTTTGGGCTCAGCTTTTTGAATGACTCAGTTGTGGGTATCAGATTTAGCAGCATTCCTTCCAGAACATAGAGATGGGTGACACTCTCCGTGATCTATTTCTTCAACCAAGCGTATGCTGCACACAATTATAAAAATTTTTTGGAACTATGAGAATTCACACTACATCAAAGGCATAATGAGGGGCATTTAAGGCCAATTGTTCAGATATGACCATGTAGTTTCATAGTGATATGGTTCTCTAATTCTATGCTAAACTGTGTTGAGTTAATGCTTAAGATAACGCTTCTTTAAAAGAGCCAGTTAAGACCCTGGTTGCCACTTAAAGGATCAGCAAGAACGCTGCCATAGGCTATCCTACAGTAGATTATTTCAGATCAGTCCAGTGAGAAAGGTTAGCAAGTCATGGGAGACCCTTCAGTGAGCATCAAAAGTACTTGTAAACCTACTGCTGGGAAAACTGAATCCCACAAGTAACCATCGCCACTGATGGAGCCATCACCACTGACTGCTGATGAATCCTATCAGAAAGCTGCCAATGCTAAGTGAAACTGGAAGCAGTACCACTAAAGATTCTCCTCCCCTGTGCTCTCATATGACTGTCCCTGTCAACACTTACCCCATAGCCTTGTGATCCCTGCAGAACTTCTCAGACCTGGGGCTTCAGGTGCTTCATTTCTATATCACCAGCACTTAGCCTAGAGGCTAAAACATAGTAGAAGACAAATGAACATTTAATTAGGGAGAGAAGGAAGGAAGAAAGGAGAGAAGGAAGGGAGAAAGGAATTGAAAGAAAGAAGTAAATTAGTACATTGGGAGACATCACTGAGATTAAGAAATAGTCTCCAGGTTGGAAGAATTTGAAGGTCAAAGAATCCTTGTCCTGTCATTGTGGGTTACTCTCAAGGGTATTGTGTGTGGAGTGTGGGCTGGGCTACAGGTTGCTGAAGATGACTGGTTGAAATGGAGAAAAAAATAGTACATGTTGACCTTTCAAGTAAGTATCTCAATGTGAAGAAGAAATATTACTAGTGAATCTCATTGTGTTGGAAATCCAGAAATTTTTGGAAAAATATAGAAAATGTAAACTGTATTTTTTCTCATATTCTTGGTAAATGGCTTGACTTGGGAAGTTTTAAAGAAACATTTTGAAAATTTTGAAAGAACAAACCAGGATCAGATATCAAAAACGAGTTGTCTTTTGTTCTTGTAGAAGAGAAGTATTGTGGCACTAAGTTGTCAAGGCTGTTTTATAGGAAAAAAAGATTGAGGCTCATACTCTATAAATTTCTGTGTGGCTACAAAGTATGGGAAGATCAAAGAGAATTCATGCTTGTAAGAGAAACCAACAAAAATAAAAGGATGCAGTAAAACAGTGATAAACATAGAATTTATTTTAAAGTTCAGCCAAGGTACATGTCGCTCTTAGAGCCTAAAGGAACTGAATTCTTCAACAATATTTCCAAGATACTTCAGAGCATTACAAAGTACGGACTTCACTAAAACAAACATATCTTGAATTCACGATACTGATAGTGTTGTGATAACACACAAAAGGCTCTTTAGAGCATGTAGGATGCAAAGGAAACTTTTAGGGCTCTCAGCAGTCCCAGGCAGAGTCACTGGAAAAGTTGTAATATTGTGTTGAGTAGTGCCTTAACTCACATCCCAGTTGACTTGATGGCTGATTGTGACCAGGAGCCATTTATCAGGAGAAAGCAAGACAGATAATGAGTAATGTATCTAAGGAAAGGATGGAGCTTGTAAAATGTTGGTTTTGCAGGATAGTAAAGTCTGTTGGTGTCAAATGTTGGCTGAGAAAGCATGTAATTCTGATTTTTACCCTGTAAGAGAGAGCCTGGAGAAAGACTATGACATATATACCTTTTTCAAATTATAAGACAATGTTAACTGCTCATTAATCGAAGTATTATACTTAATCGAAAGAGATACACGCCACATTTTAATTCTTTTGAATCAAACGTAGAAGGGGTTGATGCGAAGAACTAACCACGGTTCCCTAACACTCCTTTTTTTCTTTTTTTTATATTTATTTATTTTTTGCTGCACTGGGTCTTCATTGCTGTGCTCGGGCTTTCTCCAGTTGCGGTGAGCGGGGGCTACTCCTCCTTTGCGGTGCACAGTCTTCTCATTGAGGTGGCTTCTTTTGTTGCAGAGCATGGGCTCCAGGGGAGTGGGCTTCAGTAGTTGTGGCTCGTGGGTGCTAGAGCGCAGGCTCAGTAGTTGTGGCGCACGGGCTCAGTTGCTCCATGGCACGTGGGATCTTCCCAGACCAGGGCTCGAACCTGTGTCCCCTGCATTGGCAGGTGATTCTTAACCACTGCGCCACCAGGGAAGCCCCCCTAACACTCCTTTTAAAAATAAATTTGCTGATTGCAGAGGGAGGACACATGAACAAAATAGCTGAATACATTTCTCAGGATGTACTTTTTTTAAGACTATTTTTACAATTAAATTTCATACATTCAAGCAATATTTTTAAAAACAGATGGTTTAAGGTTATAGTTATATATATATAAATAATTGGGTTTTAATCCTTCATTCCACTTACTCCTCTTTAGAGCTCCTTTTCTCTTCCGTTCTCTACACATAAGCTCTTTCCTTATACAATTGCACTACCAACATCTGTTTTCCAAAATATTTCTCTTCATTCTCTTTGCTCTCAGCCAATTCATCTTATGGGACTCTAGCATCTTGGCCCTGTGTCTCATAGGACCTAGTGTGGCAGAGAACTTTCACGTCCACTCAGTTCCATTTCTGAGTCTGATAGTTAAAGAAGAGACATTTATTTTTTTTTTGCTCTCAACAATTCTGACAAAGGTAAAACGTATCCTTGTTATCTTATCTACTCTTCCTACTCTCTACTTACACTACCATGGTTTGCACATGGTAAATGTTACATACATTTTGCTGAATGTTAACAGGATTGGCTGTTTTTTCATTTTGTTTTGTTTTTGTTTGTTTGTTTTAGCTCTCTATCAGACAATATCTTCCCTCCTGAGAGCTCCATGAGTGTAAGTGGAAATTGGGGCTGTCTTTCTATATTTTTTAATTAGGCGATCTAGCCACAGTCCATACCTCTCTTTTCAAACCCCACTTTTCAGGCATTTTAGCCCTTCTTTATTCACCTCTACTCTTTGGAGTCATGTATCTTATGTTCTTCATTATTACACTGCATGTGCTATACCATCAGAATTTATCTCTTGGTTGAAGAGGAAGTAATAAATTGCTTCATTGAAAGCAACTAATGACAAATAATTATCAGCCCGCTCTGAAGTCTCTTGCTTTTGCTTCCCCTGGGTTCTCCCAACTAGATGGATCCATTGATATGTCTCCTATCAATAAGCTGGAGCTTAATCACGTTCCATCTCCCAGACTGTCCCGTTTAAGTCAGGAATTGTTTTCAATTGTCTGTGTCCAGCAACTGAGAGCTAACATTTGTTGAGTACCATCAAAAACTCCTCACTGAGGCTTAAAAGGTAGGTTTTACTATTTTGTGTGGACAGATGGAGATATGAGACTTGGATTTTTTAACTTGCCATGATATAGATAACATTTATATGTTGGCTTAGAAATAATCCATCACAGCACATGGGCTCTGGTGCCCCAGTTGTAGTAGATGAGTTGCCTTATGACACATAAGAACTGAGGAACAAGCTTCCATGCTGTCCCTAATTGTATTTCTTTTACACTACATCTGACCACTGTGTTTGCCCAAGTAATAAAATTGAGCTGCTGCTTTAAGCTAAATTCTACAGAGTTTAAAATTAAAATTTTGGCTAGCTACTTTGCTTTCTCTAGTTCAGCTTTAGAGCTGAAGGCCAAACTCAGTAGCTGGGCAGTTTCTTTCTTAAAAAAATTATTTTATTGAAGTATAGTTGATTTATGATGTGTTGATTTCCACTATACAGCAAGGTGATTCATTTATATTATACATACATATATATATACTTTCTTTTCATATTGCTTTCCATTTCTGGTTTATCACAGGACATTGAATATAGTTCCCTGTGCTATACAGTAGGACATTGTTGTTTATCCATTCTATATATAATAGTTTGCATCTGCTAATTCCAAACTCCCAATCCATCCCTCCCCCATTCCCTCTCCCCCTTGGCAACCACAGGTCTGTTCTCTATGTCTGTGAGGGTGTTTCTGTTTTGTAAATAAGTTCATTTGTGTCATTTTTTTCAGATTCCATATACAAGTGATATATGATATTTGTCGTCTTTCTGACTTACTTCACTTACTGTGATAATCTCTAGAGTCATCCATGTTGCTACAGTTGGCAATAGTTCATTCTTTCTTTATGGCTGAATAATATTCCATTGTGTATATATACACTACATCTTCTTTATCCATTCATCTGTTGATGGACATTTAGGTTGTCTTGGCTACTGTGAATAGTGGGCAGCTTATTTCTTATTCTTGGTCCTGCTAGTCATCTCTCAAACTCTATTCCACAACTCACCCCTTAACTTATAGCTCAGGCTGGTGACTGAGGTCCTGTTGCCTATGGATAGATAACAACAATGACATACCAGCCTACAAATGCCTGAGTATTAATTGCTGGAATGCTCCTCTTCTTCTGCCCCTCACTCATCTAATTAGACTTTCATTAGCAGGCACTTTCCTTTTACAATGGCCTCCCTGATTGCCATTCTAGAGGGTCTTTCTTTGGCAAGGGGGGCCAACTGGTCTCTGGCATGGGGCACAAACCTTGAACCAGGACCTTGTTCCCTTCTTTTCTTTTCATGAAAATCCTTGACTCCCTCTCAATCAGCTTAAGTTATAGTTTTTTTTTTAATAAATTTTAAAAAAAAATTTATTTATTTACTTATTTGTGGCTGTGTTGGGTCTTCGTTTCTGTGCGAGGGCTTGCTCTAGTTGTGGCAAGCGGGGGCCACTCTTCATCGCGGTGCGCGGGCCTCTCACTATCGCGGCCTCTCTTGTTGCGGAGCACAGGCTCCAGATGCGCAAGCTCAGTAGTTGTGGCTCACGGGCCTAGTTGCTCCGCGGCACGTGGGATCTTCCCAGACCAGGGCTCGAACCCGTGCGCCCTGAATTGGCAGGCAGATTCTCAACCACTGCGCCACCAGGGAAGCCCTAAGTTATAGTTTTAATGGTTTTGTATAGTACCTGTTAAGGCATTTTACCAAGGCATTGTCTCAAAGGAATACAGTTCTATCAGGGAGATTTTTCAATAACAACAATGGTCCATTGAGAAAGTCAGTTTGAAACTGATTCAGTTACTGTTAGTTACTATTAGATACGTATTAAAATGGTCCTAATTTGGGTGCTGCTCTGTGTGACCTTTTCTTATTTCTTTTCTCCTTTGCCCTTGTAAATTTGGAGGTTTCACTGATGTTACATGGTAAGTAAGAAAGCTAGAGGCAAGTTGATACGGAATTCTTTTTCTTGGACTTTTTGTTTTCTTGGGGGTTTTCTAAATTGGTTTTATAATATCTGCAGTGTATGATGAAATGGCAATTTTCTAGGCAAATTATCTTGTGATTTTATGCAGAAAATAATTCATATTTATATACTATTATTTAGAATTCTGTTAAGTTCATATAAAAATATAATTCACATTTATTATATTGTTATTTAGAATTCTGTTAAAGAATCATAGTTCATTTTTTATGTAGTAAATAAAGTATATGATGGGTTTTATAAAGAAAAACTTGTAGAATAAAAATTAACTTGAAAAATATTATTCTTTGTGCAGAGGAAAAATATTGGTGGGGTTTTTGTTGGTCTTTTCTATATGGATATATGAGGGCTAAATAGCCCATGAAAATTGTTTTACTAAATCTCAAACTGGGTTGTCTTTTTCCTTTGAATATGCACAGCATGTTAAACATGATATCTCTTACGTGAGACGGTTAAAGGGACTCATCCACAAGTGCGGCTCTGACTTGCTTAACTGGATTTTCAACATATTTTTAGAACCCCAGTGGCTCTCTTGCATGGTGCTTATAAATTAAGTTGTTTTTCTGCTGAAATACATATTTCAGTTATGTGTTCTTTAAAAGATAAAAAAAAAAACCTTGCTTTTTTATTCCTACACTTAAAAAAAATAAAAAATGTATGGACCATGCAATAAGAAACTTATGGGTTATGAGGTAGCATTTCAAATTACAATGCCTTTTCCCAGGGCAAATGCATGGAATGCTTCCCAGGACTTTTTGTACCCCTTGAGATTCAAATGCAAGATGGTTTCCCTGCCCCCACCATCTTATTTTGTTTGCTGCAATTATTTGTGTGTGATAAAGGTACCAGTTCATGAAGTACACTCATTTTTTAAAAGTATATAAACAAGTATCTATTTACTCCAGAATATGCCCTAAGCAAAATTAAGTGAGAACATTTCCAAAGATGATTGAATCCAAAATTAAATATAAGTCTTGGAAAGGAAAACTTTAAATAAATGATAAAGTATTTCAAATCCTCAGGGAATATTTTTTAATATTTGCACATTGAAAATGGAGAATTGGCTGCATAGTCTTTAAAAATAAAAGTTTTGGTTTCATTCAGTCCTTATATCACCATGAAAATATAGCATCTTAAAAAAGTATTACAACTATAGTTAGTGTATATTAACGATGTTAAGAAATGCTGAATAGTAAGATTGTATTATATCTAATATCTTTCACACTCATAGGAATTTGAAAAATACTGTTTTCTCCAAGGGGAAAAAATTTTATGTATCCATGCAAATGTAATATTATACAACCATATCTCAACGAAAAGTTGTATTTTAAAGTTTTCAGTAGTCAACTTCTATGGCACAAATCATACCCTTTAAATGATATGTATTTTCTATGACAGAAGCTGACCGTATATGTCATCTGTGCTCAGTCACGGAACATAATAAGGAAAGTACATTTTATAAAAATTGTAACATGTCTCATTGGGGAAAAACCAAAGAATTTCTCTTGATAAAAGTAGTGATAGGTAAGACATGAACAGATGGACCCTCCATCCAGAGGATGTAGTAACTATTTCCATGATACCATAGAAGGCATCTCCAAAGGATTAATGTCTAGGAAAATACAGCTCTCTGGGAGAACATTTACAATTCACTCCTCTTACTTAGCAATTAATTCCTAAGTGCTGAATTTATATCCTGTTATCTTTGAAATCGACTCTTGTTTTTGCCATTCAGGCTGCTTACTCCAAAAGAGCCCCCAATGTTGTCCTTGTCTTCACCCCCACATGCTAGTTATTCCTTTAATCTTGGATTTCCAGGCCACAGCTCTCTCTTTTGGCAAAGATCCTGCTCAAATTAGCCTACTTTAACTGTAATACGCACAGCATCAGTGCCACTGTTTACCCCACCTCAGTCTACTCTGACCTGGGCTTAGTGAAACAGTTATTAGAAACACAAACAAACTCAAAGGAACTTGTGTGTCAGAAGCAATGTGCTAGAGGAATAGTCATGATGAATTTGAGGTTTCAGGACTGGATTGTATCTAGACTATGATTCAAATGTTCATTCATTTTTCTCAGTGTTCTGGTGTTGAGTATACATAGTGGTAAAGTAAATATAAGCACACATTTTACACTCAACAAGCTTATAAGATAGTGAGAAGGACCTAAATAGGCAACTGATGAATACTGGAACACAGATTTCAAGAGAGAGAGGGGAAATTTTGAGTTTGGTTTTAAGTCTGTTGATGTAAGAGTGTCTGGGAGACCTTGCATAAGGTATTGTGATGCATAGGTATTGAAGATCATGGAGTAATTGGATCAGAAATTTGGATAGTCATTCACACATATATATAGTAGTTAAAATCATTGGAATTAAAAAAAAATAACTCAGTGATGATTTTTAAAGTGAAAAAAAAAAGACTGTCAGATGCTAGAAGAAACTGATTTTATTGAATTGAGCTATCAGTAGATACCTTGGCCAATCCATTTTTTTTGTTGTTGTTGTTAAAATGTATTTATTTATTTATTTTTGGCTGCTTTGGGTCTTTGTGGCTGTGCGCGGGCTTTCTCTAGTTGCGGCAAGCGGGCTTCTCATTGTGGTGGCTTCTCGTGTTGCCGAGCACGGGCTCTAGGCGCGTGGGCTTCAGTAGTTGTGGCACGCAGGCTCAGTAGTTGTGGCTCACGGGCTTAGTCGCTCCGCGGCATGTGGGATCTTCCCGGACCAGGGCTCGAACCCGTGTCCCCTGCATTGGCAGGCGGACTCTTAACCACTGCGCCACCAGGAAAGCCCCCAATTCATTTATCTAATAAAATATGGTTGTTGTCCAGTTGTGTTCTGTCCAAGTTCTTTATCTTATTGATAACAGTGTAGAGTTTTTGCAGAACAGCAGTATGTTTGCTTTTCTCATATTCTGGTTACATTTAACCTTTCCAGTCGACAGGACTAAGGAAATCTAGAAGCAGGAGAATATGTCAGAACTTACTGTCAGAATAAAGGTTAATTGAACTAAAATTCACCAATGACTCATCATGTATTATTATTTCCAGGCTCCTTAATCCTCTGTTAGTTGAAAAGACTTAGTGTTTGATTGACAAACTTTTGAATGTAGAAAAAAAATCAACATGATATTTTACTGGCTAATATTTTTCAGATAGTCCTTATCAAAATTAAATTACTAAAAGATGATAAAATAGGCTTCATAACATAATTTGCTTATTAGAACTGTTCTACATGAGGACACCTAATGCCTTAAGTTAGGATGGCATTACTCACCACTTTTCTTGTTAGATTTATGGAAAATCTGTTTCTGAAGAAAACCAGAGGAGTTATCTTGTTTGAGTGTAAAGCAATGTTATTTCAGGTGCGTTCTTCAAGGAACTACATATTTGCTAACAAATAATTTCCCCAATGTGATTTATTATACTTGGACTAAATAGTACATCTCTGTAGAGCTTTCACAAAAGAAAATAACATTATTCTCTACCTGATGGTGAACTGATCTCCTTTACAGGATGATGGTGACCGAAGGAACCACTATCAACCGTTTCATATGTGGCATTTGCCTTATAGAATCGCAGAGAGAATATTCCCAAAATATACCATTAGGTTTTTATTTCAAATACCTCTAAACTTAGATGCAAAGTTTGCAACTTTGCAAAACAAACAAAAAACCATTTTTTTCTTTGAATACTTTTAGAATATGCTTGGCTAGAGTAATCTAATGGCTAACAGAAACAAAAGGCAATGGAAAAGAAACACATAGTTCTGAGAAGTTAGCCACTGAGTGGGTCAGGCTAAAAAGAAAGGAATGAATTATATAAAGTGACAACATTATAAGAAATTCTATAATAGGGTAAATACAGCCGGCCTGCATCACTTGTTCAACTGGGGTAGTCTGAATTCAGATTGCCCTATGTGAAAGCAACCATTTTCTATTTGTTTAGAAGGACTGTGGACTCAGCATCCATGATCTCATCTACAGTGATTAAACTTGCTATGATTTTTCACATAAATCTTTTTTATACAAAAATGCTTTTGTTTAGATAGCACGATAGCATGTGGTTGACTCAAATGCCTATATTCCATGTATTTTTTTCATAAATCGTGACCTCAGGAATGCTGCAAATAGGTCCAAGTGATACATACTCTGATAGAGAATATAGAGCAATCATGATCTATATAAGAAGTTTCTGAATTTTTTTACATTTATTGGGTAGTTGATTTTGCATTCTTCTCATTTAAATCTATGCTCAAGTCTCAACGAGTATTTTCTCTCTAAAAAAAATTCAGAGATTTTTGCTATAATAAAATCAATTTTCCATGCCAACTCTTATCCAACTTCCCATAGCTGTTGTGGACTCTATCCTATCACTAGCATCAAACATATTCAGTATGCTTATTTGACAGATATGGAAATTAAGACCCAAGTTAATGACTTTTCCAGTATCCTATAGATGGTGATTATATAATACCTTCGTTAAAAGTTAAAATGCTGGACTTCCCTGGTGGTCCAGTGGTTAAGACTCCGCGCTTCCAATGCAGTGGGCGTGGGTTTGATCCCTGGTTGGGGAACTAAGATCCTATATGCTGCACAGCGTGGCCAAAAAAAGAAAAAAAAGAAGTTAAAATGCCAAGTCCATATTTACAAAATGAGGAAACACTGTGAAGAAGGTGCTGATTGTCCATACAACTGAGTGTGAGGTGATCCCTTTCCTCATGGGTCTTCTGTCTGAGAGCTGACTTAATCACATATGTAAAAATCTTTTATTTGGAAATTTTAATTTGTATATTTATTCTTTATTGTCTCCAACATCCTCCACCCTAGATCCCCACACATAACAATCTACCTCATGAAAAGTAAGTATAATTAGCCTTAGGTGTTACCTGCCATTTTACTCTTTTGATAGTTCAGAATAAGATGTCTCAAGTATCTGAAGACAGTTTGCCAAGTTCAAGTATGAAGACTGGGTCATTGAGTCCTATTCCTGGCATTCTCATTTTGTCGAGAAAAACCAGTCCTAAAACTTTTAGTGACCCTGTGCATGATATGATTCTCTGGATTCTTTGCTTAGAACATGACAAATTATCCATCACAAACTCAAGGAAGTTATACAGCTGCTTCTCTTTTCTATTCCAAACCATTAGCCTAATACTGAAGCATTATGCTCAGAGATGTTTCTTTTTCATTGTTTTCTAGCTGTGATAAGAGGATAATCCTATGTGAGCAACAAACTGTAAAGAATACTAAACTGAACAGTAAAGTTGAAAGAGAAATATAGGACAAAGTGATTTTGATACATATACTTAATATTGTTGTCCATGCAATATTAAGAACAAATACATTGTAAGCTGTTCAAAATGTGAAAAATGATTTTACGTATCTAAGCCAAGATTTCTGTTATAAATTTATAAAGGAAGTGATTCTGGGAAGAGTGAATTGGAGTGCATGTCCCCAACTTTCCTCCCAGTCGAATTAGCTACTGCTTCACAAGTTCCCTCCAGACCAAATATTATTTTGGGGAATGTGTCATCCCACATTAAGCCTTACTGAACCATGTTGCAAAACTCTTGCCAGTTCAATACTTAAGGGTCAATGAACCACTTGGCAAGAGTGGATGAGGGTAGGGGAAGGGTCACGTGATATCCAGGGAATGAATAGTTTTCAGTCCGTCCTCTAAAAAAGCAAAATGAGACAAATGGTCTTCTTTTATATTATAAATATCCCACTCAAAACACAGCAAGGCTGCCCTTGTCCTTTTGATTGTTGATGACTCCCTTTCTTCATAAGGCTAACTTACACTCTACATGGTGATAGGTAAAAGCTAGTAGAGAGAGAAGGAGAAGAGGAGGAGAGAAAACCTTTCAAGGAGTGATAGAAATGCCTATGTAAAAGATACCTTCTTTAATGAAGAAGATGGCTATTGAAAAGAGTGTTGTATAAGTC
The DNA here is from genome assembly GCF_028564815.1 of Eubalaena glacialis. NCBI lineage: Eukaryota > Metazoa > Chordata > Mammalia > Artiodactyla > Balaenidae > Eubalaena > Eubalaena glacialis. The sequence goes on from NC_083723.1 coordinate 49,354,221, forward strand.
TGTATTACTAGGTGTAGTGGAATGAGGCCTTCCATGGCTTCTTTTGTTTTATGCAACACCTCTTCCAGAATGATATCATCTCCACCCATGGATTTTTACTTTGCCTCTGTATATTATTTTCTCAAACTCCAAAATTCAAACTTCAAAGTCTTCTGCCCAGACAAGTCTCCATAGCTCTAGAACTCAACTTCTTATCACAGGAATATGTTAGTCAATAGATATCACAAAATCAGCATATCTGAAACCGTAGTAGATTTTCCAAGTTACAAATTTGCACTTCTTCCTATATGCCAAGGTGACTGTATAATTTATCATTCAATCTGGGACACTTTTGAGAATTAAAGAGCATTCTGTTAATAATGATAAGGCCAGCAGGCCTAGAGAGGGACTGTCTTGTGCAAGTGGCATGTGTGATCTTCCTGTTTCTACTGCATCTTGTTAAATTCTCCATCCAGTCTGAAAACTTTGGAAATAGTAATCAACTTTTTTCCGGTACCTCACTGCTCATTAGGTCTTATCAATATTACCACTATTTTCTTTTTTTAAATTGGATCTTTCAGATCCACCAGAGAGCAGACAGCAGAAGCAAGAAGAACTATAATCCTGCAGCCTGTGAAACGAAAACCACATTCACAGAAAGGTAGAAAAAATGAAAAGGCAGAGGACTATGTACCAGATGAAGGAACAAGATAAAACCCTGGAAAAGCAACTAAATGAAGTGGAGATAGGCAGCATTCCAGAAAAAGAATTCAGAATATTGATAGTGAAGATGATCCAGGACCTCGGAAAAAGAATGGAGGCAGAGATCGAGAAGATGCAAGAAATGTTTAACAAAGACCTAGAAGAATTAAAGATCAAACACCTAGAAGAATTAAAGAACAAACAAACAGAGATGAACAATACAATAACTGAAATGAAAAATACACTAGAAGGAATCAATAGCAGAATATCTGAGGCAGAAGAATGGATAAGTGACCTGGAAGACAGAATGGTGGAATTCACTGCTGTGGAACAGGATAAAGAAAAAAGAATGAAAAGAAATGAAGACAGCCTAAGAGACCTCTGGGACAACATTAAATGCACCAACGTTCGCATTATAGGGGTCCCAGAAGGAGAAGAGAGAAAGGACCTGAGAAAATATTTGAAGAGATTATAGTCAAAAACTTCCCTAACATGAGAAAGGAAATAGCCACCCAAGTCCAGGAAACGGAGAGAGTCCCAGGCAGGATAAACCTAAGGAGAAACAGGCCGAGATACATAGTAATCAAATTGACCAAACTTAAAGACAAAGAAAAATTATTGAAAGCAACAAGGGAAAAATGACAAATAACATACAAGGGAACTCCCATAAGGTTAACAACTGATTTCTCAGCAGAAACTCTACAAGCCAGAAGGGAGTGGCATGATATATTTAAAGTGATGAAAGGGAAGAACCTACAACCAAGATTACTCTTCCCGGCAAGGATCTCATTCAGATTCAATGGAGAAATCAAAAGCTTTACAGACAAGCAAAAGCGAAGAAAATTCAGCACCACCAAATCAGCTCTACAACCAATGCTAAAGGAACTTCTCTAAGTGGGAAACAGAAGAGAAGAAAAGGACCCACAAAAACAAACCCAAAACAATTAAGAAAATGGTAATAGGATCATACGTATCGATAATTACCTTAAATGTGAATGGATTAAATGCTCCAACCAAAAGACACAGGCTCACTGAATGGATACAAAAACAAGACCCATATATATGCTGTCTACAAGAGACCCACTTCAGACTAGGGACACATAGAGACTGAAAGTGAGGGGATGGAAAAAGATATTCCATGCAAATGGAAATCAAAAGAAAGCTGGAATAGCAATACTCATATCAGATAAAATAGACTTTAAAATAAAGAATGTTACAAGAGACAAGGAAGGACACTACATAATGATCAAGGGATCAATCCAAGAAGAAGATATAACAATTATAAATATATATGCACCCCACATAGGAGCACCTCAATACTTAAGGCAAATGCTAACAGCTATAAAAGAGGAACTCAACAGTAACACAGTAATACTAGGGGACTTTAACAGCGCACTTACACCAGTGGATAGATCATACAGACAGAAAATTAATAAGGAAACACAAGCTTTAAATGCCACAATAGACCAGATAGATTTAATTGATATTTATAGGACATTCCATCCAAAAACAGCAGAATACACTTTCTTCTCAAGTGCACATGGAACATTCTTCAGGATAGATCAAATCTTGGGTCACAAATCAAGCCTCAGTAAATTTAAGAAAATTGAAATCATATCAAGCATCTTTTCTGACCACAACGCTATGAGATTAGAAATCAATTACAGGGAAAAAAATGTAAAAAACACAAACACATGGAGGCTAAACAATACATTACTAAATAACCAAGAGATCACTGAAAAAATCAAAGAGGAAATCAAAAAATACCTAGAGACAAGTTACAATGAAAACACGACAATCCAAAATGTATGGGATGCAGCAAAAGCACTTCTAAGAGGGAAGTTTATAGCAATACAATCCTACCTCAAGCAACAAGAAAAATCTCAAATAAACAATCTTACACCTAAAGGAACTAGAGAAAGAACAAACAAAACCCAAAGTTAGTAGAAGGAAAGAAATCATAAAAATCAGAGCAGAAATAAATGAAATAGAAAGAAAGAAAACAATAGCAAAGACAATAAAACTAAAAGCTGCTGGTTCTTTGAGAAGATAAAGAAAATTGATAAACCTTTAGCCAGACTCATCAAGAAAAAGAGGGACAGGACTCAAATCAATAAAATCTGAAATGAAAAAGGAGAAGTGACAATGGACACCTCAGAAATACAAAGCATCATAAGAGACTACTACAAGCAGCTCTATGCCAATAAAATGGACAACCTAGAAGAAATGGACAAATTCTTGGAAAGGTATAACCTTCCAAGACTGAACCAGGAAGAAATAGAAAATATGAACAGACCAATCACAGGTAATGAAATTGACAGTATGATTAAAAATCTTCCAACAACCAAATGTCCAGGACCAGATGGCTTCACAGGTGAATTCTATCAAACATTTAGAGAAGAGCTAACACCCATCCTTCTCAAATTTTTCCAAAAAATTGCAGAGGAAGGAACACTCTCAGAATCATTCTACAAGGCCACCATCACCCTGAAACCAAAACCAGAAAAAGATACTACAAAAAAAGAAAATTACAGACTAATATCACTGATGAACATAGATGCGAAATTCCTCAACAAAATACTAGCAAACAGAATCCAACAACACATTAAAAGGATCATACAGCATGATCAAGTGGGATTTATCCCAGGGATGCAAGGATTCTTCAATATATGCAAATCAATCAATGTGATACACCATGTTAACAAATTGAAGAATAAAAACCACATGATCGTCTCAATAAATGCAGAAAAAGCTTTTGACAATATTCAACACCCATTTACGATAAAAACTATCCAGAAAGTGGGCATAGAGGGAACCTCCCTCAACATAATAAAGGCCATATATGACAAACCCACAGCCAACATCGTCCTCAATGGTGAAAAACTGAAAGCATTTCCTCTAAGATCAGGAACAAGACAAGGATGTCCACTCTCGCCACTCTTTTTCAGCATAGTTTTGGAAGTCCTAGCCATGGCAATCAGAGAAGAAAAAGAAATAAAAGGAATACAAACTGGAAGAGAAGAAGTAAAGCTGTCACTGTTTGCAGATGACATGATACTATACATAGAGAATCCTAAAGATGCCATGAGAAAACTACTAGAGCTAGTCAATGAATTTGGTAAAGTTGCAGGATACAAAATTAATGCACAGAAATCTCTTGCATTCCTATACACTAACAATGAAAGATCAGAAAGAGAAATTAAGGAAACAATCCCATTCACCATTGCAACAAAAAGAATAAAATACCTAGGAAGAAACCTACCTAATGAGGTAAAAGACCTGTACTCAGAAATCTGTAAGACACTGATGAAAGAAATCAAAGATGACACAAACAGATGGACAGATATACCATGTTCTTGGATTGGAAGAATGGATATTGTGAAAATGACTATAGTACCCAAAGCAATCTATAGATTTAATGCAATACCTATCAAATTACCAATGGCATTTTTTACAGAACTAGAAGAAAAAATGTTAAAATTTGTATGGAGACACAAAAGACCCCAAATAGCCAAAGCTATCTTGAGGGAAAAAAACCAAGCTGGCGCAATCAGACTCCCTGACTTCAGACTGTACTACAAATCTACAGTAATCAGGACAATATGGTACTGGCACAGAATCAGAAATATAGATCAATGGAACAGGCTAGCCCAGAGATAAACCCATGCACCTATGGTCAACTAATGTATGACAATGGAGGCAAGTATATACAATGGAGAAAAGAGAGTCTCTTCAGTAAGTTGTACTGGGAAAACTAGGCAGCTACATGTAAAAGAATGAAATTACAACGCTCCCTAACACCATACACAAAAATAAACTCAAAATGGATTAAAGACCTAAATGTTAGACCGGACACTATAAAACTCTTAGAGGAAAACATAGGAAGTACAGTCTTTGACATAAATCACAGCACGATCTTTTTTGACCCACATACTAGAGTAATGGCAATAAAAAGAAAAATAAATAAATGGGACCTAGTGAAACTTAAAAGCTTTTGCACAGCAAAGGAAACCATAAACAAGAGGAAAAGACAACCCTCAGAATGGGAGAAAATATTTGCAAACGAATCAATGGACAAAGGATTAATCTCCAAAATATATAAACAGCTCATGCAGCTCAGTATTAAAAAAAACAACCCAATCAAAAAATGGGCAGAAGACCTAAATAGACATTTCTCCAACAAAGACATACAGATGACCAAGAGACACATGAAAGCTGCTCAACATCACTAATTATTAGAGAAATGCAAATCGAAACTACAATGAGGTATCACCTCACACCGGTTAGCATGGGCATCATCAGAAAATCTACAAAAAACAAATGCTGGAGAGGGTGTGGAGAAAAGGAAACCCTCTTGCACTGTTGGTGGGAATGTAAATTGATACAACTACGATGGAGAACAGTATGGAGGTTCCTTAAAAAACTAAAAATAGAATTACCATATGACCCAGCAATCCCACTACTGGGTATATACCCAGAGAAAACCATAATTCAAAAAGACACATGCACCCCAACGTTCATTGCAGCACCATTTACGATAGCCAGGTTATGGTAGCAACCTAAATGCCCATCGACAGACAAATGGACAAAGAAGATGTGGTACATGTATACAGTGGAATATTACTCAGCCAAGAAAGGAATGAAATTGGGTCATTTGTAGAGACGTGGATGCATCTAGAGACTGTCATACAGAGTGAAGTAAGTCAGAAAGAGAAAAACAAATATCGTATATTAACGCATATATGTGGAATCCAGAAAATTGGTACAGTGAACCGGTTTGCAAGGCAGAAATAGAGACACAGATGTAGAGAACAAACATATGGACACCAAGGGGGGAAAGCGGGGAGGGGGGGCGTGGTGCTGGTGGGATGAATTGGGAGATTGGGATTGACATATATATACTAATATGTGTAAAATGGATAACTAATAAGTACCTGCTGTATAAAAAATAAATAAAATTAAATTAAAAAAATATAAATTGGATCTTTCATGTCTAGTCATATAGTTGCTCCTTAGTTAAGATACTCACCGTTTCTTTCCTGGACTTGAAAAGGTCCTAATTGGTCCCTGGGATTTCAATATTCCCTTTTTCCAATATTCACCTATGAGGAGGATTTTCCTAAGGTAAATATCTAGTCTAATCATTTTCTTCTCAGAATCTTTTAAATTTCTTATGTCACTTAAATGCTTCTTATAGTCTAGAGCCAGTTTTAGTTTTTTGCTTTAACTGCTCTAGCTCCCTGACCTGTAACTGTGACTGTAGCCTCATGCAGCCTCTTCTAGTTTCCTGAACTCAACCATACTTCTGACATCGTGATGCCTTTATCAAAGTTGGGCCCTATTTCTGAGAAGTCCCTCCTCTATCTTATGAATAAGATACAGTTAAAGTCCCTCAATTACCTTTTAATATTACATTTTTAGAACACTCTAAAATCACAGAATATTTTCCTTTTTTTATTTTTGAAATTCTAGAAAGACTGGCTGTGAGTTAAATGTTGTCTTTATCACCAAGAACCTCTTCATTTTAAAGGCAGATAATAGGGTCAAAAAATCAAGGACAAAAATTAGGGTCAAAACTTCACATGATGTTTAAGTGTTAAAAAAAAAAAATGTCTTCTTCTAGAGTCTGTTACTGATTTCATTTTACCTTCAAAATCCCAATCTGCTGTTAATGAGTATAAATCTTAAAATAACCAATTAATTATAGTTTATTTACCTCCCATTGATGTAAGTTTTTAAAATTGTTTTCTAGCCTTTCTTGTTGCTGTAAAGAAGTCTGTTGTCATTTTAATTAATAGCTACATTTTCTGTCTAGTAGTTTTTTATAATTTTGATTTTAAATCTTTTATTTATTGCAAAATATAATGTACCTTAGGAAAAGAGGCAGAACTTACACAGCTCAGTAAAATTATTGCAAATCAAAAACATATAAGCACCACTTGGTCACAGCTCCAAAAACCACTCTCTTGCCTCCAGCTATCTTCACCAAGGGAACAGCTTTCTGAATTTGATTGTAATAGTATCATTGTTTTTCTTGAATTGTACCATCTAAGGATGTGCCCCCCCAAAAAAAATTAGAGTTTAATTTTGTCTTGTTTTTGAAATTACATAAATGGAACTGTGTAGTTAATATATTCATTTTGTCTGACTTCTTTCACTTAACACTCTGTGAGATTTGTCTATGCGACAGTAGATATTTACTTCCTTGCCCTACTGTCTGTAGTATTCCACTGTATGAATATTACCATTTTTTAATCCATTTGGCTGTGATAAATATTTAGGTTGCCTAAATTTTTGACTATTAAAAATAATACTGCATGAACATTCTTGCCCATGCCTGTTAACGCACATGGGCTTGTCTCTTTGTTGAATATAATTCTAGAAATGATGTTGTTATATCATAGGGGTTATCTATCTTCACTATTGACACATAATTTTAAACTAGCTTTCATAGTGGTTGTATCAATTGACATTCCCAGCTGTAGTGTTGGAGTGTTCCTTGGGCTCCACGTCTACACCAATACTTGATGTTATGAGTTTGTTTTTATTATAAATGTTCTAATTGGTGAGGATTAATATTTCACTGTGATTATAAATTTTATTTCCTTGATTACTGATGAGTTTGAGTGTCCTCTTAAAATGTTTATTAGCTATTTAGGAATCCTGTTTTTTTTTTTGGAAGTGAATGTTCAAACATTTGCTCATTTTTTCCCTCCCTTTTCTTGTTGGTTATTAGGGTTTATCTGTATACATTTGTGCCCCCCTTATCCGTGGTTTCGCTTTCTGTGGTTTCAGCTACCTGTGGTCAACCGTCGTCCAAAAATACTAAATGGAAAATTCCAGATATTAACAATTCTGGGGTGTTACACTGCCCATTGTTCTGAGTAGTTTGATGAAATATCACGATGTCCTGCTTTATTCCCCCCCTCCCCCGGGACGTGAATCATCACTTTGTCCAGCATATCATTCCTGTTTGTCTCTTAGTAGCCATCTCCATTCTCACTGTTGAGATAGCGTAGCCCTTGTGTCAAGTAACCCTATATAATGGCCCCATAGTGCAAAAGTAGTGATGCTGGCAATTCAGATATGCCAAAGAGAAGCCAGAAAGTGCTTCTTTTAAGTAAAAAGGTTAAAGTTCTTGACCTAATAAGGAAAGAAAAAAAAAATTGTATGTGATGTTGCTAAGATCTATGGTAAGAACAAATCTTCTATTCCTAAAATTGTGAAAAAGGAAAAAAAAATTCATGCTAGTTTTGCTGTCACACCTCAGGCTGCAAAAGTTATGGCCACAGTGCATGAGAAGTGCTTAAAGATAGAAAAGGTATTAAATTTGTACAGTAAGATATTTTGAGAGAGAGAGCCCACATCCACATGACTTTTATTACAGTATATTGTTATAATTATTCTATTTTATTATTAGTTATGGTTGATAATCTCTTACTGTGCCTAATATATAAATTAAACTTCATCACAGGTATGTAAATATATATAGGAAAATACATTGTATTAATATATATAGGGTTTGGTACTATCTGTGGTTTCAGGCATTCACTGGGGGTCTTAGAAGGAACTTATCCCCTGTGAATAGGGGAGAACTACTGTATTCTGCCTTTTGTCAGTTATACACAGAGCAAATATCTTCTACCATTTTGTGGCTTGTATTTTCATTCTCTTAATAGCTTTTTGGTAAACAGTAATGTTTAATTTTAATACACTCCAGTGTAATTTTGTTTCTTACTTACCCAAACTTGCTGTATCCCAATATTGTAAAAATGATGTTTTATATTAACTTCTATAACATGTATTGTTTTAGTTTTTACATTTAAATCTGTGGACCACTTACAAATGATATTTATACATAGTATGAGAAAGGGTTCAAGTATATTGTTTTCCATATGAGTATCACATTATCCCATCTTTTATTGAAAATACTGTCCTTTTCCCATTACTCTGTAGTGGTACCTTCTCATAGAGGTGTTTTTTTTGTTGTCGTTGTTGTTGTTTTTTTACATCTTTATTGGAGTATAATTGCTTTACAATGGTGTGTTAGTTTCTGCTGTATAACAAAGTGAATCAGCTATACATATACATATATCCCCATATCTCCTCCCTCTTGCGTCTCCCTCCTACCCTCTCTTTTCCCACCCCTCTAGGTGGTCACAAAGCACCGAGCTGATTTCCCCGTGCTATGTGGCTGCTTCCCACTAGCTATCTATTTTACATTTGGTAGTGTATATATGTCCATACCACTCTCTCACTTCGTCCCAGCTTACCCTTCCCCCTCCCCCTGTCCTCAACTCCATTCTCTATGTGTGCGTCTTTATTCCTGTTCTGCCCCTAGATTCTTCAGAACCATTTTTTTTTTTTTTTAGATTTCATCGAGTTTTTATATATGTCTGAATTTGTTTCTGCACGATCCTTTCTATTTCATTGACTTATCTGTCCTTGTGCCAATATTATTTTTCTTAATTATTATAATGTTATAAGTTGTTAATTGTGATGTTATGAATTTTGATGATATTGTGATAACATGAATATGTCCTACCTTTTGCTTCTTCATGAGTGTCAATTATTCTTTCTTGACTCTTTGCCTTTCAATATAAATTTTGCTTATTTTTTTATTATTTTATATTTTATTTTTGTTTGCTATTAATCAAGTTCAAATCTATAGTGACTAAACATTAAGTTGGCAAATGTTTTATTAAGTATCATTTGATACCTTCACTTTTTTAAAGACCCCACAAAATATCTATTTTTTTCTCCTGCAATTCTAATGTCAATTAACCTATTTTTTAAAAGTTTCATTTATTGTGTTTTTTATTAAATAAACTTATACCCCCTTCATACATTTCTCACTTCTCATACACATATGCACACACAAAGCTGATAGGATTTTGATCCATTTTGAGAGAAATGAGATGTTTATGGTTTCATGTTTCAAATCCATGAACATGCTCTATTCATTTAAGTCTTCTTTAATTTCTCTCAGTGCTATTTTATACTTTTATGCAAGTGACCTTATATATTTTTTGCTGGATTAATTCTAGATATTTGCTGTTTGTAATGTTGTTGTAAATGGTATATTTTTACATTTTTTCTGTTGTCAGTGTAAGAAATATAAATGATTCTTGTACATTAACCGCTGCTAAATTTTACTGATTATCATTCTTTTTTTAATCAGTTATTTTTTGGTAGTTTAATAGAAGAAAAATACCCATTACTTAATTTTTAGAAAGTATAGATTTCAAACTTCAAAAATGGCACAGAAGGTACTATTATTATATAATCAAGAGTTATTTTTTTAATGCATACTTGTCTTTTTTTAAATAGAAGTATGGTTGACTTAGACTATTGTGTTAGTTTCAGGTGTACAGCAGAGTGATACAGTATTTTTGCAGATTATATTCCATTATAGGCTATGGGTATAGTCTCCTGTGCTATACAGTAAATCTTTGTTGCTTTTCTGTTTTATATACGGTAATTTGTATCTGTTAATCTCATACCCCTAATTTGTCCCTCCCCTCTTCTTTCTCCTCTTTGGTAACCACAAGTTTGTTTTCTATGTCTGTGAGTCTGTTTCTGTTTTGTATATATATTCATTTGTATTATTTTTTAGATTCCATATCTAAGTGATATCATATAGTACTTGTCATTCTCTGTCTGACTTACTTCACTAAGCATAATATTCTCTAGGTCCATACACGTTGTTGAAAATGGCAATATTTCATTATTTTTTATTGCTGAGTAATATTCCATTGTATATATACCACATACTCTGAATCTAGTCATCTTTTCATGGGCATTAGAGTGGCTTCCATGTCTTGACTATTGTAAATAGTACTCCTATGAACATTAGGGTGCATCTATCATTTCAAATTAGTATTTTATTTTTTTCAAAAAATATTCCCAGGAATGGAATTGCTGGATCATATGGTAGTTCTATTTTTAGTTTTTAAGGGACCTCCATACTGTTTTCCATAGTGGCTACACTAACTTACTTTCCCACCTCAGTGTATGAGGGTTCCCTTTTCTCTACATCATTTATAACATTTGTTATTTGTAGATTTTTTGAGGATAGTCATTCTGACAGGTGTAAGGTGATACCTCATTGTGGTTTTGATTTGCATTTCTGTAATAATTAATGATGTTGAGCAGCTTTTCATGCACTTAGCCATCTGTATGTGTTCTTTGGAAAAATGTCTATTCAAGTCTTCTGCCCATTTTTAGATTAGATTTTTTTTTGATATTGAGTTGTAGGAGTTGTTTGTGTATTTTAGATATTAACCCCTTGTTGGTTGCATCATTTGCAAATATTTTCTCCCATTCTGTACGTTGTTTTTTCTTTTTGTTGATGATATCCTTTGCTGTGCAAAAGCTTTTAAGTTTGATTAGGTCCCATTTGTTTATTTTTTGTTTTTAGTTCTTTTGCCTTGGGAGACTGATTTAAGAAAATATTGCTACAATTTAAGTCAGAGTGTTTTGTCTATGCATGCTTCCAGTTTTATGGTTTGATGTCTTACATTTGGTCTTTAAACTATTTTGAGTTTACTTTTATATATGGTGTGAAGGAATGTTCTAATTTCCTTGTTTTACATGTGGCTACCCAGCTTTCCCAGCACAACTTGTTGAAGAGACTGTGTTTTCTCCATTGCATATTCTTGCCTACTTTGTTGTAGATTAATTGACTGTAGGTCCCTAGGTTTTTTGTTTGTTTGTTTTTTTGATGTGATTTAAATGGGATTTTTTTTTTACTTTCTCTTTCTGATATTTCGTTATTAGTGTATAGAAATGCAACAGATTTCTGTGTATTAACCTTACTGAATTCATTTATTCTAATAGTTTTTGGGTGGAGAATTTTGGATTCTCTATATAGAGTATCATGTCTTCTGCAAATAGTGACAGTTTTACCTCTTCCCTTCCAATTTGGATAACTTTTATTTATTTTTCTTGTCTGATTGCTGTGGCTAGGACTTCCAATACTATGTTAAATAGAAGTGGTGAGAGTATGCATTCTTGTCCCTGAATTTAGGGGTTCTTCCAGCAGCCAAGTGGGCTTGTCTTCTCCACATACAAACCCAGGACTGGGATGCACAGTCTGTGGCTTGACCCACTTGTGTCCCAGGGCAATAGTCTCTCCATGTGGTCTTTGCTTTTTTCTTAGGCCCTTCCCAGGGGCACAGGTCTCAACCTGATGCTTTTTTTCGCCCATCCTATCCAGTTATTTGGGAATCTTTCTTGCAGCCTGGATTGTATAGTTCTTCTGCCTTTTTCCAGTTAGTTTTCCATGAGAATTTTTCCACATGTAGATGTACTTTGATCTGTTTGTGGGGTGAGGTGAGCTCCATGTCCTCTTACTCCACCATCTTGATCCCCTCCTACTGATTCTAATTCTATATTTGTTTCTTATTTTACATTTTCTACAAATTCCATTATCTGTGAACAAATTTAAAGATTTAAAATGTCTCCTTTTCAAAATCTTATGTCTTTCTTTCTCTCTCTCTTTTTTTTTAATGTACAGCTTAGAACCACCAGTACTAAATTGAATTAAAATGATGTTAGTGGACATTCTTGTCTCATTCCTGATCTTAAAAGGAAAGCTTTCAACACTTCACCATCATGTGCGATGTTTGCTGTGGGTCTCTTGTGGTTCCTCTTTATCAGGTTAATATTTCCTTCTAATCTTAGTTAGTTAAGAATTTACTACAGGAATTAGTATCGAATTATTTCACTTTTTTTGCATCTATTGAGATGATTGTAATATTTTATTACTTTTTATTTCTCTGTCATCAGCAGGAAAGAAGTTGTACAAAGACATAGATAGGGTTAAGAATACCCAATAGGAATTGGTAAAGCACCTCAAAAAAATTTATAGTGGGGAAGCTTTTTTAAAAAAATATTTATTTATTTTATCTATTTAGTCTCCTTATTTTTTTTGACTGTGTTGGGTTTTAGTTGCAGCACACAGGATCTTTGTTGAGTCATGCGGGATCTTTTTCGTTATGGCGTGTGGTCTGCTTGGGTTTCTCTCTAGTTGCAGTGCACAGGCTTCTCTCTAGTTGTGGTGTGCGGGTTTTTTTCCTCTGGCTGTGGCACGTGGGCTCTGTAGTTTGTGGCACACGGGCTCTCTAGTTGAGGATCGCAAGCTCAGTAGTTGTGGCGTGTGGGCTTAGTTGCCCCGCGGCATGTGGGATCTTAGTTCCCCCACCAGGGATCGAACCCTCGTCCCCTGCATTGGAAGGTGTCCCCTGCATTGGAAGGTGGATTCTTTACCACTGGACCACCAGGGGTGTCCCTGGGGAAGCTTTATTATATCAAAGCCAAAAGGATAGGAAGGCAGTGGTTAGCTAACTTTTGTGAAATACAAAGCTGTAAGAGAGAACCACCTAATCGAAGCTTTAAGTTGGGGTTGATAAATGCAACAGTCCAAATGGACAGCATGATGGAGAGAAAACTGCACGAATAGATATCTGATATCACTTTTCTATTGTCTTCTTTTGCCAGTGTCTTCCACCGACATATCAAACTAAGAAGCAGTTGAAGCTTATCAGCATGCCAGGGCACAGCTTGGGGCGGAGATGAGTAAAGAATGGTCGTAGAGATGCTAATGGGAATAATGAGAAGAGATCTATTAATGTGGTGAGTTACATGGATTGATTTTGAAACCATATTGCATTCCCAGTATAAATCCAACTTGGGTGTGACTTATTATCCTTTTAGTGCATTGCTAAATTTGGTTTGTGAACATTTTATTTAGGATTTTTACATATGTGATCATAAGAGTGATTTTTACTCATGATGAACTTGTCAAATTTTGGAGTCAAGGTTACTCTGGTCATATAAAGTAAGGTGTGTACTACCTCTTTTTCAACTTTCTGGAAAATTTTGTAAATTATTAGTGTTATTTCTTCTTAAACAGTTTGGTGTAATTCTCTGCTTATGTCATCTAGGCTAGAGATTTTGTTCTTTTAAAGTTTTCTGATTAGAAATTTAATGAGCTATTAGTAAAGATCTATTCAGGTTTTCTATTTCTTCTTGTATCAGATTGCTAAGTTATCTTTCTCTAGATATTATCCTATTTCATGTAATTTTTCCTTTGTTCTTGGTAATTAAGTTCATGATTTCTTGTTATTCCTTTTTAATGTCTGTAGACTATGGCATAAAGACCCCTTTTTCATTCCTGATGTTGGTTATCTAAGCTTTCTTTTTTTCTTGATTATGGACGTATAAGTTTTATTGTATTTTTGTACAACCCAATTTTGGTTTTATGGATTCACTTTTCTATTTCATAAATATCTGCTCTTAAATAGTTTCCTTTCCTACTTTTTCTTTGTATTTTTTTAAATTCTTTTGCTAACTTCTAGATATAGATTCTTAGCTCAATGATTTTCAGCATTTCTTTTGTTACAAAGTATACATTTATATCATAAATCCTCTAAGCATGATTTTAGGTTCAGCCTAAGAAAATCTGTGTTGGTATTCTCATTTTCATTCAGTTCAAAATATTTTCCAGTTTCTATGATTTTTCCTTTATGTGTGGGTTATTTTGAATTCAATTTCTTAATTTCTAAATACGTGAGGATTCCCTTGTTACTTTTATTTCTTGCCTAAATCATATTCTGCATAAAATGCAGTGCTGTGAAATTTGTTGAAACTTTGTGATGCTCCGAATGTTTGTGTCCCCTCGAGATTCATGTGTTGAAATCCTACTGCTCAATGTGATGATGTTAGGAGGTGGGGCCTTTGGGAAGTACTTAGGTCGTGAGGGTGGAGCCCTTAAGCGTGAGGTTAGCACCCTTATAAAAGAGGTCCCCGGGAGCTTGCTTAACCCCCTTATATCATATGAAGATACAATGAGAAGTTTGTGATCCGTAAGAAGGCCCTCATGAGACCATGCTGGCACCCTGATTTTTGAACTTGCAGCCTCCAGAACTGTGAGAAAAAAACTTTCTGTTGTTGACAAGCCACCCAGTCTGTGATATTTTGTTATAGCAACCTTAATGGACCAAGACAGACTTGCTTTAAATCCAGCATATGGTCATTTTTGTAAATTCCTCTTGTGCATTTGAAAAAAATTTGTCTGTGTTTCTGGGTGGTTGTATTTATGCATATGTTCCTTACGTCAAAATTGGCTAACCATGGAATTAAAATTTTTAATCTTACTGATTTCTACCTGATTGCTCTCTCAGTTATTGAAAAAATTGTTATGATTTCCCATAATGATCATTATTTCCTCTATTTTTTTTCTGTAATTTGGTCAAATTTTGCTTTAGAAAATTTTGGAATATGTTATTAGGTACATAAAAATTTGAAATTATCATATCTTCTTGGTGAATTGAACCTTTTTATGATGGTGAAGTGTGCCACTTTATCACTAGCAATGCTTTCTTCCTTAAGTCTTTCTCTGGAATCAATGAGCATGTGTTAGATGCCTTTAATTAACATTTGCCTAATTTTTAAATCATCTTCCTCTTAGTCTTTCATATTGTTATGTTTTAGCTGTTTCTTTGTATGCATGCAGCATTTGGGGGGGGGTGTGTGCATGTGTTTATTTAGTCTGACAATTTTGTATTTATTTGCATTATGAAATTCATTGACGTTAAATGTTATTGTTGATATATTTGGTTTTAAGTAATAGCTTTTTTGGTTCTTTCTATTTGTCTCATCTGTTTTAAATTCTTTTGATGCCACTTTTTGGGTTAACAGACTAACAATTTTATTTACTCCATTTTCTCTCTCTATTAGCACCCCTTTTATTATTTCCACTCTATCAGCATTTTAAATTATTACCCTATAATTTACAGTATGTTATCCTGATTTTCAAAGTCAAATACTGACATTTCCCTCATCTTGAAGAATAAAAGGACTTTGATCACTTTAATTCTTTGAACCTTACCTTCTTCCCCATGCCATTAGTTTCTTGAGCTTTCATTTTATATGTATTTTGAACCCCATGGGATATTATAATAATCAGAGAACCAATGTTTAATTATATTTACTCACAAATCTACCTTAACACGTTTTTGAGAATCAAGCTATTTCAAAACTGACCCACAATATCTACAAGGCCATGTGTGCATTTCATCCTTAGTTGTGAGGTACACAATATTTGGGTGTCCTAACTCAAAACAGGGGGTTCACTGTGGCTCCTCACTTTTCAGACATTGAATGCTAATTCCTAGTCCTCTTAGCCCTGTGATGGTGTTGAAAGTGTGGCTTACCCCAATGGAAAAAGAGATGCCAGGTACCAAATTAAGTCTCCCTGGTATATCGGCCGGTATCCTCTGTATCTTGACTCTGTCTCTAACACTTCTTTGTGGGTCTCCAGATTTTCTATTCCTCTCAGGGGGATGAAAAAAAAATTAATCAGTCATTATCGGAAGTCCCATTTCTTGATGTTTTGAATAGCTTGTAATATTTTATCTTTATGTTATTATTTTGACTCAATTTGCTGGGTGGTAGTGTTGTTTAATCTTATTTCTCTCAGTATGAGGTGTGTTATTAAGTATGATGACTCAAGTTTTTTCTGTGTTAAAGTTGTTGGGAGTCACCTCTTAAATGGTTTCTCTTTCCAATTCTCTATATCTTCTCCTTCTGGAACTCACAGTAGACAGTTTTGGAGCTGTCTAGTCTTGCTTCTTTATCTGTTAACCTTTAAAAAAAAATCTGTGTAATTTTGTATGATTTCTGATAACTATAGTCTAATATACTCTCTCTAGTTTTGTCTTAGAAACTGTTCCATCTGTCTGCTGATATTTTAATTTCAGCAACACATTTTTCATTTCTGTAAGTTTTATGTATTTTGCAAATGTAACTGTCTGTTTCGAAATCTCCTGTATTTACTTTATAGCATATATTTCTTCCTTCATCTATTTGAACTTTTTGACAAACATATTTTATTCTCTTTCAGATTGCTCTAATTTCTTAAATTGTATGATCCCAATTTTTCTGTTTTTTTCACTTGCACATTCTCCTCCCATTTTGTTTTCCTTTCACGCTTTGTACGGTTGGACAGTGACCTTATCAAAATGAGTTGTTTTCCACATGGACCACACGTGTACCCTAAGTTATGCATGTCCTTAATGTGGCTGCTTTACATCTGACCTATGGGTTTTCTAATTTGAGGCCAGTTTCATGGTAATTTCTAGGCTTATGATTTCTAACACCTATGTTTACAGGTGTGGGCTTCAAAATTGCACACGTGACTATCTTTACATTTGGTCAGTGCCCACTTCTGTTCTACGTAGGCTAATGGAAAGAATTTTGTTAGTTTCCTGTTTTATAGGTGGTTCCCAGCTTTATGCTGAGAGATTCGTTCCAGATTCACGGCTTACTAGGACCTGTGACCTCAACTTCAGTTCCTGCATGGGTGTTAACACCCTAGTCCCTTAGGTACATCTCATCCTGATAGCCCATGGGCCATTTGCCTTACTTCCCATTCATGCTATGGCTTATTTCTTTCTTCAACTTCGGCTACCACTTTTTTTTTTAACCTTTCTTGCTTTCAAATTTAGCCATGTAAAAAAATTGCAAAAACCAAACACACACACACACACACACACACACACACACTGATTTGATTCTGGCACTCTGTTTGGTGTGGGTTGAGAGAAGAGTTCCCTATGTTTTCTGTTTTCAAATTTTCAATCTCTTACCATTTTTTTCTTAACCAAGATGACATCTTGATCTTGTCTTTGACTCAGACCTTATCTCAACCATTTCTGATATTCCACCTGGTGAAGTTAGATGCAGTACTTCAGGGTACTTGCATTTTTTCACCTTGAAACCTTGAAAGTAAGAAAGAAACCCCACTTCTCCAAGATTCCCCAACATATCTGGGTATTTCTTAAAACACTCCTCCTTCAGGAACTTGCCTCTGAATATAGAGACTTTACATTTGATGCTGTAACCATAGAACCTAGAATAATAACTGATACCTTGTAGGCACCAAAAACAAAAATGTTATTAAATAAATAATCAGTAAATGGAAAAAGTAAACTGGGCAACCATATCCAATTCTGGTCTATATTTCTCTTTTTCTATATTTCTTTTTTTTCCTCGCTTCCCTCTTTGCCATTAGGAAGGGATTTCCTCTTACACTTCCTGTTACTTGATTATTTTCCTCATATCATACATATCCTGAGTTCTCTCTACCCATGGTTTACATTAAGACTTTATTTTGTGTAAACCAGGCTTGCTTTTAACATATGAATTGTTCCCTAACAGAAGTTGGGTCCATTCACCCACGTGCAGTCGAGTTGGTCTTTTTATTGACACTGGGTGTGGGGCAGGAAAGTGCAGCATTTATTGTAAGGCCCCATACAAGCAGTCCAGGACAAGCTAGTATTCAAAAAGCCCAAACTTCTCGATGGGTTTCAGGAAAACATTTTTAAAAGCCAGGTAAGGGGTGGGGTGTGTTGCAGGGAACGTGATCAGCTCATGCCCAATTCTCTGATTGGTGAAGTAACAGGGCGGTGTCACAGGGATTAACCTTATCTATTCTCAGGCTCCAGCAGGCCTGGGGACTATGTGCTCATGGTCATCAAGTAGTTAACTTCTTCCATTTGGTGGGGATTTTCACATATGTAAGACAACTCAGGAGATGTGCATCGGCTACTATTATCTAGGTACTTCGGAGAGGAGCTAAAGCAGAGAATATGGGGGAGGGGTCTGTTCCAGGAAGTCTCCATAGGGTCCTGCACTGCTATAAAAGGAGCGGTTTTGGAGTATGTAAAATACTTGACAAGGCCTGATAACTGTAGTCTGCAATTTAAATCTGTTCAGTGACTTCTCTGTTCTAGATAGTTGATACTACTTAGGCTCTTAAGAATTAAACTTTCTTTACTTATTTGAATACTAGAAAGACTTCTAGGATTGGGGAAAGAGATATGATTCACTAAATGATGAAAGGTTCACAGTTGAATATTTTCAAAATATTACACCTATTTCAGTAGGAAAGCTACAAATATATGGAGGCTCCCTATTTCACAAATACTGACAACTTTGAAGAGATTAAAAACTGTAAATTGGAGTTTAAAATTTTGAGGGTGGAGTTCACCTTGTGTTCTAAAAAAAAACATAAAAAGAAGTCCCCCTGGGCTCAAGTGGATCACTGCATCTCTGTGGACTCTCATACTGGCTGTACTGGCTATATGTATTTGCTTCTGTCTCTCATGTATGTGAGCCCCTTTGCTTATTCTTCACAATTCAACCTTTTTTCAAGATGTATCAAATTTTTACCTCCAATCCATGGCCATTCTTTACAACTTCCTCCTTCTAGTAAGATCTGACCTATCCTCTTTCACTTTTTCTTCCCTTAGTACTTTCTGCATACTTCTCTTGGAGCACTCATGACAAGGTATTATAGTTATTTGCTTAAGTGCCTTTCTCCTCTTTTAGACTTGAATTCCTTGACAATCTTTTTCTTCTGAATTTTATGCAGCGTCTGCAACATAGCACTACTTAATTGTATTTGAATGGATGAATCAAGATATGTTTTCATGTTTTTTCCTTCTTTCCTCCTCCTGTACCATCTTCACAACCCTGACTTCTTGCTTCTCTTTTCCACTGTATTAAGCGATGAACACTAAAGTGAATGACAGGGAATTCCCTGGTGGTCCAGTGGTTAGGACTCCATGCTTTCACTGCTGAAGGCCTGGGTTCAATCCCTGGTCAGGGAACAAAGATCCCATAAGCCATGTGGTGTGGTCAAAAATAAATAAAATAAAAATAAAAATAAGTGAATGACAATAGGGTTTACATCTACTTAAAGGAACCTCTGGCTTCTAGTAGATCTCCATTGGGTAGAATGAGTGGAACAGACTGCTTGGTGGATGGGTAGATCTTCACATGGGTGCTCTCCAATGCCTCCTGCCCATGTCTTGCATTGCTCCTGAGTGCCCATGTACAGACTCTTCTGACCAGCAGTAGGAATATGGAACAAATTTTTTTTAAAAAAATGCAATTGTTCCTAACCAACCAATCCTCTTCTTTGTTACAAGACACATTGCTTTCTTTGGGGCTGAATAAAAACAAAAATTCATTCTTTTTGCTAGAAAGGGAGCATGTTTTGGCAAGCCAAGAATGTACATACAATGAAGGACCATCAGAATCATGAAAATTCAAATTTTGGTAAATCCGAGTTTTAGGGCTGAATGTATTTTATCACATTGCACTTTGAAAATCAGTAATCCATGTATGGCATGTGTATCCTTGAATTACCTACAGTTTTCAATTAAGCAAACCATGGCATTCCCTAGACATTATAAATAAACATAGGTTATTGTATTTTTAAATTATGCTACTTTCAAACATTTTTCTGCTGTAGTCCTTGTAGCATCAAATCTCTTTCATTTTCAATTTGCCTCTTTCAAATGAGTGCCCCATAGGATGTGCCGTCTAAAAGTGGAAAGTCTCTCTTTATTTCTGCCAAGTCTAATTTAGATACCACTAAAGCTTCCAACAAGCATACGTGGGAGAATGAATTTGGGAGAAATTGTTAAAGCAGAATGGTTTATGTCTGCAGCAGTTGGAAGAAAGGGTAAGCGCTATTGAGAAATGAACTTTCACTAACCAAAAATAAAAATAAAAATGCCAGAAGTATGTAATTATCTTGAATGGTAATGAGTTTTGGAAAGTTATCTAAAATCTATAGGTTAATTGAAGAACTATGTTTCTTTTTGAGTATGATATGGCCTTGAGTTAATGAACCACAGCATCCGTGATATGGCATTTTGTACTGTAGGGTATATTTTAAATGAAGCTTAAACAAATAAGGACTCGCCATTCTGCCCCAAGCAAAACTAAATTGTTATTAGCTTTTGCACAGCAGGAGGCAAACATTCTTGAAATAATTGGACACGATAGGATATTATTCTTTTTTTTTTAAGTCTTACATAAAACATATCTTATTTCTTCTGAATTGGTTCTGTAGATTTGAAAAAGGATCATGGTCAGAGTTGTGGCATGGAACAGAGCCATTCTTTACAAAGAATATTAATTGTCGTTGTAAAGTACAATTGATGTAGAAGCCGAGGAAATTACACAGGATTTCTAACTTGATAACAGTACAAACTTGCTTTTGAATTAATTCCCAATATTGACTTAATCAGTAGGTATATTCATGCACATAAAAATTATGAAAAACATTAAAAAAAAATACACTACTAAACCAAAGCACAATTTCTATGAATTTTTTTTTTTTTAATGGAGAGAAACTGGCGTGGAAATGGAGGTGAGGCCAGGGGAATAATGTAATCCTTTATAAGATAAGAGTAAATTGTTTTCCTACTACTGATTGCGTTCTAAAACAATTTGGGTCTGTAAAGTCTGTTTTGTTCCATTTCTCATTCTACGAATAAGAAAATGAGACCCAGATAATCAGAATAATTAGACTAAGTTTTTAACACCATTATATACTTATCTTTTGTGATTTAGAACCAGGAGTCATGAATAAAAGTCAATTTTAACTTTTAGAAAAAATTCATGTAGAAAGCTTAATGAAAGAAAAACTAATCTATATTTCAAAAGAGTTATAACAACAACCTTGAATCTTGCATGATACAAAATATAGTTTGCTGTTACATTGATCCAGCTACCCTGGTGCTTAGAGCAATATTTCTCCAGAACAAATTTTTAAGAGAAAGCAAAGATATAAGAACAGGTTGCATATGGCCTATTTCTGAAACCTTGGGATAAGGTGACTGATAACTTATCAAATTCAAGCAACATGTTACTTCCCAGTAACCTTCCTCCTGTTTCACTATGATGTCTGTTTGCGTCAGCATTATTGTTAGAAAGATGGTGATAATAACCCAGCACGTTGTGTCCTGACTGCAAGGAAAACAGGCTAGGTGTGAAAGGGGGTCTGTGCAGAGTTAAGGAAGTGCAAGTGGCAGAAAACCAGCAAAATTGTGGAGCCCCATCAGGAAAAAAAGGGCCCACTCTGGAGTGACAGTAGGGATCAAATCCAAAGAAGGTCGTGGGGAATTCAGTTTGGTCCTAGGCAGCTCAGTCGTCAGTATGGAGAACCAATGTGTCCCAACTTAAGAATATTGCAAATGGCTTCAAAGGCTCACGATGGTGAAAATTGGACCAGGATTATTAAATGAAACCTGTAAAAACATAAAAGCCAGGGTACAAAAACAGTGCTGGAAGGAAGGGATACAGGATGCAGCCCTTGGGAAACAGAAACAACAGGAATGAAACAGGGAACCAGGCTAAGAGGAGGTAGTGGTAGTTAGCTATTCTGTGGAAAGGAAAACACATATTCCATTCCATTAATACAAAAGCCACAGACAAAACATGACAAAGTAGGAAGCCTAGCCTTTTCCCAGAATTACTCATAGTACCTGTCTTTCCATTATATGAAGTTTTTCACTTCTGGTACTTAGGAGATCTGAATATGCTTTTGAAACTTGGTTTTCAGGGAGACAGTTATTGCTCTGTTATACTTCTGGTCCATTGTGTTTCCCAGGAGAGATGGTGAATGAGGGAAAGCTTTTAGAATTACCCCAATAATTATTTCTGAATTCTTAGTCTACTTGCTTGTCAAATTCTATTGATGCTACATCGATAATATTTTCCCCCATTTCCACTTTGGTGTCTTAATTCCTTCTCTTTTCTTCCAAACGGATCTCTGTTTCTCTAGTATTGTTCATTCTAATCCAGTCTGCATGATATCAGAATTATCTTTCTGAAGCACAGATCAAGCCGAATCGTTTCCCTGGTCAGACTCACCTGATGAATATCTACTGTAGAGAAAAAATAAAGACAAGTCCTTTAATATGGAAACCTAAATATCTCACAAAAGTATATTTACTTATATTTTACAGTCCATCTATTAAGCAGTGTGCCTTGTTCTTAGATTATACTCTTCCTTTATCGTCCCTCCATTGTTTTCTTTCAAAATCTTATCTATTCTCTTGAGAGCCTGTATTAAATACTTGCCATCTCCAATCAACGCTCTCAGATCACCTAGTTACAATATTCTCTTCTCTGGCTCCCATAGCACACTGCTTAGATATCTATCATACATTGCATTACAACAACTTATTATAAATTAATATTGTCTGTCTTCCTTTCTAAAAGAAGAACTAATTGGAAAAAGAGAAGCCTTGGATCCTGGGCAAAAGGCTAATGATCTGGGATGGGTGGGAACTTTGAAGGAGCAAGAATAAAATCGGATGATGTAATTTGGAGAGAGATGTATATGAGCTTCTTAAAGTGGGTCAAGATCAAGAAAATAGTTGTGTTTCACTTAAATACTTATAAAAAAATTAAAAACGTCTGATGTAGAAAATGCTTTTCATATACTGGATATGATAACCCACTCCACAGATATTGATCAGTCCCTGCCTCTAGGTTGCTTATTTTTTTTAAAATGGTTCTTGAAGAAAGGGATCCCAGTGGTAAGGATGGAGGTTGTATACATGTTCTCAGCTGTTTGGACTGTCCCTCATAAAGACAGACAGGGCTTTCACCATGGCTGGTTGACCAGTTTTTCATCCACAAAAACCAATTCTTGACTTCTAGTATGGTTTCATAGCTCAAATAGACAAGAAAGTTAGGTGGTATTCAACTCACTCAAATGAATTCCTTACATTATTAAGAAAAATATACTGGAAGACAACTTATTCTGAAATTGGTTTTCATTTCCCTGTCTTTCATGCCCCTGCTAGTATCACAGACTTAGTAGTGCTGCCTTTTATATAGCTTTGGTTATACTAACTAAAGAACTCAATTCACATCAAAATGGAAGGTTAGCGTAAAATTTACTGCTCTTAATCGTAAACCCAGAAGCAATTAACTGACCGTCTAGAACAGCGAAGTGCCCATTTGAGACTCACGTTCTAACAGGGAGAAAATAATTTCAGGGGTAAGTGTACTCTTACAATATCCAGTATGTGTTCTGAAATAACTGTGCTGCTTCACTTTAACCTCATAGTCAAAATTCACTGGTCCATCCAAAAGTTAAAAAGTAGAAACTGTCCTTATGTCTTGAGAGGCAGTGAGGGAGTGGATATCACAGCTCTCATGATCACACCTAACGTCTTAAAATGTTGACTTCTCATCTTCATGTCTCTGCTTTCTGATAATTTGAAGGTTTTATTATACATAATCATGGATTCATTGAAGTGGAATCTGAGAATGCCTTCTAATGATTGTGAGCTTCTCATGCCACTGGAAAAATGGTAAAATAAATAAAGGTGGAGAGATGACAGTATGGTTGGTCTGTTGGGTAGGATGATGTCTGGAGACACAAAATAGGAAAAGGAAGAAGTAAGATTGGAATTACATCGAAGGAAAGAAGGGAAGTGTTTTATTAACTATTTGAGGGATGCAGTGTAATGGACATCTACTTTATGTTCAACTTATCTTTTTACTTCACTTTAAAAAATTATGGATTATGTATATATATTTTCTTTGTCATTGAGGTAAAATTTACATACAATAAAGTTCATGTATTTAAAATTGTACAGTTAGATCAGTTTTGACAATTGTACAAACTCATGTAGCCACCACCCAAATCAAGATATGGAGTAGTTCCATCATATCAGAAGTTTCCTTCATGTCCCTTTTGAGTAAATCTCCCCACCTCCCACCACTGCTAAGCAATTACTATCTGATTTCTATCACTATAGTTAACTTTTCAGTATTCTTGGACTTCATGTAAATGGAATCATGCAGCATATATTCTTTTGTATTTTGCTTCTTTTGTTTAACATTAGATATTTAAGATCGGTTCATTTATCAGTGTTTATTTTGTTTTGCTGAGTATTAGTTCATTGTGTACATATACTACAATTTGTTTATCAGTTATCCTGTTGATGGACAACCAGGTTGTTTTCAGTTTTAGGCTATCATGGATAAAGCTGCTATACACAACGTACATTTTCTTTTATCTTAGGGAAATACATAGGAATGGAACTGATCTTAATACCTGATTCTTCTTTGAGTTCTTAGTCATCTTCCAAATCATGTAGTCTTAGTTCCAAGATGTAGCTACCAGTGGGTTAGCATTTGAATCTCTCCTAGAAGAACTGAACACTTCAGTGAAGTATCTTAAAGATAGAAAGTAGTTGGCAGTGAGTCATTGTAATGACATGTAATAAAAAGACAGTATTCTAAGTACTATAACTTCTTAATATGTTTTACTATCTAGCAGTGTTAGTTCCATGTCAATGCTCTTTTTGGGGCAGCATTTGTAAAAGAATTATTTTTTTTTTAATTAATTTTTATTGGAGTATAGTTGATTTACAATGTTGTGTTAGTTTCTGCTGTACAGTGAAGTGAATCAGTTATACGTATACATATATCCACTCTTTTTAAGATTCTATTCCCCTGTAGGTCATTACAGAATATTGAGCAGAGTTCCCTGTGCTATACAGTAGCTTCTCATAAGTTATCTATTTTAAGTATAGCAGTGTGTATATGTAAAAGAATTATTTTTTCCTGCTTTTTAAAAAATATGAACTTAATAATCAGTTAAAAGAGAAATCTTAATAGTATATTATAAAGTGTGCATTAAATTTTTAGATTGAATTTGAGAGAATTGACATACTGCTGGATCGTCCTATCTAAAAATAGGCAAGTTCTGTTTTCTGGCTTTCATTAGCAATTGAAAATTATCTTAATGTAGATAATGCCCATTGCTTCTTAAATTTAAATTTCGCTACTTTTAAGTTCCTTTTTTGGTGTAAATTATCCAGAGCTGGTCTCTGTTACCTGTAGTCAAATGTTAATTGAAACAATAAATAAGGTGAGGAGGTTTCTATTAATCTGCGTAGAGTCTCTAACATGATTCTTTACCGATGGATAAAAGCAGTGCTCCCTAAATTTAGAATTGAAAAGTTGTTGGTTAGAGGATAGAAAATTTGCATTGCAGACAAGGAGTTTTCTTTGGGAAATATGATCAAGAACTAGGCTATTTTCTTTTTGATGCTCAATATTAGACAATTTAGATGAATTCGCAAGTCCCCAACTTAGGTCAAATGGCAGGAAAAAGACCCAGGTGTTCAGTGAAGAAATTCATCAAAAAGAAGTGAGACATTTTGACTAGTGATCCAGGATCAGCGCCAAGACTGGGATTATTTTAGGGACAGGCTGGTGCCAGACAAGTGGATGATGGTGGAATTCTTTTTCAGCTAGCCCGTTAGCATGGTATGTATGCCCTTGGAGGAAAATTGGGTATATGAGTAGGAGTATATGGTGTCTGTGAATATCAGAGAAAGAGAGATAGAAAGAGAGGAAAAGAAAAGACAGAAAGAAACTAATTCACAAAATTATAACACTGAGAACACAGGGAAATTTTGGCATATAGCCAATAGTAACTGGAGAATGTTTCCAGCTTCAGGGGACATATGTAAATTCGAGCTCAAAAACTGAGGGAAGAACAAACAAGACTGAACTGAATAATAGTGATTTGTATGATTTAAAAAAAATATGATCTTTTATATCTGAAGATGGAGTTGTGAGATATACTGATAGAAATTACAATGGAAGTTTTTTTATTTTTGTTAATATTTAAGAATTGGTTAAGGAATATATTTTGCTTTTATAAAAATTAAAAATACATTATTATTAAAAAGTAATTTTTAATTACTTTTTAATCCATCACTAAATGAAATTCAATATAAGTGATTCCTGGTCATCTGTGAGAGTTCTGTATCAGTAGCTGTAATATGTTGTATCTATAATCTCTATAATTAGAACATGTAAGGGTCTCCTTAAATTGGCATGCTTGCTTAATATATACAGTTGGACTTAAAATTAGAAAATATTTCAAGATGAGATTCTATTTTTCTCCCAAAGGCAGAAGATTAGTAAACACTTAAAAAATATTTCCCCAAACCAACTAAATTCATTTGGCTTAAATGAAATAAAATGCTGGTTTCTATCCAAACAAGTCTCTGATTTCTTTTCAAGATTCAATACTAGACTTGACATTCTACCTATAGACGCCAAAGATTGAGGGGAAAATGTATGCTATATGATCCTTTACTTTTTTTCTAAAAGTCTGTTCCAGATTTTTTTCCTTTATTGTCAAAAGAAGACCTAAGGGAATTTGTACTGCTTTTATGGATAATGATATGTCTTATGTACCCTGCACTTTCTATTTATGCAACATTTTTTGTTATAAGCATGTAGGTTATCAAGTCTTCAATATCTCCGTCATGAGTAAATAGATTATTTAAAACACCAGCTTGGACTTTTTTTTCCAAGTGCATAAACATTTTTAAAGTGGAGGTGAACATTATTCAAGGAAAAGCAGATTTACAGACAGGCAATATGATCTCTGACCTGTTCTGACCTACTATATTCATGAATAATCTCTTGAAACTAGATCTGAAGTTGGCTGATTCTTCAGAACTTGCCCATCTTCGTTAAGCATCCACAGGCTCTCTGGATGATCTTTGCGCAGAGTGCTCCCAAATCAAATGATCTAGTCAAGGAATATAAGAACTCAGCATTGAAGAAGTTCTTTTTTTTTTTTAACAAGTATATCATATCATAGATCTGACCCCAATTACCAACTTCAATTCTTAAAATAAAAACTTTGAGCCCAAGCAGTTTTGAAAAGCTCACTGCCAATGTTGCTGATAAGGTGCATAGTTAACTATAGATACTTTCCTGAAAGACTTGGAGTCAGAGCAAAAAACCCACATTTACAATTTTTAATAGGTTCAGAAATAATAGATTCTAAATTTGCACTGAAAATTAGTCGGTTTCCAACTCTTTGATCTATTAGTGATTCAAAGCAAATTAGTCTAGTATTTCCTTTGTGAAATACAGATGATGGTTAATGGTTATCTATATATATGGTAAAAGTTTGCATCTGTATAAATAGATCCATATATAAACATTTTCTAAAATCAAATGACTACTCTGTCCACATTTTGTGCCCTCAACATTTTATCATTGCATAAATACAGAAGAGCTCTCTTAATATCTCTTCACTGAAGTGCTGTCCAAGATTAACCAGTACGGTTCATATGGACTGATGTCTTTTATGTATGCTCAAGGTTAGTTAGCAAAACTTGAGCACAGCACTCACTTTTTCTCTTAACAGTTAGACTGTATCAAGAGGGGATTGGTTTTATTATTATGCTTATCTAGAAGGTATTGTATTTATTTTAAAACTGATTATGCCAGTTATTATTCTAACAGGTTATTGTAATTAATCAAATATTACATAACTGGTGGAGTAGCGGTATGAGAAGAAAGAAAGCTGTTTTTATAAAAACCAGGTTAAATACTTTGGAAAAATACTATTAATTGTCTGCTGTCAAAAAGGTGTTAATGAGACAAATGTAAAAGATTAGGAGATACATTTAAAAAAACTAGGGTGGTTTTTGCATATTGCTTTGTGAATCTTCAAGGACTTACTTCAACTTCAACTAAAACTGGATATTGCAGGCTATAAACCATAACAGTGGTTTATGAATGAAAGACTGCCTGTTACTTCAACTCAACACACATAAGTTTTTATTGCTAATTAGTCTAGATCTTATTAGATAAGAGGAAGCATCTATAGTATGTCAGATTTCTTTTTTTTAAATCAAAGAAATGAGATAACAGTGTAAGAGACTCAAGCTACTGTTTTTAATTTACGGAAAGGCATTCAAAATAAACCTATGTAAAACAACACTGTAGCCGTGCACTATCTTTCATTTTATAATTCTTTCTTTCCTTCCTTCCTCCCCCTCCTTCTCCCTCTCTCTCCTTCTTTCTTTCTATATAATTTCATTCTCTGTCCAGTTTCTCAAAGTTCTTATTTCGAGCATTTCTATTTGCACCATGTATTTAGATGTTAGGTAAATTTAAATTGTTATTCAAAATATGAAATTCCCCATTCTTTGTGATATTTTAAGAACAGTCCTTGGCACATACAAATATTCCTGTTAGAAATTAAGTATAATAGAGAAGTAAATATCTAATATTGTTTATATAGACTTACTTGCAAAAAACTTAAAAGATTTCTATTCTAGAACTTAAAGAGATTGAATTATTGAAAATGGCTGAGAAAAATAGACAGAAAATGAGATTTTCTTGCATGTTAAATAACTGCTATTCCTCCTTCCTTACTAAAACATTTGTGAGATACAAATCAAGTGTCTCCAAAATAGAAAGGTCACATAAGTGGGAAATCTCCAGGATCAGAAATGATGGTATGTTTTAATTTTTCCCATTTTTCACAAAATTTGATTACATATTTGTCTCACAGGTACAATAAGTTTTTCTCCCTTTGGAATTAGCTATTTGTAGCTTTTCACCGTTTGGGCAGAGTATTTTTACAATCCTTATTCTTTATAGTTTTACCATTTGGGTTTTGGCTTTACTGCTTTAACTGCATTGCTTGATGTGTTATGAAACGAAGTTCTGGCACCAAAGTAAGTAAGGTAATGTTTGTAAATGCCAAGTTTATTTACTATGGTCAATACTGCCAGCATAAATTATCTTTCAGGGAAGTATAAATATAAGATCCTTTGTTAGGAGTTTTTCAAGACTCTGAATTTTGTACTTTTTGTAACATTTCCACGTGAGAACAATCCACTTTATAGTGTTAATAAATGTACTATGAGGAAAAAGTGATAGATTTCAGACATGCTTTCAAGAAAAATGCCTTGTATGGGTAAAATTTAATCTTTTACTAAGCTTGATTTATACTCTAAAATTTAAAAAGATAAAATTCAGATAAATAAAATGTACACTTAAAACATTCTTTTAAAAATAATGTAATTTATTAAAATAATAAAGGAAGTAATTGCAGCGCTAAATTTCACTTGTAACATTAATCAATATGAGATGGAGAGGGTAACGTAAATGTACAAACAATACAGTCAGAAAATACTGCCATTGAGGAAATATACAGATCAACTATCTGCATTTAATCAAACACATGAGACAACTGCTTGGATGCAGCTTGCATTGTCCGTTCAAAGTATGAGCACAACAGAATTTTAGAATTGGAGGGAGACTAAGAGTTTTACCAAGACAACATTTTTCCACCCAGTATAGGAATTGCCCATTGCGGAAATAAACTCAATAATATACTTAAGTAATGCCATCCTCATCTCTGCTTGAAGACCCCAATGACTGAAAGATTTCTACCTAAAAAATAATTAATTGCGTGTCTCACTATTACTTTTTTTTTTTTTTAATTTTATTTATTATTTATTTATGGCTGTGTTGGGTCTTTGCTTCTGTGTGAGGGCTTTCTCTAGTTGTGGCAAGCGGGGGCCACTCTTCATCGCGGTGCGCGGGCCTCTCACTGTCGCGGCCTCTCCCGTTGCGGAGCACAGGCTCCACACGCGCAGGCTCAGTAGTTGTGGCTCACGGGCGTAGTCGCTCCGCGGCATGTGGGATCTTCCCAGACCAGGGTTCGAATCTGGGTTCCCTGCATTGGCAAGCAGAGTCTCAACCACTGCGCCACCAGGGAAGCACTCATTATTACTTTTATAGCCTTCTTCCTTCCATTGAAGATTTCTTGGATGCACCCTTCACTCACTGATTATAGGTTAGTTCCTAGTTATTTTATTCAACAAACATTTGAGTACCTAATTTAAATTCGGCAGCATATTTCTTCTTATATGCGTTTCATACAAAGAACGGCAGATAGTCCAGCAGACCTGATGAAATGGCACTCTTAGGAAAGAGGCAATGCAGACGGGGTCAGGAGGTGTGTAAATTCTACATTGCCTATCATGCTCTAGGGCAGCACGAGCACCCAGCAGGTTGGATGTCAGATTCTAGGATGATGCCTTTGACAAGTCTTCATTCCTTCCCTGGTGTGATGAGGGGCTGGGGTATAATAATCATTAGTCTTATCCTGTCGGTTCAGGAGGGACAACAGATACTACGCTTCCCCTGGAGGGATGGGAGTTGGCCTTAGGGCCCAGGGTTACAGTAGGCTTTGCCACAATCCGTGTTCATCAATAGGGTACTGGGAGTACTTGACTAAGAGAGATGATAATCTTAAGTACTGGGAACATAACCATTTCCCATCCAGCTTTGCAGGCCAGCTTTTTTTTCTGAGATCAACCTAAATGAAATCAAGTTTGGAAAAAGTAAACCTTCCCTATTAAAATATCTTCAAATATCTGAAGGCAGCTTGCGTTTTCCTCTAAGTCTTCTTTTAGACTAAATATTCAGATCATCAGCTCTAGGCTTTGAATTCCTTGAGAGCAAGGATTACTTTTTCATCCCCTTTATCAAGCACACTTCTGTTTTATAGTGTGCACTTAAGCATTTGTTAAATGTATGCATGAGTAAACCCTCATCCAGGACATTGTTTCGGCATGCTTTCCATAATACTGGAGGTTATGGAGGCTCCCCCTAAAGTCGATGCCCAGATGCAGGGACTCTCCTCCAGGTCTGTGTGTTTACTGTCTTTGATAATGCCATATGTAAATTAGTATACTCCAAAAGTAGATTTTCTTTTTTAACCACAGAGTAACGCTGTTGGCTCATATCGAGTTTGTGGTCATACAAAACGTTGGACCTTTACATGAACTCTTGTCATTCCAGAAGACCAACCCATGTATTACATTCAGAAGAAAAATGGTCTCATCTTTGAGCAGTTACATCCTGTACTTACAAAATTGTCTTTTGAACTTAAAATGAGGGCCACATGTTTTCTCTGTTAAGCTTCATCTTGCTGCTTTTAGTTCATTTCATTTTATCAAGTTCAGTTTGCATTCTAAATGTATCACCCTACATATCAGCAACCCTATGTTGTATTCTGCAGATTTGACAAATGTGTGTTTTTTACGTTATTTTTAAAATTCTGCCATTTAGAACCGAACGAGTTTCTGGCATGCTACAATCAACTAGGTTTGGCATGGAAGCACTCACTACAATTAATTTGATATGTTTTTGGTAAACAGCTATGAATTAGGGCAACCCATAGGAAAATAAGAACAATATGAAAAGTGTGGCAGCTATTGTATTCCCTTGATTTTGTAACCTAGCACCATATCAAATGTAGTAGGCAGTGAAGGACAAAGGACAGGTTTGCAGCTTAGATTCCCATTTCCCATCCACCATTCTGCATCTGTTCAGTGGCAGCCTCTCTGAGTTTCAGTTTTCCTTATCTGCTAAAAACATGCAGGTATGAGCATTAACTGAGATAGTGTATTTACTGTGCCAAGGAGAGCTTGGGACTTGAGGTAAGAATGAATTAAATGTTGAATTCTTCCTCTGTAGATAGAGGACATCAAGAAACTTTGAACTGTGAACATCATAAACCCTTTTGCTATTTGTTGATCACTCCATCTTTTTATTTGATTTGATCTCAATACATCTGAAGTTTATGGTTCTTTGGATTCTCCATTTTAGATTTTAAATATTGGGATATTCGTGTATCTCTAGTCTTTGAGGCCTGTGTTTGTCTGGGGCCTCTGAAAAGCAGATGGCAAAATGGGATTAAATGTGCAGGGATATTATTAGAGAACTGGGAGAAAATGGAAAGGCAATGGAGAATGTCTGGGGTAGCTCTAAGACCATAATGTCAGTCTAACTGTAAATGACGAGAAAAAGGAGTAAAGGTTGCTAGGAAGCCTACTAAACAGCAGTATAGTTTAAGGAAGTTTCAGTAGGACGCTTGGGGGTCCTCCAGCCAGAGTCTGCAGGGGAGTCTGTGTCTCCCAGGGACAGTCCTGCCTTTGAATGCTTTCCGGGCTCAGCCATCGACTGGGAGCGTCCAGTGGGAAGTGTGGCCTCAAAGCAAAGGCCAACGTGGAATTCAGAGCACCACAGCTGCAGTCTTAATTAATTAAGCTTCCTGAGGTTGGAAGTCTGTGAACCAGGGCCTCTTTGAAAAGTTTGGATCTTTATTGAAGAAAGTGGAAATAATGTGTATATCATTGTCAGGTGTACTCTACTAAGGCTTTTTGAAATGACATTAGAGACATAACTTTTTCTTTGTTATAAGGACTCATTATAAATGAACATCTTCAAATGCAAAGATAATAATCCATATTAGTGTTAATGCTGCCAAGTCATATAAATATGCATAAACACTATTAAAGGGAATAAGAGGAGAATGTGGAAAGGAAGGAGGAGGAGGAAGATCCTTGACTCTGTTCTCTTTACTGCATCTCTTCAGTAGCATGCTTACCAGATGGAAGATTATAGAAAGGTCTAAAAATAGTAGGCAAGATGACCTGGCAATGGAGGACCCCACCACATGGTCACACAGAGAGAATTTGCTTAGTGCCGTATGTAATACTCAGAGAATTTGCTTAGTGCCGTATGTAATACTCATATTCTAAAAGAGCAAACATTGTTGCTCTTTACTCTTAGGCGAAGTAGAATCTCAAGTATAGGTCAGCAAAGATTGACAAGCAGTGTTCTGGGATAAACGTAGGGCATGATATGAAAAACAGAACTCTTTAATTACCAAAGGACTTCATTGTTAAAGCAAAGAGATGGCTGTGAGAATGCAAATAGAATTCTCCAAACAGACCAGATGAATGGAAGAGCTGCACAGTTGACATGGGCATATGGGAGAACTAGTACCCTTCCTGACAGATATACAGGAGGACTACTTATGTGCCTCCTTTAGAGAAAACAAGGTTAATTTGCACACCAGGACCGGTTTGGGAAGGCAGAAGACTTCACAAAGGTTTACTTTCAAACTCTCAACATATTAAATCTAAATATGCTTCCAAGGAAAGAATTTTTCATTGTTCCCAGTGTTGTTCTTGTTTAGACATGCAATAAGCAAAATAATAAGAAAAATAGTAATTTACACTTTGGAAATGCACCAAATATATGAGCCATCTTTAAAAAAAATGTTTTTAAACAGGGAATAACGAAAATCATTTAGATACTTAGATTAGGGTATTTATTTTGTTTCTCTTTACAAAAAAACTATATACTTCTATAGTTTCAAATTTCTAATGTCTACAAGTAGAGTTTTTTTTCAATTCCTGAGAATGAGAAAAAGTAAATTATGCTGATTATAATTAAGGGGAGTAAGTTCAATATAAAGATGATATTATTATGCAGAAGGTACAGGTAGAAGGCATAAAATAAAGACAGAGAAAGGTCAAACCACAAATTGTCCTTGACAAAGTTGTTCTAGATTGTTGCTGTAGGGATTGCACCCCCTCAGCCCCCTACTTAACATTCCCACCTCTCCCTACCACTCCATTTCCATGTCCCACTTCAAATCATTTCAGCTTTCAGGGATATATGCTGTGAGGTTCTTGACCACAGGAGGTAAATCCTGTAACGGTATTAATCCCTAGTGCATTGTTGAAATTATGGTCACTTGACTCTTAATGTAAAGACTAAGTAACAAAAATATTTTTAGCAAATATAGCCAGAAAATTATTTCAGTGAAACTCTTAACAGTGGTTTTGATTATTAAAAAAAAAAAAAAAAAGTAAAACCACAACAGCACAACAGCCTCCATAAACTAATACTCAATTACTGTTTAATTACAAAACCAGAAGATATTATGAATTTTGGTATAAATTGGGAGGGAAAGGGGCTTAAATTATTTTTTTGTTTTCCAGTGAGAATTTTAGCTTCAACCTAAACATTCCATTACAGTCTTAGGCAGTGAATTTTATAATGTTTACTTGTCACTCACAAGTGAGGAGTAATGAGATCACATATTACATACTGAAAGGCTCTTATTCCAACTCAAAAGGAAGGAAAGGTCTGTCAACAAACCCAGCTTTTAGGAATATCAGGTATTATGAATAAGCAATTTTTATCATTGACACAGTTTGTAACACCTTCAATTATTAATTTAATCACTTAGTGTTAGAGAAATTTAGCAACTTGCCTAAGGCCATGTGACTAATCTATGGAAGGACAAAGAACAAATTCTTGATTTTTACTTTGAAATCCAGAATAATAGGCCACCCAGGGTCTGAAAGTTTACAAACTTTAAGAGAAGCAAGTAAAGCATCAGAAACCAAAAGAAAATAATAAATAAAATCAGTATGGGTTCATGAAGGTGGCAGTCTTCTGTTTCCGAATGCCATTATTTATTTATAACTCAATTTCCTTTTAGTTGACTTTGCGGTGCCTTTACATTTAAAATCTGAAGACTAAAAGTAACTGTGGAGGTCACTTACTCTATTCCCCAACTCCGTAAGCTGGCTCTGTTTGACTGATGTCTGCAGTTTGAGTGACTGCCAGAAAAGGATGCCTAACCTCTCAGTTGGATGTTCAGACTTGTCTTGTAAACAAGGAGTTCTTATCTATAACCTATATTGTTCTTAAGTCTTCAGAATTAGAGAAGAATTGGCCATGACCCAGCTCTTTTCACAATGGCATTAATATTTTCAAAGTGAATTTTCATCTTTGATCTTCCATACTTTAAGAAACTTGGCAGTGTTTCTTCAGTACTAGCCTTCCCACTTGTCTGTCCAGTTTCTATTTGAATTTTTAGGATTGATGTTGGTGACTTTCACTGTACATTTCTTTTTCTAGCCTTTTCTTAGCATTATGACTTAGTAAAGCATCACTTAGTGTAGGATTAAGTTACAGATCTGGGCACTGGTGGGTACTGCCACCCCTATCTGCCAGGCACCAGATATCTGTAATGTCTACATGTCACTGCCTTAGAAACAAGACACCCAGAATTAACCTGTTATCAGATTGATGGCTGTGAGATATAAATAGGCATGAGGACAGATAAACAGTTCTGTGTTTTCTGCTTGTCTTGTGGCTTTAAACCTGTAAAAAGAGTTTTATTTTTTTCCTTATCTAGCAAAGTAAAACTTTAGCTCTTAGACAAATTTGCCCCAGGACAGAAAGTCTGGCTCACTTTCTTATAATTTCTTTCAGTGGAGGAAGCCAGAAAATGTGTTAGTTTGGTTCAGGTTGTTGGATTTGTTACAGGAAAAATCAGACCACACTACAAAGATTTATCAGATGATTGTGTTGTATTAAACCACAAACTAATAACTGAGGACATATAAAGGATTTAAGACATTTGAAGAGGAAAAAAAAATCTAAATCTGTTCCTTTTCTGTAGAATCATATTCACATTTCCGACTAAATAAATAATTATCTTCTCCATTCTGGAATCTGCAAGGCTCAGTAGAATGTGCAGTAGACCAGGGAAGAGGCATTGCTTCAAGGAAGGGGTTATAATTACAGTCCTGCTACAAATTTACTCAGACAAATCACTTACATTTGACTTGCCTCATTTTATTTAGATTTAAATTGTGATACCTGGTCTCTTCGCTTAATACTTAAACATAACTTTTCCTATAAATGGTGAAAAATTATTTATAAAAAAGAATGAAGACAGATATTTTAATCAACTGATATATATATATTTTTTTAAGAAAATTAAATGTTTTGCCAAAAGAACATTTGGGCAAAATAGAGGTAACTTAGCATGGTTAAATATTTTCTCATTGGGAAATGTACCATTTGGTTTCATATATATGTTTGATGTTTATCAGAGCTCATATTTATGTATCTAGTTACACGTCAAATTTGAGTATTTTTCTTGTCATTCCTTTATTAACTGGGGATAGGGCTCATGAAAGGTATATAGGTAAAGATATGTGTCTATGTATCTATCTATCTTCCTGCTCCTTGAACAATAATTTCTTAGACTTGGGGGAAATATCCTTGAAAATATTTGGGGTGTGTGTGTGTGTGTGTGTGTGTGTGATTTCAGAACATAAAAGAATTCTGCAGACAGGATAATATTTAACAGTAATCTAATACACAATGATAATCTTTGCCAGTTAACTATAAGTGATTCATCTTTACATGTGACCCATACGTGGCATTATAAAATACTCTTTATATGGTCCCTGATGTCAAAAGGCTGACAGTTTTGAATAGAAAACATTTTTTACATTATTAGATTAATTCTGCCATATATATTGAGAATAAATTTTTTTACCTTATTACTTTCTTCCATATTTTGTTCTGTGATTAGACTTAAAAAATATCACAAAGCCACGTCAGTGGGTTATGTATACTACTTTGATCACGCTACTACTTTGGTGCATGCTTTTGTTGGCAAGATTTGGGGCCATTCATTCTCATTTCTGGATGATCTACCTATCTATCTGTTTATCTATCCATCTCAAATCATTGTTTATCAAAGCCTTCTCTCTAAAACTAATTCTCTGTCAGCCTCTGTGAACTCTACAAATAGACATACTCTAAACTACCCAGATAAAGTTACTTATGCTATAAATATTACTTGCAGATTAGTGAATGTAGTGATTTTTTGCATTAAAAAATAAAACATGAAATATTAGTGTAAGATTTGAATAGTCAAGAATTATACTCAACTTAGAATCTTTACTTAATAGGAGTTTTTTTTTAAAGTGTATTCCAAAAGTAAGGTGTCTCTCCTGGAAGGAAATGTTGCATCTTGAAGCAGGTAGAAATTTCTAGTATTTATGCTCTGTACCTCCTTTTGGATTAGAGAGCTGTTTGTTGTTGATGTGAAAGACGAGGGAGATGAATGGCATCCTTACAAGGAAAAAAACATCTGGAATTAAAGAGTAGACTCCACAAGTCACTAAAGCCTTGCTCTAAGTAAAAGGCAGAACTCATCAAATGTCTTGAAAACATTAGGGTGAGGCTGCTTGTCCTTGGTCTGTGTGGGCTCTGCTCTTGACTTACTGTTCACTGGCTCATGGTCACGTCTGTTTTTCTGCTCTCCTGATCGACTTTCTGCTCTACATTGCTACATAAACCACCAGACTACACCCTCAATCACATTTGGAAATGTTTCCTGAGGTGTGGTTTTTGCAGTAACATTTTCCCCCAGTTCTGGCAAGCAGTTCAATCCCAGCTAATCTTATCCCCTCTTTTTTATTATTATTTTTTATTTTTGTGCTGGAAGGGATTTCTTGGATTCAGCTCTCCCCTTTGCTCCTGGTTTATTTAAATTTAAATATAGCTGACATTTATCAAGGAGGAAGTACTAAACAAACCTTTGTTTAAGTTTCCAACAACATACTAAAGATTCTCTTATGTTGACCTAACTATAATACAGATGAAAGTAGGTTATGCATGATATTTTGGTTAGATAATTTTCTCATCATTCATTGCTATTGTAATTGTTTTTTCTTCTTTAGAAAGTATAAGAGATTTGAACTTTGCTTGCCATTGCTTTTTATGAGGGCATAGTTTTTATAAAAGATAGTGTTTAAAGTTAACACATTCACATTTTATACAATGTCATCTCTTGCCAACATTTCTATAAAAGAGAAAGAACAATTATACTATAAATAATATATATGTCAGGAAAAGTACTGGATCTCTGATAGAGATGAATTTCACCATTCATTTATTAATGCAACAAATATTTATTGAGTGATCACTAGTTGCTAGGCATTATACAAGGCCCATGGATTACATCAGTGAAAAAAAGAAAAAAAAGAAAACCAAAATCTGCCCTGATGAAGTTTCTAGTCTACCCAGAGTTGGGGTTGGGAAGATAAATATGAAATAATGTACATAATAAAAGTATTTGGTATGTTTGGAGGTAACAAACATGTCGAAAAGCATAGAGCAGCCTTGAGGAATCCTGATGGTGGCGTGAGTGGTAATTTTAATCAGTGCGGTCACAATGGGCTTCACTGAGCAGGTGACATATGATCAGAGAGAAGAACAGCTATCAAGGCCTGAACGTGAGAGCACACTTGGTATGTTTGAGAACCACCAACAAGGCCAGAGTGGCTGGAGTGGAGTGAGCAGGGGAAAGAGTAGAGGATGGGACCAGAAATGTAATAGAGGCCCTGATCTCATAGGGTCTCAGAGGGGCCTTAGCCATTGTGAGGATGTTGGCTGTAGTTGTAAATAAAATGGCATGATATTGCAGGGATTTGAGGGATAGAATAAAATGATGTAACATATGATCTGTAACAATTACTCTGAATTCTTTGTTAGGAAACCTCTAGGGTGTCAAGAGTTGAGCAAAAGAAGACATTTAAGATAATGATAGTTCAGATAACTGAGACGGGCATATGTGATTGAATTTTGGTGAATTCTGAATATCTTCTGAAAATAAAGCCATGAATATTTTCTGATAAATTAGATCTTGATATGGAAGAGAAAGATTAATCAAATATATTAAACTGCAAGGCTACCTAAGATCACCAAAGGACTGATTGTAGCTTGAGAAGGAGGACCAAGATTAAGCTCTGAAATATTTGTTATTAAGGGGTAAGGGAAAAGGAGAGGATAACGTACAAGAAGACTCAAGTAAGAGGACAAGAAAGAGAAAGTGGTGACCTAGAAACCAAGAGAAGAAAAAAAGCATCAAAACAGCAATAAATATCAACTGTTTTAAAAACAATTATTAATCAACCAGAGGTCAGTCAGGGAAATAGAACCACTATAAGTGTTGTAGAAAAATAAATTTATTACTTATGCAATTGCAGTAGGAGCTAAAGAAGTAAGAAAAAGTAATCTCCAAAAAAGAGATATAGGTGATCAGGGAAAAGTTACTAACCAGCCCTGCTGAAGCACTGGTATGGATGAGCAATTTGGAGTTTGCAGGGATAGATCTAGGAAACCAGGTAATTCCAGCTGCCATACTGAAACTGAAAGGATAGTTGGTAGAGAAGACTATGGAAGGCTATTTATTGCCTTTGCATTTGGTCATGACTT
The DNA here is from genome assembly GCF_028564815.1 of Eubalaena glacialis. Taxonomy (NCBI): domain Eukaryota; kingdom Metazoa; phylum Chordata; class Mammalia; order Artiodactyla; family Balaenidae; genus Eubalaena; species Eubalaena glacialis. Next base: position 49,393,515 of record NC_083723.1, read on the forward strand.
GGCTTGTTATTGATGAGCAGAGCTGGTAGTTAGGAAGAAGAGCTGTAAGCAGGGAGGTGTTAGAGGAAAGACAAGTTGAAAGCCACTAGCACCTTGTGTCTATTTCTTAGCACACAGAACCACTACAATCTTCAGGAAGTAATCAATGATTCTTCGATTCTGTCTTCCCAGTCTTATGAATATTTCCCTCTTGACCAACTCCAACTCAGAACTATAAAGGGAAAGAGATTCCAGGAAATGTAGTTGCAGCTTGGCCATGTTGACGTAGTATGAAACTACTACAGTCCAGCACTTTTCAAATCAAAAGCCATATACACCAGTTTAAATCATATTTAATTTTCATCTAAAGACAATAGCAAAAGCTTGTGTTAGCTTTACCTGGTATAACTATCCCTCTTGCCACTGAAAACATACTAACCCACTCTCCAAAAGAGGATACAAAGTCAATGCAGCACATTATCTACATTTGGGTAATGTTTAGTCATTTTTTTAACTGAGATATATCCCCCCTTAATATTTTATAACTTATTTACTGAGGAGATATAAGTTTACCCATTCTATTATATCACATATCTTAAATATTAGGATAATGGGAGATGGGGAAAAAGAAAATGAAATGAATTATACAAAAATATATTCATATGTATGTAAACAAGAGCTGAAAACTACTTCAGTCCTCATTTCTATATATGGGCACATGGTCATAGCTGTGATTTATATTTTCTATCTTACCCTACTCATTCCACATTTCCTTTGCCCTAAGCAAGAATCTCAACGAGTTGTATTTCCTTTTCTAATGGGGTGACCCACGCCTTTATTCCTGACAAGTCTGTCCATTGACAATCCTGCGTGTATTGGGCTATTGTAAATTTTTTCCTTAAATTTTACCACAGAATGTGGGAGAATGGAGGGATATCTCAGAGGATCACCTGCATTCCAGCTATACTGCTTCTTACCTCTTTATTTCAATCCAATTTCCATTTAATAGTCAGAATGTGTTCTCTAATCTGTACAGTAACCCTCTTCTCTTCCTGTTGGTATACCAGAATGAGAAACCCAGAATGACCAGGTGGCAGACTCAATTTCCAGTGTTCTGTAACCACTGCTACACCTCCTGGTGGTACATTCCACCAGGAATGGGAGCTTACACTTCTAGCCCAGCAAAGCCCAATGTTGCAGGGAAGAGAAGCACAAATTGTGTAGTGGATGATAAGGAGTAAAAGTGAAAGGATCCGCTCTCATTCCCATCCCTTGATTCCCAGACCCAAGAGTCATGGGTATGGGAGAAACTTTGCCATATATTGATTGCTGATTCTGAAGATATTCCACATTCTAGAGAAGATGACTCCATCTTGCAATGGTGATACGTTTTCACCCAACAGCCTCCATTTCCAAGTATTCAAAAGGTCATTCTGCTTCAGGCAAATTTGGCAAAATCTTGCGATTCTTTTGGTGTCTCTGATGATTTCTCATAGTTCACACTTCGAATCTGATGGACTGGGGCTTTCTGGGACTTGAATCTGGTTATAGGTCTAGGAACAATGAGAAGGGCTGGGAACAGGTTCTCAGGAGGACCAGCAACCCCCTGTAAGGAAACTGTCTTAAGAGAGGGCCATTAAAGATTCTTCAGGCAAGGAGAGGATGGTTTACTTCTGCTGGCAAAGGAAGCTCAACAGAATTTAGAGGTTTAAAATCTTCAGCTTCCTTTAAGTCTGCACACGTGCCATCCCAAATGTTAGGATCCCATTGCTTCCCAATAAATGATTTAACTTTAAAAAACAGTGTAAGATTGAGAATTCACTATACAGTGTGATTTTACTACCCACAGAATTAGACTGTGGGTTTGGTTTTCAGAAATTTCAACTCTATGACTATAGCAGATAAGACTTTTTTTTTTTAGGAAGTCTTAGAATCTTCTTATTTTCTTACTCATTGTTTAACTGGGAATTTAAAGACCTAAGTTTATAATTTTCTTTCTCCAAGTCTTCTAAAAAGCAAGTGACCAGCCAAGCCCATTATAATCCTATTTTCTTTAAAGATTTAGTGGCAGCAACGTTTTGGTTACCCAATATAGGCACTCAATTACAGACGTTTATAAATGATAATTGAAGTAATTGTTTGCCATCACGAGCTATGAACTCTTCCATTGTTCTCTCTCCCACTATCAAAAATGTCATTTATACTTTTAAGTCTAATCAGATCACATAACTAATTCCACACTTCTGTCTTTAAGGTTATATTGACTAATAGACTGGTATGCCATGAAATAATTAATATTTCCATGATATTTTGATAGAGGATTTCAGATAGACAATACTTACCTCTTTTCAAATGATTCATCTAGGCATTACATCAAATTTATCTTGAGGCAAAGAAAATTAACTACTAAATATATATATATAGAACTTATACGTGTTTATAGTTATATATTATATTTTATAATTATATAAACATATATTAACATTTTGTGTGTGTAGCTTCATACTATTGCATCAAATAGATGTACTGTCACTTATTTAACCATTCCCCTACTATTAGTTAATTTCACAATACAAAAGCCGGTGCTCTTTCCATTGCAACCATCAGAAAACAATTCAAATTCGCTTAAGCCAAAGAGAGAAAAATAATGTCTTGATTGAAAAACTGTGATGTAGTTACTCATGATCTAGTAACTTCAAGTTAAATGTCACATTTAATCATTTTCAACATACTTAAAATACAATAGGATAAAACTCCCATTTTGATAAAGAGAAATAGAGATACAGTGCTGGTCCAAATCTCAAAACATAGCTTGTAGAGCAGTAAATGGCAGCAACACTCCCTTCCCTGACAGTGGAATGACTTCCATGTCCAGCCAATCTTGTTCTGCTTTCTAGGAAGATCTCCTGTTGTTTTTACTCCATGGTCACATTTGAAGGGCCTTAAGGAGGAGGGTTGTCTTACTGGAAGATGCTCATCTTTATTGCTTATGTCCTCAGGGTATGGGTTTGGGAGCCCGGAGGCTGAGGAGTGAGTGAGTGTAGCTGTGCCAGGTCTGGTAGCCACCTTCAGGGTTTATCAGGAAAAATACCTCCCTCAAAAGATTAGCAAGGTGTCACTTTTCCTGTCTGTGGTCAAATTCCAAAGGCAGAGATCAGTGAGGAATCATAGATGATTTATCAGGACTTTGGTCTGGGAATTCCTTCTCTAACAGAAAAATTTTTGTATCTGTACCTCCCTCTCTCTCAGCTAATGACTTAGGTCTCTTTCTCAACAAATTTTGAATTAATAGCCAGAGATAAAGGTGAAAAACTAATCAGCCCTTCACCAAAAGTTAAGAAAGAGCTCTTCTGAACAAAATAGATTTCTTTCCTTTATCCTTCTAGACAAGCCTGTTTCAACTGCAATGGAAATGAGACTTTAATGAAGGCCATAGGAATAAGCTTATAAAAAGGCTAATATTGTTCTCTATTTCCAGACTTTGTAATTCATAGTTTCATTCTTGTATAGTAGGATATATTTCAAACAGCTGTTTTGTATTTGTAAAAAAAAAAAAAAAAAAAAGATAGTCACTTTCTTAGCTGAGGAAGAAGGGCCCTCATTTTCCTCTATCCAATTCTATATTTTAGGGTTTGAGGTTTAACATTACTCCTCTTTTACCTTGTTTCCTACGCTCTTGGCTTATCTTTTACTCCAGTCGTATCCTGGCGAGCACTTTGTGCAAGTGCAAGATGATAGTACCTCATACACAACATATCTCATGTTTCTAACTTTTGGCATGGGTTGTCCCTGGCAAAAACCATCTTGCAATCATGCTTGTGAAGCCTAGAGAAATCTCCTGACCAGCGGGGAGAAATTTGGTGGATAAATGCACTATTCTTTTCTTCTTTGAGCAGACAATTCTGGGCATATACTTCAGTGTTACTCAGAAGGTCCTGGTGGGAGCTAGCCCACATTGACCACCATGATGACCGACTCTAGAAAGCATCTTTGTGTTGGTTTTCCCTCTTTCTCAGTTCGCTCTTCCCAGTCCCCCAACCTGATTCTGGAGATCATTCTAAAAATATGCTTGCTAGCTCTCCTCAAATATTTGTTCCAGGCTAGTCTTTCTGAAGGAGAACTCAGGCTAAAGCAAGTCCAATTTTATATAAAAAAATCATTGTTTTATTTGAAATTTCACTAGTAATTGAATAGCCCCAGGATGCATCAGGTATAGTTGAATTTCCAGGCTTAAATGATTCAAGGAGGATTCTGGCTCCTTGTCTCTTCTCTGCTTTCCTCTTAAGTCCTTTCATTCAAGTAGACAATTAATTCCACACAGTGGCAAGATTACCACCAGCAACTCCTGGTTTGTATCTTCTACTCTAAGGGAGACCCATCAGAAAGAGAATACATGCTTCTTTTCCAAGAGTTTCACCAAAAACCCCAGTTGTGTCTAGTTGGCCTGGCTTACATCACATCACAGACTCACTCAGTCACTGGCCAGGGTATGGGAGGCTTTGATCCCTGGAATGATTGAGGGAGGAGAGGCGAGAGGTGTGGTTTCCCAAAGAAAGATCATTTTACTATTCCAAAATAACAAAAGAGATGTAATAGACGTCGTTTCTTTTTATCCTCCTTCTCTTCTTGTTCTCTCTGCTATTTTAGCAATATGTATCTTTGTAAATGATTTTATTACTGTACTGTAAATTGACTTCTTTGTTTATTATGCTTTGCCTTGTAAAGGGCAAAGGAGTATTTTTTAAATCAATAAAATCTGTTAAAATAATTAAAATACATGAGAAAAATATAAATAAGGTAGAAAATTATGATGAAACCAGGAGTTAGAATAGAAACCCTAACTCATATTAGAGGGCATATGTAAATTTGACTCAAAGCTTTCTAGTGGTTACTATGATCAAGCAAATGCAATTAGTGAGGAAAATTTGTGGTTTTCACAAAAGCAAACAAAAGAAATATCCAGAAAAAGGAAGATGTTTCTCTTACTGACCCCAGGAATTACTCCAGTGGGCCTCACCAAGAAAACCCTGTACCATTAACGATGTGCACTTTCAGTTACTTCTTTATAGTAAAAATATTGAAGTGTTTTATAGAACTGGTCCTTCTAAAGCCCTTCACTATAAACTGAGAGCATTATACTGAAATGTAATGTAGCATAAACAGTTAGATGGATGCCAATATACTAAAATCTGGGTATTTGGTTCTCTAATAGCCTGACTTAACTCAGGAATAAAATGCCAAATATGGTGAGCAGGTTTTCACTAGTTGTGGTGCAAATGTGTATTGGTCCTTAGTGGCTCTCTGTTGAAATAGGTCAAAACAAAATGTCTATGGTCATATAAACTTAGGAAACTGTAAATATTCTCTTAGAATTTAAAAATCTCATTAGTATATTAAATATTTTGATAAATTTTATAGTAAATAAACATTTTTATTCATTCTTTATTTCATTTACTCATTTATTTATTCAGCATATAATATCTACTCTGTTCCAGAATATGTGCTAAGTACCAGGAATGTGATGGTGAACCAGTCCAAATAAAGTGGATGCTCTCATGGAGCCCACAGTCTAGTAGAAGAGACTGATATCCATGATCACATTTAAGGAGATAAAATTGCAAACTAATGTAAAGGCTCCAAAGAGAGGAACCTGTCATTGACCTCTGCCAGGATTTGTCTAAAAGTTTTATATATAGTAATCCATTTAATCTTCCCAGAAACACCATGAACTGGGTACCAGTATGATACCCAATTTACAGATGAGAAAACTAAGGTGCAGAAAACAGAGTCATAGAGATGCTAAATGATTGAGCTGGAAGTCAAACATAAGGAAGTCTAGCTCCAGAGTCTGCTATTTGGCCCCTCTAACATGGAAAATGGTTTTATAGGACAATCCAAAAAAGAGGGGGGCCGATTATGAAGAGATTGAATTATCCTTGTTTGCAGGTGATATAATGTGGGAAAATAGAGTTGGGTATAATTAATAAGTCTTTCTCAGAAAATGACATTTGGTCCAAAAGTTGACACCAGCCAGGGCATCAGCCCCAGTCACTTCTGCTAAGTCCTGTGGATAAGTTCTGCAGGGAAGCCTGCCCTGCTCTACCACTCTGCCCACAGCATTATTCAGAAATCATATAGCTACCCAGGAATAGGTTTTTTCTCCCTGCCCTGAAGTCAAAGAGTCCTCTTGTTGGTGGTCCCTCTGCCAGCAATTTGTTTGTTCCCAAGTGAGGAATAAACCTTGGAATTGTTTATTGTTGGCTTGATGATGTGTTTTGACATCCTGATACCATAAATGGGGGAAACAATAAACCAAGGTAACACTGTAAGATATGATTAACAAATTACTTAGTGGCTCCAATAAAAGAAATCAGAAATATCTCACATAATACCAACATAAAATAGTAAATGGTGTTTCATTCTACAATCAACAACCAATAAGAAAGTAAGCTAAGATTGATAGTAAAATACCATTCGAAATAGCAAAACAAAACACCCCTCCTCAAACAAAACAAAGTAAAATGCTATAGACTATCTAGGAATTACCTGTAAGCAATTCAGAAGACTGTTATAAGATAGGTCATAACGCAAGGCTTAAACAAATGGAGAGAGATAACATATTCCTGAATGTGATGAATTACTATAAAGGTGTTAATTCTCAAATTTATCTCTAACTTCAAAATAATTCTAATAAAACTCAAGCAAGATTTTGTAGAAACATGTGCAAACTATTCTTAAAAAATTGTATAAAGGAATAGAAGTCCATGACTAACTAAAACTATTTTTAAAGGAGAAAAAGAAAGAGGAGGCCTCATGCTACTAGATGTGAAACTGTGTCACAGAGCCATCATCATGGAAACACTGCAGTACTGATACAGGAACAGAAAGATATACCAGTAGTGTCCTGTGCACATAGACGCTAAACATAAGATTAAGGAGGCACCAAATTTCAGGGGAGAAAAGATGAATTATATAGTAGATGGCACTGGGAAGACTTGGCTCATGTTTGCGGAGAAAAATAAAGTTGTATCACTACCTATATTGTATAAAAAGGTAAACTGTGGATGGAATAAAGACATGAGTAGGAAAAGTAAAATATATACACAAGCAGAAAAGCTAAGGAAAAAATAATAATACTAAAGGTAGATTTGAAAGTATCAAATTTTAGGGTTCTTTGGTTAGAATTTATTAGCGACTAGGGGAAAATATTTGTAATGCTTCAAACAAAGAATGTCTACAAAATACAAGAAATTCTGCAAATCAAAAGGAAAACTAAGGAAACCCAAGTGAAAATGGGCAAAACGTGTAAGTAGTCAGTGCACAGCAAGGCTGAAAATGTGCTGTGTTATATTATTAACGTACAAATCTAAACTAAAGCAATACCAGGATTCCATAAGATTAGAGCTTAGAAAAATGCCAAGTATTTGTAAATATGTAGAAAATGGAAATTCTTGTGTTCCTGTGCACTGCTGGTAGACGTTGAGACTGCTATAGATATCTGATGGTATTTAGGGGAATTAAGTATGCCTGTCTTTTTATGAATATACCTCTGAACCAATTATTTCACTCTTTGTTGTATATACCTTGTTATATATTCTCTAGTCCATACTGAGGTGTTTTTTGTTTTGCTGGCTTGTTTTTCACAAAGAAGGGAGTTGGAGGTAACCAAAGAATTCAGCCCAAGACAACTAGATAATAAGAAATGTGATGCGGACTTCCCTGGCGGTCCAGTGGTTAAGACTCCGTGCTTCTACTGCAGGGGGCATGGGTTCGATCCCTGGTTGGGGAACTAAGATCCCACATGCTACATGGTGCCCCCACCCGCCACCACCAAAAGCCAAAGCCAGTGACAAAGGAAAGGATGAACATGTTAAAAAAAAAAAAAAAAAGAAATGTGATGAATGCATACAGTGGAATAGTGTAGAGCATTTAGGAGCAGTGAACTTGATAGGAAATTACCAACCCAGGTGGATTGTGAAACACTGCTGACTGGGAAAAGTTAGGAGGAAATATCTGAGCACAAGATCATTTACTTCAATGAAAATAGATACATAGAAAAACCAACTGTTAACATTCCTCATAGATATGTACTTATCCAAGGGCACGTGCTAAAACAGAGAAGTGCAGCAGCCAGTGGAAGGAGAGAGAAATAGAAGTGGAAATTTTGGCTCAAAGTGTAAAAATAATGAATAAAAAAAACCCATAAAACAAAAATGGGTATCTGTCCTGGTTATTATTGCTATGTAACAAATCATCCAAAAATGTAGTGATATAAAGCAACAGCATTTATTATACTCACAAATCTGTGAGAAAAGCTACAGTATGTCTGAAGATTCAGCCTAGAAGATTAAAATGGCTGGGGAAACAAAAATCTGGGACTGGATGATTTATTTTCAAGATGATGTCTTTACTCACATTTGGAATCAAAGATGAGATGATTTAAAGTTTGATGCAACTGAAACTCATCATGAGAACACTTACACATGGCTTCTCTGTGTGGCTGAGGCTTCTCTCAGCCAGATGGGTGGGATCTGAGAGAGAGAGTATCTTAAGAGGGGCTTCCAGTGAATGGGTGTTCCAAGAGAACCAAGTGGTGGGTGCACGGTCTTTAATGACCTAATCTCAGAAGTCACATAGTATGAATTCTACCATACTTTATGCTCAAAGAAGTCACAACCACATTCTGATATAAGAAGTATCATAGACTCCACTTCTCAATAGGAGTAGTGTCAAGAAAAACATGGGGGATTGGAGAAATTGTTGAGGTCATCTTTGAAAAATACAATCTGTCACATTTATGCCCACATAGATGATGGTAATGTTCCATGAACTAATGTGTTTAATCAATTCTGCCCCTCAAGTCCATGGCCTTGGGGAAAAAAAACAAAAGAGAGAGAGAGGAAGGAAGGAAGGAAAAGAGGAAGGAAAAAAGGAAGAGTTTCATCTAAATGGCTAAATGGCAGGGTAGGGTATGGTTAGAGAAAGCTTCAGCCCTTGAGCCAAGATCTAAATTTTGAGTAGAAATTAGTTGGAAAAGAGGAAAGAGCATTGCAAAGTAGGAAGAACAACATGTGTCAAGGTCTTGCAGAAAGAGGGAGCCATGGTCATGGCACATACTATAAGGGGAACAAAGTCACTATGATTGGGGCAGAGAGAGATTGAGAGAGAGGGGAGGAAGAGAGTCCAAATAATTAATCATATGAAGAATGTTGCTCCTAAGAGGAAAAGAAAGCAATGGGAGAGTGTTAAAAATAACATGACTAAGTGTATGTTTTGACAAGATTTCTCTTTCTGTAGTGTGGCAAATGAAGAAGAAGAAGTAGGTATAGGAAGACCAATTACTAGAATACTAACCTAATCAGAGGGAGAGAAAAAGGTTTCTTGAAATGGAAACAGTGAAAGTGGAAAGATGTGTACCTGTTCAGGGCAGTAATATCAATGTGAATACTAAAAAGATGGATATGGGGGGAGGAGGAAGTAAGAATTATCAAGGATAACTTCTTAACTGAGCAACTAGATAGACTCAACTTTTTCTGGGGGAGAGGAAGTTGGTTAGAGGCAGTTAATAAATTCAGACTTGATTGTGGATTTTGAATATCTAGGGTTCAGAGTAGAGGTCTCAGATGAAGTAAAATTTTGGCGACCTTTGTGTAAGTGTAGCTTGCTATGAGTATGGACGAAAATTACCTATGAAGATTATAAAGTTGAATTTACCAGTGTTTTTAAAAATACGTGACCATACAGTCTCCCTTTTTGTATGACCTAAAAAAATCATATGGAATAATTGAAATAAACAAATATTATAAAACACTGTCCTAAAGAAATGAATGGATACATGTTCTTCAGGAAACTCACTATAAATAGTTTCTTTTGGTCCATCTTTTAAATGTTTTCGAAAGGCAGTTTATCTGAGATTGAAAAACATGACAATTACTTGGAATACAATTAATCTACAGTGGTTAGTAAATTTGGGGTCACATTTTAAGAAACCAGTCAAGCTGGGAAAAAGTGTGACATCTTGAAAAAACTGAGTTACCTGATATTAATAAGATTTATAGCTAAAAATTAGAGACTTTCAAGGTGCTAAGCACTTCATGTGGATTAACTCATGTATTCATAATAATCCTGAGCTAAGTAACAGTATTATTTTCACTTCAAAAGATTAGGAAGCATTCTCAGAGAAGTTATATTCCTTACAAAAGATTACCTGTAAATGAAAAAGCCAGGATATAAATTTAGGTGATTCCTATCTTAAATAACAAAGACAACTCAACATCTTCATGAAAGGAAGACATGAAAGTATTCATGAGAAACACTATGTAGTATTTTATGTTGATTTCCTTAAAAAAATGAGACATATATAATAAATTTAATAAAATTAGAAAGATTAGAAAACCGCAGTCTAATTGCTTTGGATTAGCCTTCTGAAGGTAATCAAGTAGGGTATTTCAGATGACTTTCCTCTACCTCATGTAGAGTGAGGTGTGGAGGGTTGGCAAATTGTGAATTATTTGGCTAGGACATTGTGAGTAATATCTGAGTGGAAAATATCTAGACATGAAACTTGGAATGTACTTCTTAATCAGTTTTTGGCAGAATTGGAGCTTCTCATCTGTCTTCTAGCCAGGAGTGTAAGATTGGGTAGGTCATCATTATGTATTAGAATGCCTTATTTTTAGCATGTTTCTTGGAAGAGATTTTTGGGAGGCCTGACATATTAGTAAATGGGAGTGTAGACCCCTTATGGTTATGTTCAGAAAAGAATTCAGTGTAATTTTTCATTATTTTTATAGATGTTATTTAAGGAGAAAATATCTTGTATTCTTTGCAAACATTAAAAAATGGCATTCTATAATTTTTACAGATTTTGGCTGTATGTATCAAAAAGTAAAATTAAAATGCTAAATGTTAGATATTAATTGGGCATAAAATAATGCATAGGTTCCCATGTATGAGTATGTTTTGATGTCATAAAAAATACATTTAAATGCTTTGATTACTGAGAAAATTAAGAAAAAGCTCAATTTTAATTTTCTGATTGGGAATGATCTGGTAGAATGTAAACCTATGATTACTTGTATCTTATTTGCCTCTAGCACTTTTTTTTTTCCAGCTTTGACGTGTACACTATGAATCATATTCTTGAACCTTCAGAGAGCTCAAACCATGCAACACACTACCTGTAACGAAAAAAAAAAAAATCTCTGTCTTGATATTCAAAGGACTGATATATGTATATATCCCATTAAATGACTAGTCCACAGACTTGAGCTTCTAGTGAGACTAATAGTAGAATTATAAATAAAAATGGACTCCAAAGACACTTTCTTCCCTTGGCTCTCTTCTCTATGCTACATATTTTGCATCCCTTTGTCCAATGTGGCTTATATGGGAAAATAAAGTCTGAGTGCTTTTTGTTTTGTTTTGTTTTTCTTTTTTAAATGACTTAAGCCCTCAGCAGTTATCACCCATTTTTCTTTTTGTTTGCTCCACTCTGTTCTTGCTTGATCATTCAAGAGGAGAGTTGAATGATTATCTGCCTCTTCCTACCCTATGTGCTGTTAGTTTACTCCTCATTTCTCCATAGAATTTGTATGTTTTAAAAGGAAAGGATCATAGTGTGGTCCCCTGGAAAACATACTTAAAAACAATCCATTGTCTCCAGCTAGCATCTTAAGGTAAAGTTTCAAGAAGAGCCCTTGAAAATAATCTGTGATTTGCACCAGGTCACCAAGGTAGAACCCAAGTAGAATTTGGAATCAAATACTGAATAAACAGTATATTTGCCTTGAGCATTTTCTTCAACAAAAATACAAATAAAATTTTGACTTTCATACTTTTGGCTAGTAGAAGAAATCAAAAACATTGGATAACATAAAATGTTGGATTAGAGATCTGAGAATCACATTTCCTGAATATATTTTCCTCCCCAAACAAAATTTGATCTATATTAAACATTAAGATTCAGATGGTTTTGAAAATTGGCAAGTAAAGAGAACCATAACCATAGTGTTTTGTTTGACTCCTAGTCCCCATATTTCTTAAATTATACCATGAACAAACTTTTCAACTCACATTTATCTATCTTGACTTTTTTCCTCTATCTATAAAAAGGAAATAATTCTTCTTCAGTAGCTGAACTGACTCAGTATCAAGTCACTTTGTAAATAATCTTACTATGTCAATTTCTCTGAATATCTGGGTCCTACCTTGCTCCTATGATCAAATCCCTTCCTTAAACCTCCCTTTCCTGGGCTTCAGGCTAGTTGTATTATGTCAGTCCTTGCATCGATAATCTACTTTACTTGGTATACTGGTTCCTCTGAGACTTGAATCTTATCTTTTCCTTATTAGGACTCTTTGGAACCTTAGCAATGTGTCTCAAAATCTTACCACATCACTGAGATCTTGTTACCTGCTTCTGGGCCTCCTGATACTATTTATTTGCCTGTCTGGATCTCCAAATCTTGCTGGTACCATGTCATGTTTCCCTGATCACCTAGTTATCTCGGGATGAATTTCTACCTAATACTGCCAGTGATTATTCAGTCCAAATCCAGGCTCTGTATCAGGCTCTGTATGCCCAGCTGGATTGTGTACAGTGTAATAAAGTCACAGATATGGGTTCAATGTTCGGTCTGGATACTTATCAGGTGTTTGACTTAGCCAAATTACTTCATTGAGCTTTATTTTCTTCATTTTCAAAATGATGCTTTATATCTATGCTTTATATCAATCTATGCTTTAACAGGCTATGATTTATATCTAATTAATATAGAGAGAGTTGGTTATAGAAATATGGAAATTATGTAGATAAGTATATTTAATTGAGCACTGTACTCAGCTCTTTAGAGGAATAATAATGATCATTTAATGATTGCCATGATTTCCATTGAAATGACTTGCTAAGCTCTGAGAGTTTATTCTGACTCAGAGATGTAATAACTACTATGATCTACTTTATACTAATATTGTAAGAAATAGAGATAAAGCACTTGGCGTAAGCCCTGGTATCTAAGTGTCAACTCCACCTTTATTTGTAGTTGAGTTTAAGGCAGGCAAGATTCCCATTATGCTGTGAGTATCTTATATGTAAGTGTATTCTGTCTTTGGCTTGTCCAAGTTAACAAAGCACATGCTGTAGTACTAACATTAGCTAATGTTGCTTTTCTTGTGCTGCATCTGTGCCTTCCTTATACTCTACTTATATTGCAGATGATTCCTTTCTATTTCCTACTCCAAAATTTGCATATTTACCAAAGCACTACAATAAGTATATTGCAAATTCAATTCTATTTTGGGACTATTGAAATTAACATGATTTTAAGCTGAGGTAAAATTAATGTGAACTGTACAGTTGACATGAATTATGTGAATTAACTGTGCATGGGTACATGGCTTTCCACGGGGACTGATCTTTGTTGCTTGCAATTAATATAAAGAAGGTCTCTTAAATTGCTTTTCAAAAGCAATTTATTTATCTCTTGGCCTTGGAATAAAATGAAATACTATTGAGTGACTACCCAAGTCGGTGCTTTTAGAACTTAATTCTACTACTACTAGATACAAAGAAAGTAATTTGCTTAAATTCTTCAAAAATGAATATTGGTGGCAAGAACTGTGAAGCGTCTGAGCATTTACTTGACTTGAAATCTATCAAGTAAGTAGGTCCTAGTTTCACGGATGCTGGCAGAAGACACGAGACTCCTGGGTCAGAGACAAAGCCCTTTATTAGTCATGGCAGGGCAGGCAGTGTGAGCTTCATGTTTGTGTTGGTTCCCCTTGCTCCCAGGTCCTTCAGGGGTGACACAGATAGGCACATGCAGTAGCTTGTGTCACAGCTGAGGAATCCCAAGATTAGGGAAACTGAATCTTTTATAAACCTGCCTGGCCTTTGCTCTGGAGAAGGTCATTGTCTTTATTGTGCTTGAAAATACAAAAGAAAGAAAGAAAGAAAGAAACTTGTTCTTTGCTCAAGAGAGAGACACTATAGGGCTGTCTCTTTCAGGGATCTTCACAGTACAAACATCCTTGGAAAGACAGTCTGGAACATAGGTCAGCAAAATGTAAAGAAATATAGACCTATATAGAATTGTTTCCCAACAGTTGGTCACTGGAACATTCTTTGATTTGATTTTAAGTTATACTTTGATTAAAATTTAATTGTTCCAGTTGGTCACATCCAAAGTGAAGCAATTTATTTATCTTCGTTTTGGGGGATAATCCACATGGCTACTCTTCTCATCCCCAATAATTCTCTCTAGTATTCTGAACAAATAATTCCAGAAAATATGATTCTACTTTGAGGATCCTTTCCAGATAGTGGTGGCTATGCTCCATAATAAAATCTGTGGTGAGGTATACACCAGGAACACTTAAAGGTAGAATCTGTAGGACAAGATAAATGTCAGTTTTTGTGGTTAGCATCCTTGGCACTGGTTTGCTCATTCAACCTATATGTCTATTATATATTTTAAATATGTCCAGCACAATTGTATATATGCTAAGAATACTATGATGAAAGAAACAGGAAAAAAGTTTCTATCTTATGGAATTTATAATCTAGTGGCACAAAAGTAAATAGTACCATCTCTGGCATCCAAAGAAATGAAATTGATGCATTTCCCTTCTATATTCACCCACTCTCCTTTTCTGCTATACTTTTCTTCATACTCGCTAATTGTGTGTGTGTGTGTGTGTGTGTGTGTGTGTGTGTATCTAATATATAAAACTTATTTACTTGTCACGAGGGCGGGGATTTCCATCTGTTTTATTCTATGCTGAATCCATAGGGTATAAAAAGGTTCTGACACACAGTAAAGATGCAATAAATATTTGTGGAATACATACTTAAATGGATAAATGAAATAGATTTTCAGGGAGTAAAGACCTCCAGAGGAGAACTTCCTAAAGATCACTGGAATGGGGAAAGAAGAAAATGATAGTGGCCATTTGATATCAGATGTGACATATCCATATATTACCAGAAAAAAGTCCTATTTTTGGAAACTTTATTGGGAGCTATAATTCCTCTAACACTGGATATATAAGAAAATAGGGAAGTATAGTTTATTACTTTCAATGGAGCCACATTTATATCTTCCAGACTGGTGTAGCAAAAAATGGTTTTGCATATAAAAGTGTTCATGGAACTTCTTCAGACAGAAAACAGATCTAAAATTCAGCCAGGTGTATAGAAACAAGACACTGTCTTAAAATATGTCTTGATATACATAGCCCAGGGCAATCCCTCCATATTTAGTTTTAAATCTCAATGGAAGGCAATTAAAGGTGTATGAGAGGCTCATCTGTAAACATATTTAATTAAGACTTTTCTATGCCAAGAAGGTTATTATGCCAATTCTAAATGATAGATTCATGTTTTTAGCTTTTCCCTCACATATGCCAGTTGGCCTTGAGTAGAAGAATTTGAGTTAAAATACATTTTGCCGTGGTACCAAAAAACTGGTTTTAACTGGGCTTTTAGGATTGAAAAGGACTAAGAAAACAGTCTTACTTATAATGCATACTTTTAGAAATAATATTCTAGAGGAATGCAAAAGAGGACAGAAGTGACCCTTTACAAACCAACCATCTAAAGAACTTTTTGAAATTTCTGTAACTTGGTTAGATTCAGTAAAAAGAAAAGGTTTCAGAAAGCTGGATGTTGTATATATTTTCATTTTATAAATGAGAATATGTGTGCCTTTTTAGTTTAAAAATCACCATCTGCCATGAATACCTTTACTACTACTTTTTTCTAAGGAGGAAAGCAAATTCTCATTCTGTT
Organism: Eubalaena glacialis; assembly: GCF_028564815.1. NCBI lineage: Eukaryota > Metazoa > Chordata > Mammalia > Artiodactyla > Balaenidae > Eubalaena > Eubalaena glacialis. The sequence continues at coordinate 49,409,284 of NC_083723.1, forward strand.
TTATCTTTGATTTCAAGAATTTAAAATCCAGAATATCCATTTCTAAGAAAACTTTGTTCATGTCTTGTGAATATCCTAAAGTATTCATTAGGCAGCAGCTGTGATGAAGTTAAAAAAAAAAAGAAAAGGGAATAAGCTAAAGAAAGATCTTTATTCATAAACTGTGAGAGTCTTTACATGATGATGCTAAGACTTTCTCAAACTCTAGGGAATAAATGGACCAAACCGTTTCAGGGTGGAATAGGTTTTAGACTTAGAAAGAACATCATCCATTACAGAAATATTAGACAATCAATAAGAAATACCATTTTTAAATACCTAAGACCTCTAAAGGTTTTTATCTAATATTTTAATTTCAATCTACAAAAAGAAGGGGCCATGTACTAATACTAGAAAGGCACAGGAGCTCATGACTGATAGGACTTCTTTTCCCTATAATTTTAATGACTTTAATTCATAATGGAAACAGTTGTGATTCTAACATAGTTCCGTTTATAAATGAATGATGTGTAACAGCCTACATTACTTTTACTAAATTATACAAAAAAAATTGGTAGAGCAAAAAATGCATGAGTATTTTGCAATCTAGGTATAATGAAAGGAAGATTAAAATATCTAAATAAAAATGTGTTTTAGACTCCTCTTTTATTCATTAGGAGAAGATTATGCCCATTAATAGCCATCATGGTTTTCTTGTCTGGTCACTGATACCTCTTTCTAGAATTCTAGTTACTTATGAGTATTGGGTTGGCCAAAAAGTTCATTCGAGTTTTGCCATAGCATCTTACGGGAAAACCCGAACGAAAATTTTGGCCAACCCAATATTTATCTGATGGTCAAAAAAATTATTGTATCCTTTAATTTGGTGAGAGTTTCATAAAAGCACACACATGCTACTGAAGAAGGTAGAGTCTTTCTAAGAGGATGCTGCTTGGTTGAATCCATGTTTACCAGGTAAATCAGAACTCCCCAAGAGAGTCACAATGAGCAACTACCTGGAAACTACAACTAACATCACTTTACAAGTTTGGCGATGTAATTACTACCTTCCAACCAATGAATACAATTCTCCTCTTTAACTTGGGTTGATATTGGGAAGTGGTGATGGGGCAGGAAGAAGAAAGAAGTATAGGCTTTGGAAAGATTTGATCCTGAAACTATGCTTATGTGTAACAGAACTTACGAAATAAGTCCTCCAGTGATGGAAGACCAAAGAGCCGTCTCACCGCAGCAACGATCAGACTAAGCACTACAATTCTGGTAAACCCTTAGAACACCTCTTGTATAAATGCTGTTATTTAATTCATATAGAGCTCTTTGAGGCAGGTACTTATCATCACCATTTTCTAGATGAAAAATATACAAGAGGAGGTTTATTTAACTTGACTTTGTTTCACATATTTTAAGCCAAAACGTGCTGACTCAAGATCACAGAGTTCAGTTATTCTCAGTTTGGGGAACAGTGGGAAGGACACTTCACCCCTGATCCTTCAGAGGTCTTGGCCAAATTGCACTTGTGCTGCTTGAAAGCTACATGTACCACAAGTCTGCCCAAAGTTTAACAGAGGAAAATGCATTAATTTAATATTATTTTATATTTATATCCCCAGTCCCTTTCAGTAAAGTTATGTTATATACTTGTAATACAGTTAGATTTTTTTTGCCATAGCCTGCATTTTTTTCTAGGATCTCCTGATCTCCTGAATAATTTTTTGTTAATTTGCATATGTTTAGGTTCACTCTTTGTCTTTTGAAGTTCTATGAATTTGGATATGCATGGTGCCAGGTATCTACCATTATCACAGGGAAGAATTTCACAACCTAAACCTCTCCTGTGCTTCACCTTTTTGTCTCTCTCCCCATGAACACCTGCAACTGCTGATTTTTTTAATAGCATCTATAGCTTTGCCTTTTCCAGAATGTCCTACAAATGGAATCACATAGTATGTAGCCTTTTCAGACTGGCTTCTTTCTCTTAGCAGTATGCATTTAAGGTTCCTCCATGTCTTTTCATGGTTTGATAGCTCATTTCTTTTTAGCATTTTTAATTTTCTTTTATAAATGGAATAATATTCCATTGTATGATGTACCACAGTTTATCTATTCACAATTAATGACACCTTGGTTGCTTCCAATTTGGGGTGATTATGAATAAAGCTGCTATAAACATCCCTGTGCAGGTTGTTGCATAGACATAAGTTTTCAACTCAATTGGATAAATATGTAGGAGCACAATTGAGGCATCATATAGTAAGGCTGGCCAAATTCTCTTCCAAAATGGCTGTACCATTTTGCATTCCCACTAGCAATGAATGAGAGGTTACTGTTGCTTCATATCTTCCCTAGCATTTGGTACTTTCAGTGTTTGGGGTTTTGGCTATTCTAACACATATATATATTTGTCTCTCAGTGTTGTTTTCATTTGCAATTCCCTAATGACAAATGACGTTGAGTATTTTTCACATACTTCTTTGCAATCGGCCTATCTTCTTTTGTAAGGTTCTGTTCTGATCTTTTACCCACTTTTCAACTGGGTTGTTTTCTTATTGTTGAGTTTTAAGATTTATAGAATTCAATGCTCTAAATATCCCCCGAGTACTGCTTTCACTATATCCCACAGATTTTGATAAGTTCTATTTTCATTTATGTTTAGGTCAAAATATTTGCTAATGTCTCTTGAGATGTCTTCCTTGGCCCATATCTCATTTAGAATCATGTTGTTTAATCTCTAATTTTTTTTGGATTTTCCAGCTATATTTCCATTACTGATTTCTGGTTTAATTCCTTGTGGTCAGATTTATTTTAAGTTTATGAAGGTGTGTCTGATGGCCCAGAATGTGATTTATCTTGGTGAATGTTCCATGTGAACTTGAGAAGAAAGTATTCTGCTGTATTAGTTGAAATATTCTGTAAATGTCAATCAGATCTACTTGATTGATGGTTCTGTTGAGGTGAACTCTTTTCCACTACCTTACTGCCTCCTTGATCTGTCAATTAGCAAAACAGGGGTGTTAGGTTTTTTTTTTTTTTTTTGTCATACTAAAGGAGTTGTAAGTACTAACATAGTTATATAACAGCAGAGAGTGAGAGTTAAATTCCCAAGAATTTACAAAGCTGGATCTCTGCTCACGAAATCTACTTGACACAGCAATCACTACTCTGTTAGTGGTGCTTAAGTTTGAGTCCTCGTGACCCTCTTAGGAGGGCTTAGATACTGCTGCTGCTGCAAATACTTGGCAAACAGTGTCACCGTCCACTTCAAGAAGAGGCAGTAGAACATGGTAATAAAGGATATAGAGACTGAAGGCAGACTAACCTGATTTGAACCCCAGCATAGACAAGGCATGTGAACCTCATTTAACCTCTCCATGCTGTGGTTCCTTCATGTATGAAATGAAAATTGCGATAGTGTCTAACACATTGGGATCAAATTGGGTGGCTGAGGGGATTAAATAAGTTAATACAAGTTAAGTTCTTAAAACAACACTTGGAACGAAAGAAACACTATATGTCTAGGTAGCTAGAAGACATTCTTAATCTCTTTCCCACTTGCTAATTTTACCACAGAGCTTGGAAATCCAAAACTTCATTCTCAGCCCTCTTTCTATTTAGGGAGATCCATTGATCTACAAGGAGCTCAAAAGAAAATCACTTGCTGTCCTGATTACACAGGTAGTTGAGATTAATACTGCCCTTCTCCATCCCCTTCTACCAACTTAGAAAGCCAACATGTTGGCTGGAGCCGCAGCAGGGCAAGGTCAAGACAGTAACTCAGTCCTCAGCATGAACATCATTAAGAGCCAACAATGGCAAATTCTTGCTCCTTCAATAAGAAAAATAAGTCCCAATTTGTCAGAGACATGGCCAGTTCAATGCCAACACATCCACTAGTATAACTGCCGCAAATAATGCTACCTTCTAAAATGGTTCTCTAGGGCTTTCTAATACCAAGTGCTGTGCCACATATTTTATATGTGTTATATTTAATGTTCACAAAACCCTTTGGGATAGGTACCATTATGTCATTTTAAAGACGAAGACACTGAGGCTTAGGGAAATTACATAAAATTGCCAAACTTGTACAGTTAGTAAGCAGAGGAGTAGAGATTTGAACAAAAGTTTGACTGCTTTTTACCAAGTTGTTGACAATTTTGATATTCAACTGCCCTGTAGATACAGGAAGCAACTTAGATGCAGGGAAGGAAAGCATTTGAAATTACTTTCATAAACTTAAATAGAAAAGTTTAGCAATTAAAGGAAAGAGAACTTTTGCTCTCATAAATTACTTACATAGCTATCTAAACTGATCAAATTGATTGACCTTTGTTCAGTTTTCAAATTCTCTTTGCCCAGAGTAAAATAGAAAAATGCTGCTTAACTTCTAAGTTCAGTCTTTGATGGGAGAAACCAATGGTTTGTGTCTGAAGGCATTTTCTGTAGCATTTGTGAATGGGTTAGTGGTAGAAATCCACTTCCTAATTGTCATGTGTCCACCCACTGCTATTGTTATAAACTTTGTGGTAATTCCAAGGTCTGGTATGCTAGGAAGAGGAACTTTTTTTCTTTTTTTTTCTCAATTGGTATTTATACTTTCAGCAAAAACAGGATAGACACAGATTTATTCCATTGCAACAGAATCTATTCCCATCACTTTCTCAGGTCAAACGTGTGACTCTGTTTTGTGCATAAGATCACAGGACTAAACATTCTTACCTTTATAAGCTATAGCCTTTCCAAAAGTAGTCTGAAACTTGAAGAGATCTGTAAACATTTATGTAGGAATCATAACCACAACCCAAAATAAACAAACATAAGAAACCATTGGGGTGGCTCGTGAAGCTTAAAACAATAATAAATGTGCTCACATTGCTACTGGGAGATAAAATAATAACAAAAGCAACTACAAAATTAAATATGATGTTTCTCCACATGGTTGTTTATGTTTCCTTCAGAAGTAAATTTAACTCTTTTGTTGTTGAAATAGTTATGTATTTCTGAATCAAAAACCAAAAGATAAAATGAGAATAATAATTTGTACAGCTGTTATGCATATACTGTGATCTTAGGTAATATAGATCATAATGATTTCTGTCAGTACAGTTTTGTTCCTTTTGAAGGTTTAAGTGTTGATGTATTCTAAATACATAGAACTAAATACAAATGAAGAAGAAATGCAAACTTCCGCTCATTTGTCCTAACTTTTTCTCATTTCTTTTACTCGTTCATCCTACAATTACTTCTATGGCCTCTGCTCTTACAAGGAAGTGAGGGAACTGCAAAGCCACCGTCACAACTCATTCTTTTCAGGCAAAGGTTTGCCATCTAGGATGAAGAATGAGTTATGATGACTGGGAAAAATAACATGTGCTAATGTGTAATCTATCATAAGAAAGAAAAAATAATAGTTGTAGCCTTTCAGGGGATAGAGAGTTCAATGAAAGAATGGAGGCAGAGAATGAAGGATGATGATGCAGAGGAGGTAGAATGTGAAATGGGTTTAATTCTGACAAGATTTTTATAGGAAAAGATGCAGCACTTCCGGTTTTAGGGAATCAGCTTCAGAATTTCTGAATGGCATTCCCTCTGAGGCTTTGGACCCATCTCTCTCTCAGCAGCTGTAGCCATACAGAAAAGACTTATCATAGCAGGCCTGAGGCAGTTGTCTACAGAAGACCTGCTTGTAGGGTTGGCCCTGGGCTGGCGTCTGGAAATTCCGCCTTTGAAATATTTGATACACTGATAAGGTTGTTTTGCCTGCCAAGGGCATGGAACACCTGCTTTCCTTCTGGGAGTCTGAAATTTCACTGGTTATGGCTCCCTATTTGTACCTTTGTGACCATTGTCCAAGAAAAACCTTGGACCCTGAATCTCAAACAAGTTTCCCAACACAGACACATTGCTCAGTAAAAAGACAAATGCTTTTCACTGCTGAAGGTAGGGCTCCCTTAGAGCAGCCTCTCTCCAGGGGGAGAGCATGGGAAGCTTATGCTTGGATGCTTCCAGACTCTGCCTGTGCCCTTTTCCCTTACTATAGTCCTGCTCTGCATGCTTGCTCTGTTGTACTGAGTACAAGTTCTGTGAGTCCTTCTAGGGAATCAGTGAAGGTTTGGATGGTCCCTGTGTCCTCAAAATATCAGTCTGCCAGCCCCCTTCATTTTTCACATTTTTTCTTCTCCCTACAATGGACAACATATTGAATCATTTCAGTACAACTCAAGCATCACTCTAAAGTGGAAAGAACGTGAGGGGTTATATCACTGCCCTACTTCAAGTCCTCCAGTGGGTTCCCATGACAACTGTTGTCTGCTGACTTTACCAATAATTCTCCAAGTCATATACATCTCTCCATCTTTCCTTTGATTCTCATGCCCCAGCCACAGTCACCACCTCCTCCCAGTATCTCAAAACACCAAGTTTTTATTTTTATCCTTTATCTGGGATCTCTGCTCATACAATTAACTCTTTTTTTTTTTTTTTAATATTTATTTATTTATTTATTTATGGCTGTGTTGGGTCCTCGTTTCTGTGCGAGGGCTTTCTCTAGTTGTGGCAAGCGGGGGCCACTCTTCATCGCGGTGCGCGGGCCTCTCTCACTGTCGCGGCCTCTCTTGTTGCGGAGCACAGGCTCCAGACGCGCAGGCTCAGTAATTGCGGCTCACGGGCCCAGTTGCTCCGCGGCATGTGGGATCTTCCCAGACCAGGGCTCGAACCCGCATCCCCTGCATTGGCAGGCAGATTCTCAACCACTGCGCCACCAGGGAAGCCCCAATTAACTCTTTCTGAGAGATTCTCCACCAACCTCTTCTCCCCAGCTATCCACCATGTACACATTTAAAGGTGTGGATTGTTTTCTCCCTGAGGTCTTAGTTTAAATATCATTCTCTCAGAGAGGGCTTTTTTGACTACCCAGTCTTAATTAGTACTTTCTCTTCTCTGTTATTTGCTTTCATAGCACTCTAATTGTTTCTCTTGTCATTTATCACTGTTTCTAATTATATATACATTTTTTTCCTTTTTAGTTTTGTGCCTTTGCCATTAGTCTATAAATTCCATGAAGACAAGGATGAGTCCAGTTTGTTAATCCTGTAGACTTAGTCCCTAATCCGGTAGCCTAGCACAGAGAAGGCACGAAATAGATAGTTATTAAACAAAAATTTTAATTGAAATATAGGAAGTAGATATGGCAATATTATTCAAAGCAAAAAGACAACAGGGAGGAGAATGAACTGTAAAAACCTTTAGACAGAAGAAAGTGTATCCGATTATTCATTTAAATTCTTATCATTCTGGCACTTTAGTGATTATACCAATTTTACTCTCATAAGTAGAATAAAGTGTGTGCAATTTGCTGGGTACTCTTGAACCAAAGCAATGATACTTAAGGATTCTTTGTAGTATTAGATAAAACACAGAAAAGCTAAGTGTAAGCTGAAAGAATAACATCTCTTCCCTAGAGCAAACTGTGTGAGAATGTATAGGGGGAATTGTAAGGACCCTTATCTAGTGAGCTTAGATATGTCCAAGAGACTGGGGGTTTCATACAAATGCAAATTTCTCTCTAGGCTCAGTTTAAAGTTTCCACTAAGAAAAACATCTAAATGATCTAATTCAAGAATTGATTCAAGTTTATCATGACCTAAAAAAGATTGAAAATCAATTGATCATAATTATTTATGGACTTGTATAAAAGTCTATCCGGTGCCACGGGTTTTGATTTTAACAGTCGACCCCAAACTGCTTACGGGTAGCTTTCCATGTAGGTCATTTCCCTAAAAGGCAAGTTTCAGAAAAACTTGTCATTAAAAAAGCTGATTCAGGGTAATATTTTGAATTTTAAAAACTTTAATATTTGTACCCCAAATTATGAAGTTTTTGAAAAAGAGTTTTCGGGGTTGTTTTTCATTGGTAGTGATTGTGATCAAAATCTTTCCAAATACATAAATATATATAAACTGCTCATGTACATGTTAATACAATGTATCCATAGAACAGCCTTATATAGCTCCAAAGTTTAGTTATAAGTATGGCCAAATCTAGCAACTTTGACTCATTTTGCTGATTTTTAGCCAAGGTAAGATAAGAAACTACATCAAGCCAGTATTCAGGAAACTGTTTAAATATTTTGTTTAAAATAGTTGGTTTTGCAAGGCATATCAACTGTATCAGAGGATCTGTCTTAAAAATTGTTTAAAAAGTTGGAAGCATGCAGCTGCCCTTGCTAAAGAAATGCTTTGAAAAGAATAATATTTATGTAGTATGCACCATACATACGTTATATGATTCACTAGACACAAAGTGGGCACTCAGATACTTGCTGATTATTTAATTTATCCAACATAACCAAAAATATATTTTGGGAGGATAAAGAATTCTTTTTTTTTTTTTTTTTTAAAGGACGAATGGCAAATTGCCCCACTTTGTTTGACGTTAAGGAATATCAAGTCAGAACTCCAGGATATCATACATTTATACTCAAAACTGGTTCTAATATGTTCATTAGAATGCCTTCTGATGAATTCAGTGCTGGTTCCTTTTTCTTTTTTTTCTCCTTTTTTTAAGTAAAAATATCCCCTCTACTCATAAGCTAATTGCACATTCAATCAAAGAAAATTATATGAAGCAAATTGTTGTTTCTTCCTTCTTTGAGTGAAAGCAAAAGGGGAAGCAAATAACAGAGAATCACAAATTGCTTTTTCAAGGAGTCTCAGGAAGGGAAGACTGAATCAAAATTGTGGCCAGCTGGTATGAAGAAGCTAGCAGACAGGATTCTGGGATGGAGTAGGGAAAGGCTCTGGGGCCAAGCTCCAGGCATTCCAAATCCAACTCCATCCATTCCTAGCTGGGTGTCTTCAACAAAGTTCCCAACCTCACTGAGCCTAGTTTCCTCCTCCACATATTTGGAAAACCACACACAGGTTGAAAAACTTACCTGAAGACTTAATGAGATAAAGAAGACTATTTTCTGGTACATATCAGCATTTTAGGCATCAAACAAAAGTCAGCTCCTTTCCTTCAGCCCCAGACAAGTCACTGGGCTGGAGAGATTTGCACAAACTCATCAGTTTTTATTCTAAAATGAGTGGCATCAATCAGAGTTAAGTTTTACCTATTTCCCTCTTTTCTTCCTTCTTTCCTTCCCTTTTATCAATAGAGTTAGAAAGGCAGTTAAAATAGGATGAGAAATAAACATAACTGTTTTTTAAATTTATATGTATTATTTTAACATGGTGTTTAGTCCATTTAAATCCACTTATTTAAATAGTGAAACTTAGGCTAATTTCTCTTAAATACAGAATTGTATATCTACTTTCTCAGTAACTAAAGGGCATCTCTAGGTTCATATGGCCAAAACTGAATCCCCAAACCTGGTTACTCCCAGTGCATCTCAATATATATCACCATCATCTACATACTTGCTCAGCCAAAATCTAGGAATTATCCTTCTTTTTCTTTTTTTCCTTATGTCTTCTCAACCTCAACATCCAAACAAGTATCATCAAACTAACCTTCAAAACATATCCCAAATCTTTTCTCTTCTCTTCAGCTCCATTACCAATCTCCAAAGCCATCATCATTTCATTCTTTTTCCATCATCATTATTTTATCATTTCATCGTTATTTCTTCCTAGTTTACCAAAGAAACCTCCTAGCAGGACTCCTCCCTGTCAGTACATTCTCCACAGGAAAACCTGAGTGATATTTTGAATGTGTAAATGCTGGCGCCCACCTACTTAAATATCTCCAGTGGCTTTGCCTACTGTTTAAAATACAATGCAGATATTTTACGCATATGAATTCTTACCTAATCTGTCCCCGCCTACCTTCTTGACCTCAACTCACATCACTAGAACAGTGATTATCTAAGTGTTCCTCAGACGCATTAGGCAATTTCAAAAATTTAAATTATTTGATAGACATTTGTTTCTCCCTCAAATGCTCCTTTTCTCAATCTTCAAAAAGCTATTTCTTTTCTCTTTCTGACTTACTTCACTCTGTATGACAGACTCTAGGTCCATCCACCTCACTACAAATAACTCAATTTTGTTTCTTTTTATGGCTGAGTAATATTCCATTGTATATATGTGTATGCTAACACATATATATGGAATCTAAGGAAAAAAAAAAAAAAGGTCATGAAGAACCTAGGGGCAAGACGGGAATAAAGACACAGACCTACTAGAGAATGGACTTGAGGATATGGGGAGGGGGAAGGGTAAGCTGTGACAAAGTGAGAGAGTGGCATGGACAGATATACACTACCAAACGTAAAATAGATAGCTAGTGGGAAGCAGCCACATAGCACAGGGAGATCAACTTGGTGCTTTGTGACCACCTAGGGGGGTGGGATAGGGAGGGTGGGAGGGAGGGAGATGCAAGAGGGAAGAGACATGGGAACATATGTATATGTATAACTGATTCACTTTGTTATAAAGCAGAAACTAACACACCATTGTAAAGCAATTATACTCCAATAAAGATGTTAAAAAAATAAATAAAAAAAATTTTTTTAAAAAAAACTATTTCTTTTTGACATTCAATTTGAGCTTAAATGATACCTCTTCAGAAGGGCCTTGCTTCTAAAGAAACTCCCTTGAAACTGTTGATGGCATTACTGATTTTGGATTGTCTGCCTGACATTTGTCAGCCTTGGTTAATTGTCTGTGGTTGTTTTGTTTTTTGCATACCCCCGACCAGAATGCAAGCTCCATGGACAATAATAAATAATAAAGAATTGACAAAGGTTGAATGAATGAAGGAAGAAAGAAATGAATAGATGAATGCATTATTCCTTCTATTAATTTTTAAATCCTTTGAAGCCTAGATGGTGTATTTGCTGTAGTACCTGGCAAAATATTTTGCACATATTTGGCAATCAATGGATATTTTTGATTGGAATAAAATGTTCCACGTCTCTTTTATTTCTGAGGAAGGAATTTCAGTGCAACCCTGTTTTCTTACACAACGTACATTATTTCCAATTTTAGCATGTATGCTGCTGGGCTGAGAACAGGTGTAGCATTTCAGACAACTCTACAATTGTATATTTTATAGTAACATAAATACAATGAGTATTTTATAGTAATGTAAAAAGTAGTTTTTATGTTCAATGACATGTAAATATATCCGCAGGGATTTAGAGACATTGTGAGTTATTTCACTGTACTTTCCTGTTCTGAATGAAGTCCTACAGTTTACAGGTATTACTTCAAGACTATTTAAGAGATGTAGAGGGAATTGGGATTACACGTTTAGCAAAAAAGTCAGAATTTTACAGCTAGAAGAGATCTTAAAGATCATTAAGTTTCATCATTTATTTCTTATATCAAGAAAGTGAGGATGAGAAAAGTTACTGGTTTGCCTACTAAATGCTGTGTAACTTAGCAAATTATCAAGTTAGCAAAGTAGTAATTAGAAAAATAGTTAATTAAAAAAGGGAGAGCTGGATAAATAGTAACAATGCACAGTTCACAGCAGTTTATATCTTCATTTAAAAATTAATCAGATTTGTGTTGCAAAAAGCCATTCCAGTAGTTACTCCTTCTCAAACATTACCAACTTTAACTGTTCATAAACATAGGACTGTCATCTTCTGAGACAGATTCCAGCACAAGTCTTCAGGTTATACCTGAAGTTTCTAAAATTGCAACAGTTTCTAAAGTTTGCAAACCAGACCTGATTGGCTTGAAATTAATGACTTTTGGATTTGTATGCCCTGTGCTGTTGTTGCTGTTTTTTGTTTGCTTTCTTCTCCTGATCAGGACAAATTACATGTATAGTCCATTAACCTTTAGGAAATAGTGATATATAATATTGATATATTTAAGGATGTACTCTTCCTGGGCCTCAATTTCTATCCTATAAAGGGGGAATCTCAAAGATATAGCAACATTATCAAAAAAGCAATAATTTTCACTGATTCCCTTATAAGGAAACTGGAAAAAATCATTGTAAAGGGACCATATGTTTTAGCATTCTGATAATCAGGTATAAAACCAAGTTTTCTCAAAACTTTTATTGAGGAGGAATAACATTACACGGACAAGTAGTTTATAGCATATAATTTTTCAGGCACGTAGTCCAATATTCTTCCCAGCTTGTGCCTTTCCATTCTAGTTCATCAAAGTGTTTATAATAGTTACTAGTCTCAGTTCAGAGGAGATCATCTCTGCCTGGTCCTCTCTCTCTTTCTCCCTCTCTCTCACTCTCTCTCTCTTTCCTCCCTGAATCTTTTTGGGTTTTTTTTTTTGTTTTTTTTTTGTAGTTGTTGGGAACAACAAAACGATTTTCTAAGACATTTATTTTTGTGGAGTGTTATTTAACTCAAAATAGGGCTCTCTTGGAGTCTGTGTTGGAAAAAAATGGTTATTTCAGTGAATGTATGCTAAATAAATCAATTAACTTCAAAAGAGGAGAAAGAAGTAATAGGAATTGGTTGACGCCTAAATAATTATTGGAAAACAACATCAGAAAATAGCATTAAACTAGGAAAGTGACAAACATCCTTTGGTCTCAGCTTTCATTCAAGGTGAATCAGGACCAGTGTAATAAATCACCCTAAATACGTCTTGTGAGTGGCCACTGCTAGAGGGCAGGCTCTGTCTCTCATCACATGCTGCCTTAGGTAAAAATGCACAATCACGGTGGAGTCCAAAGTGTGGTAAGAAGGTTCTACTTCTTCCCATGCCTGTAGAAAATACAGTTAACTTATAAGTAGTGGTAAAGTATGGAGAATCGAACCGTGTTAAACTAGATGTTCTCTCCAATTTAATACAAGTAACCTAATTGCAGCAACTATTTTAGAAATTCTAACTCTGCATTAAAAATTATTAAAATAAATTGTAAGATAGTCTTTCTTGCTTGAATGGAAGCTATTCAGGGCCTTATCTCGTATTTAGTATAATCTTGTCATTCTTGTGGCGCCACTTATTCTACAAGATGGTTTTTTTAAAAAATTCCATTAAAAAAGAAAAAAACCTGTTTTTCAAGAGTAGGAGTACCTTTTCATTTCGCCGTGAGCCACAGCCAACTTCCAAAGTGGTTATTTATGTTCGATTAAAAAAAGTTATATTGCACTAACTTGGGGAAAAACAAACTTTGATATTCGGTTTGAAATAGCTTTCTTTTCCATAATTTAAACTCTCTCACACACACATATACTTTTTCTTTTTAAAATTTATTTAGTTATCTTTAACATCTTTATTGGAGTATTATTGCTTTACAATGGTGTGTTAGTTTCTGCTTTATAACAAAGTGAATCAGCTATACGTATACATATATCCCCATATCTCTTCCCTCTTGCGTCTCCCTCCCTCCCACCCTCCCTATCCCACCCCTCTAGGGGGTCACAAAGCACCGAGCTGATCTCCCTGTGCTATGCGGCTGCTTCCCACTAGCTATCTATTTTACATTTGGTAGTGTATATATGTCCATGCCACTCTCTCACTTCGTCCCAACTTACCCTTCCCCCTCCCCGTGTCCTCAAGTCCATTCTCTACGTCTGCATTTTTATTCCTGTCCTGCCCCTAGGTTCATCAGAACCTTTTTTTTTTTTTTTTTTAGATTCCATACATATATATGTGTTAGCATACGGTATTTGTTTTTCTCTTTCTGACTTACTTCACTCTGTATGACAGTCTCTAGGTCCATCCACCTCACTACAAAGAACTCAATTTTGTTTCTTTTTATGACTGAGTAATATTCCATTGTATATATATGTGCCACATCTTCTTTATCCGTTCATCTGTCAGTGGACACTTACGTTGCTTCCATGTCCTGGCTATTGTAAATAGAGCTGCAATGAACATTGTGGTACATGACTCTTTTTGAATTATGGTTTTCTCAGGGTATATGCCCAGTAGTGGGATTGCTGGGTTGTATGGTAGTTCTACTATTAGTTTTTTGAGGGACCTCCGTACTGTTCTCCATAGTGGCTGTATCAATTTACATTCCCACCAACAGTGCAAGAGGGTTCCCTTTTCTCCACACCCTCTCCAGCATTTATTGTTTCTGGATTTTTTGATGATGGCCATTCTGACTGGTGTGAGGTGACACATCATTGTAGTTTTGATTTGCATTTCTCTAATGATTAGTGATGTTGAATATCCTTTCATGTGTTTGTTGGCAATCTGTATATCTTCTTTGGAGAAATGTCTATTTAGGTCTTCTGCCCACTTTTGGATTGGGTTGTTTGTTTTTTTGATATTGAGCTTCATGAGCTGCTTGTAAATTTTGGAGATTAATCCTTTGTCAGTTGCTTCATCTGCAAATATTTTCTCCCATTCTGAGGGTTGCCTTTTCGTCTTGTTTATGGTTTCCTTTGTTGTGCAAAAGCTTTTAAGTTTCATTAGGTCCCATTTGTTTATTTTTGTTTTTATTTCCATTTCTCTAGGAGGTGGGTCAAAAAGGATCTTGCTGTGATTTATATCATAGAGTGTTTTGCCTATGTTTTCCTCTAAGAGTTTGATAGTGTCTGGCCTTACATTTAGGTCTTTAATCCATTTTGAGTTTATTTTTGTGTATGGTGTTAGGGAGTGTTCTAATTTCATTCTTTTACATGTAGCTGTCTAGTTTTCCCAGCACCAGTTATTGAAGAGGCTGTCTTTTCTCCATTGTATACTCTTGCCTCCTTTATCAAAAATAAGGTGACCATATGTGCATGGGTTTATCTCTGGGCTTTCTATCCTGTTCCATTGATCTATATTTCTGTTTTTCTGCCAGAACCATACTGTCTTGATTACTGTAGCTTTACAGTATTGTCTGAAGTCCAGGAGCCTGATTCCTCCAGCTCTGTTTTTCGTTCTCAAGATTGCTTTGGCTATTCGGGGTCTTTTGTGTTTCCATACAAATTGTGAAATTTTTTGTTCTAGTTCTGTGAAAAGTGCCATTGGTAGTTTGATAGGGATTGCATTGAATCTGTAGGTTGCTTTGGATAGTATAGTCATTTTCACAATGTTGATTCTTCCAATCCAAGAACATGGTATATCTCTCCATCTGTTGGTATCATCTTTAATTTCTTTCATCAGTGTCTTATAGTTTTCTGCATACAGGTCTTTTGTCTCCTTAGGTGGTTTTATACCTAGGTATTTTATTCTTTTTGTTGCAATGGTAAATGAGAGAGTTTCCTTAATTTCTCTTTCAGATTTTTCATCATTAGTGTATAGGAGTGCAAGAGACTTCTGTGCATTAATTTTGTATCCTGCTACTTTACCAAATTCATTGATTAGCTCTAGTAGTTTTGTGGTGGCATCTTTAGGATTCTCCATGTATAGTATCATGTCATCTGCAAACAGTGACAGCTTTACTTCTTCTTTTCCGATTTGGATTCCTTTTATTTCTTTTTCTTCTCTGATTGCTGTGGCTAAAACTTCCAAAATTATGTTGAATAATAATGGTGAGAGTGGACAACCTTGTCTTGTTCCTGATCTTAGAGGAACTGGTTTAAGTTTTTCACCATTGAGGACGATGTTGGCAGTAGGTTTGTCATATATGGTCTTTATTGTGTTGAGGTAGGTTCCCTGTATGCCTACTTTCTGGAGCATTTTTATCATAAGTGGATGTTGAACTTTGTCAAAAGCTTTTTCTGCATCTATTGAGATGATCATATGGTGTTTCTCCTTCAATTTGTTAACATGGTTTATCACATTGAGTTGCGTATACTGAAGAATCCTTGCATTTCTGAGAAAAACCCCACTTGATCATGGTGTATGATCCTTTTAATGTGCTGTTGGATTCTGTATGCTAGTATTTTGTTGAGGATTTTTGCATCTATGTTCATCAGTGATATTGGCCTGTAGTTTTCTCTCTTTGTGACATCTTTGTCTGGTTTTGATATCAGTGATGGTGGCCTTGTAGAAAGAGTTTGGGAGTGTTCCTCCCTCTGCTATATTTTGGAAGAGTTTGGGAAAGATAGGTGTTAGCTCTTCTCTAAATATTTGATAGAATTCGCCTGTGAAGCCATCTGGTCCTGGAGTTTTGTTTGTTGGGAGACTTTTAATCACAGTCTCAATGTCAGTGCTTGTGATTGGTCTGTTTATATTTTCTATTTCTTCCTGGTTCAATCTCAGAAGGTTGTGCTTTTCTAAGAATTTGTCCATTTCTTCCAGGTTGTCCATTTTATTGGCATATAGTTGCTTGTAGTAATCTCTCATGATCCTTTGTATTTCTGCAGTGTCAGTTGTTACTTCTCCTTTTCATTTCTAATTCTATTGATTTGAGTCTTCTCCCCTTTTTTCTTGATGAGTCTGGCTAATGGTTTATCAATTTTGTTTATCTTCTCAAAGAACCAGCTTTTGGTTTTATTGATCTTTGCTATTGTTTCCTTCATTTCTTTTTCATTTATTTCTGATCTGATCTTTATGATTTCTTTCCTTCTGCTAACTTTGGGTTTTTTGGTTCTTCTTTCTCGAATTGCTGTAGGTGTAAGTTTAGGTTGTTTATTTGAGGAGTTTCTTGTTTCTTGAGGTACAATTGTATTGGTCTAAACTTCCCTCTTAGAAGTGCTTTTGCTGCCTCCCATAGGTTTTGGGTTGTCGTGTTTTCATTGTCATTTGTTTCTAGTTAGTTTTTGATTTCTTCTTTGATTTCTTCAGTCATCTCTTGGTTATTTAGTAGTGTATTGTTTAGCCTCCATGTGTTTGTATTTTTTATAGATTTTTTCCTGTAATTGATATCTAGTCTCATAGTGTTGTGGTCAGAAAAGATACTTGATACGATTTCCATTTTCTTAAATTTACCAAGGCTTGATTTGTGACCCATGATATGATCTATCCTGGAGAATGTTCCATGAGCACTTGAGAAGAATGTGTATTCTGTTGTTTTTGAATGGAATGTCCTATAAATATCAATTAAGTCCATCTTGTTTAATGTATCATTTAAAGCTTGTGTTTCCTTATTTATTTTCATTTTGGATGATCTATCCATTGGTGAAAGTGGGGTGTTAAAATCCCCTACTATGATTGTGTTACTGTCAATTTCCCCTTTTATGGCTGTTAGCATTTGACTTATGTATTGAGGTGCTCCTATGTTGGGTGCATACATATTTACAATTGTTATATCTTCTTCTTGGATTGATGTCTTGATCATTACGTAGTGTACTTCTTTGTCTCTTGTAATAGTCTTTATTTTAAAGTCTATTTTGTCTGATATGAGAATTGCTATTCCAGCTTTCTTTTGATTTCCATTTGCATGGAATATCTTTTTCCATCCCCTCACTTTCAGTCTGTATGTGTCCCTAGGTCTGACTTGGGTCTCTTGTAGACAGCATATATACGGGTCTTGTTTTTGTATCCATTCAGCCAGTCTATGTCTTTTGGTTGGAGCATTTAATCCATTTACATTTAAGGTAATTATTGATATGTATGTTCCTATTCCCATTTTCTTAATTGTTTTGGGTTTGTTATTGTAGGTGTTTTCCTTCTCTTGTGTTTCTTGCCTAGAGAAGTTCCTGTAGCATTTGTTGTAAAGCTGGTTTGGTGGTGCTGAATTCTCGTAGCGTTCGCTTGTCTGTAAAGTTTTTAATTTCTCCATCAAATCTGAATGAGATCCTTGCTGGGTAGAGTAATCTTGGTGGTAGGTTTTTCCCTTTCATCACTTTAAATATGTCCTGTCACTCCCTCTGGCTTGCAGACTTTCTGCTGAAATATCAGCTGTTAACCTTATGGGGATTCCCTTGTATGTTACTTGTTGTTTTTCCCTTTTTACTTTTAAAATTATTTCTTTGTATTTAATTTTTGATAGTTTGATTAATATGTGTTTGGCCTGTTTCTCCTTGCATTATCCTGTATGGGACTCTCTGTGCTTCCTGGACTTGATTAACTATTTCCTTTCCCATATTAGGGAAGTTTTCAACTATAATCTCTTCAAATATTTTCTCAGACTCTTTCTTTTTCGTACCTTCTTCTGGGACCCCTATAATTCGAATGTTGGTGTGTTTATTGTTGTCCCAGAGGTCTCTGAGAGTGTCCTCAATTCTTTTCTTTCTTTTATCTTTATTCTGCTCTGTGGTAGTTATTTCCACTATTTTATCTTCCAGGTCACTTATCCATTCTTCTGCCTCAGTTATTCTGCTATTGATTCCTTCTGGAGAATTTTTATTTTCATTTATTTTGTTGTTCATCATTGTTTGTTTGCTCTTTAGTTCTTCTAGGTCCTTGTTAAACGTTTCCTGTATTTTCTCCATTCTATTTCCAAGATTTTGAATCATCTTTACTATTATTACTCTGAATTCTTTTTCAGGTAGACTGCCTATTTCCTCTTCATTTGTTCGGTCTGGTGGGCTCTCTACCTTGCTCTTTCATCTGCTGTGTGTTTCTCTGTCTTTTCATTTTGCTTAACTTACTGTGTTTGGGGTCTCCTTTTCGCAGGCTGCAGGTTCATAGTTCGCTCTGTTTTTGGTGTCTGCCCCCAGTGGCTACAGTTGGTTCAGTGGGTTGTGTAGGCTTCCTGGTGGAAGGGACTGGTGCCTGTGTTCTGGTGGATGAGGCTGGATCTTGTCTTTCTGGTGGGCAGGACCGCATCCGGTGGTGTGTTTTGGGGTGTCTGTGACCTTATTATGATTTTAAGCAGCGTTTTTGCTAATGGATGGGGTTGTGTTCCTATCTTGCTAGTGGTTTGGCATAGGGTGTCCAGCACTGTAGCTTTCTGGTTGTTGAGTGGAGCTGGGTCTTAGCCTTGAGATGGAGATCTCTGGGCGAGCTTTTGCTGTTTGATATTATGTGGAGCTGGGAGGTCTCTGGTGCACCAATGTCCTGAACTCGGCTTTCACACCTCAGAGACAGAGATCTGACACCCGGCTGGAGCACCAAGATCCTGTCAGTCACACGGCTCAGAAGAAAAGGGAGAAAAAAAGAAAGAAAGAAAAAAATAAAACAAAATAAAGTTATTAAAATAAAAAATTTTTTTTAATTTTTAAAAATTAAAAAATTAAAAAGTAATAAAATAAAAAAAAAAGAAAGAAAGAAGAGAGCAACCAAACCAAAAAATAAATCCACCAATGATAACAAGTGCTATAAACTATAGCAAAAGACAAAAACAAAAAAAACGGACAGACAGAACCCTAGGGCAAATGGTAAAAGCAACGCTATACAGACAAAATCACACAAAGAAGCATACACATACACACTCACAAAAAGAGAAAAAGGAAAAATATATATATATAAAAAAAAAAGGTAGAGAGCAACCAAATCAATAAACAAATCTACTGATGATAATAAGCTCTAAATACTAAAATAAAATAAACATAAAATCAGAAACAAATTAGATGCAGAAAGCAAACCCCAAGTCTACAGTTGATCCCAAAGTCCACCGCCTCAATTCTGGGATGATTTGTTGTCTCTTTAGGTATTCCAGAGATGCAGGGTACATCAAGTTGATTGTGGAGATTTAATCTGCTGCTCCTGAGGCTGCTGGGAGAGATTTCCCTTTCTCTTCTTTGTTCGCACAGCTCCTGGGGTTCAGCTTTGGATTTGGCCCCGCCTCTGTGTGTAGGTCGCCTGAGGGCCTCTGTTCTTCACCCAGACAGGAGGGGGTTAAAGTAGCAGCTGATTAGGGGGCTCTGGCTCACTCAGGCCGGGGGACAGAGGGGTACTGAATGTGGGGCAAGCCTGTGTCAGCAGAGGCCAGCATGACATTGCACCAGCCTGAGGTGTGCCATGTGTTCTCCCGGGGAAGTTGTTCCTGGATCACGGGACCCTGGCAGTGGCGGCCTGCACAGGCTCCTGGGAGGGGAGGTGTGGATAGTGACGTGTGCTTGCACACAGGCTTCTTGGTGGCTGCAGCAGCAGCCTTAGAGTTTCATGCCGGGCTCTGGTGTCCGCGCTGATAGCTGTGGCTTGCACCCATCTCTGGAGCTCATTTAGGTGGTGCTCTGAATCCCCTCTCCTCATGCACCCTGAAACAATGGTCTCTTGCCTCTTAGGCAGTTCCAGACTTTTTCCTGGACTCCCTCCTGGCTAGCTATGGCTCACTAACCCCCTTCAGGCTGTGTTCACGCAGCCAACCCCAGTCCTCTCCCTGGGATCTGACCTCCGAAGCCCGTGCCTCAGCTCCCAGCCCCCACCCGCCCTGGCGGGTGAGCAGACAAGCCTCTCAGGCTGGTGAGTGCTGGTCGGCACTGATCCTCTGTGTGGGAATCTCTCTGCTTTGCCTTCTGCACCCCCATTGCTGCGCTCTCCTCCATGGCTCCATAGCTTCCCCCCACCATCTCCCATCTCCACCAGTGAAGGGACTTCCTAGTGTGTGGAAACTTTTCCTCGTTAACTGCTCCCTCCCAGAGGTGCAGGTCCTGTCCCTATTCTTTTGTCTCTATTTTTCGTTTTTTCTTTTGCCCTACCCAGGTACATGGGGAATTTCTTGCTTTTTGGGAAGTCTGAGGTCTTCTGCCAGTGTTCAGTAGGTGTTCTGTAGGAGCTGTTCCACAGGTAGATGTATTTCTGGTGTATTTGTGGGGAGGAAGGTGATCTCCACGTCTTACTCCTCCGCCATCTTGAAGGTCTCCCACACATATAGTTTTTCAGATTGAGAATAAAAAGTGCTGTAAAGAGGAGTCATATGTCACTACTATGTGTACTATTTTTTTTTAGATTTGAAAATGTAGAACCAGAAAAGCCCAAAAAGAAAGTTTAGAGTTCATGTAATTAACTCCTTCATTTCACAAGTGAGGTAATGTGTTACAAGCCACGTTGTTGATCCCACAGAGGAACCAGTGGCTAGCTAGATATTCTGACCTCCAGATTTATATTTTCATGGCACACTTTCCTTCTCTACTGATATATTTGGGAATAAAAGACACAGAACCACTGTCATCAACTGTATTGTGCATATCATTATGGCATCTTGAGTCATTCGGGCCAGAATTAAATAATAGCCATGTTATCTTTTCTATAGTTTTGATATACAAAAAAAATTAAACTCAAAATAACTCATTAATTTGCAGAAAATGTTCTTACATGATGTACTTTGAGAATACTTAAATATAACAATAAAAATTTGAAGTGGCTTGGTCCTACTTGATACTGTCACTATTTACATTTAGAAATTGCATTTTAATCTTAGGAGTCAAGTTTTTAAGTACTAATTACCTATGTTAATTTAAGCACACATTTACAGATTAGTAACTTATTGGCAATAAGTTTCAGAGAAAGAAAGAAATTAGAATCGACTGCCAATTGTTGTCTGAAAGAAATCAGGTAAAATCTAAAATTATGTGTCAGTGTGAGAATACGATTGTATTTAAGTAAAAATTTAAGCAACACATCTATTAAAGAATGTATAATATAACTGATTGCACTTACTATTAATTCTCTTGTGTGACTCATGAATTGTGTTTAAAATAATGTTATGTTTCAACTATATTTTTAGAAAAAAATTGTTTATATCTTTAAAAAGAAAAAAAGACTGTTGAGAGCAAGAATATGCTGTAAAATTGTAAAGTTAGGACTATAGTAAAATCTCTTCCCAGGTGCATGATGCCCTGATTATGAAAATTAAGGAAATAAATAGAAAATATTTTACTGAAGTAAAATTTTTAATTAGAAACTAGAATGGGATGAGAATTTTAATAGAGTGGTGGAAAGCATATACAGCATTTTATTTAATTTAATTAATTAATTAATTTTTGGGGTTGCACCAGGTCTTAGTTGTTGCAGGCAGGCTCCTTAGTTGTGGCATGTGAACTCTTAGTTGTGGCATGCATGTGGGATCTAGTTCCCTGACCAGGGATTGAACCAGCATCCCCTGCATTGGAAAGCGGATTCTTAGCCACTGTGCCACCAAGGAAGTCCCAGCATTGCATTTTAGACTTATCTTTTTTCTTTTGGTATCTTTCAGAAGTGGGTCTAGAGAATCGTTAAGAGGTATCAGCCCTGTATGAAAAAGTAATGTTCTAGATAGTAACGATTAAGTCAGTCTCTTGTTAAAACAGAAAAAGAACTTTATTCTGTCCATAGCATTTCATAAAGCTACTCATAATTTAGGAACTCAAAATTTTTAACATCATTCAACACTATCTATAAAAGAATGTAAGTTATATTCTGACAGTAGAAGCATAAACTTAAAATAAATGATAATAGAGGACGTTAGTGTCATTGAGTTTTTTGCATTTCCTTAGATCTTCAACTATAATTCATATCGAAAGATTGAAGTATAAATTATGAATTAATAATTTACTCTTTTATTGAAAAATAGGATGTATTTTATAGGAAATAAATAAGATAGTGTACTATGAGTTTTAGTCAGGGTTACGTTGTTGAGTGTTTAACAACTGATTTTTTGGGGTAAAAACTTTCCCGATCATTTGCTGATTTCTATGTAAATACTCCCAACACTGCCGGTTTTAGACTACGGACATGGCAGCCCTGATTTCAGAGTTGGGAAGAAAAGGACAGAGCACCAGAGGCTCTCAAGAACAGAAGAGTGTCTCTTCCAGCAGCCACTGATTTTTAGCTCACCCTTCATGCTTTTCCATATACTTGGAATATCTTTCCATTAGGTCTAGGCACAAAAACCTAATGCACCAATATGATTTTTGCATTATTGTGTAAATTATATTTTGCTTAGGATGAAATAATCTTTATCTATCGCACTAGTTTTCCCTTCACGAAGTTGAGAGCAGGTTTCATACATGATTGAGTTGCAGAGTATCTTCTTGACACTAATATAATGTGTTCATTGATAACATATTATGATATAATGTATTCATTTGCCGGAGAAAACTTTGTAGTAAGACTTTATCTTGCATAGGTCAAAAACGTGGCACCTAGTAGGGAAGTGAAAACCTCATTTTTACTGCCGTGGGCTTCATATGGATGATTTCTTTTTATCTGTCCCTTCAATGTGAGCATTTCCCAGACTACATTTGACCCTTACATAATCTAATTTTACCCACCCAGAAACTCAGTGCCAAATGTGAGACCTGGTTGAAATAACACTGTGGAATCTTGTGGTGTGAATATGTTCTGTTTTGTTCTTAACCTTATTTCTTTTGCCTACTACATTGTTAAATATTTTCTAACTTATCGTTTTATATATTCTATCAAAGGCCCCTAAAATCACTTTGTGTATAATAAGATAATAAGGAGAGGTATAAGTTAAAAACCTCCCACATAGAATTGTACTTCATTATTTGTGGATTTCTTGTTTGCAAATTCACCTACTTACTAAAAGATATCTGTGACCCCCAAATCCATCCTTGTGGCCTTCACCGTCACTCATACCATTCAGAGTGTGGAAAATGAGAGTCCTCTGACATGTACGTTCCTAAATGAGGTAGAAAAAGGTGATGCTCTGCCTTCTTGTTTCAGTTCTCATGCTGTAAATAGGTGGCCATTTAGTGGTCTGTTTAATGCCACACTTTTTCACACTTGTGTGCTTTTTGTTGGCGATTTTGCTGTTTGAAATGGCCAACAAGAGTAGTGTTGAAGTGCTGTCTAGTGTTCCTAAGCGTGAGAAGTCTGTGATGTGCCTTATGGAGGAAATATGAGCATCAGATAAGCTTTGTTCAGGTGTGAGTTGTGCTGTTGACCATGAGCTCAGTGTTCATGAATCAATAATATGGTACATCCAGACCAAGTAAGAGATAAATGACCAATCTGTATGTGAGGCAGCTCTGAAAAGTGCTAAGGTAACATCTATCATGTGTGAGGAAGCCATGGAAATGATGGAAAACATCTACATCTGTGGATCCATAAGACAAAAACGGTATTATCGCGGTTCTTCAGAGAAATGGAACCAATAGGATGTGTATATGTACAGACAGAGAGATTAGCTTTAAGGAATTGGCTCATGTGATTGTGGAGGCTTCTGCTAAACCCAAAATGTGATGGGACGGGAGTCAGGCTGGAGACAGGGGTTGTGGTCCAGTAGCAGTCTGCTGGCAGAATACCCTTTACTGGG
Organism: Eubalaena glacialis; assembly: GCF_028564815.1. Classification (NCBI taxonomy): domain Eukaryota; kingdom Metazoa; phylum Chordata; class Mammalia; order Artiodactyla; family Balaenidae; genus Eubalaena; species Eubalaena glacialis. Next base: position 49,433,173 of record NC_083723.1, read on the forward strand.
GAGAGGACAAGATTATTCTATTAACAAGGTTCTTCAGTTGACTGAATGAGGCCCTTCCACATTATGGTGGGTAATTTGCTTTACACAGAATTCAATTTAAGTGTTAATCTCATCTAAAAATCACCTTCACAGAAACATCCAGAATAATATTTGACCAAATATCTGGGGACCGGACACCATGGCTCATCCAAGTTGACATACAAAATTAACCATCACAAAACCAAAAAAAAAAAAAAAAAAAAAGTATAGTGGACAGAGTTATTGTAAGACTGAAAGCTGAAAACACTTATGGTGACATTACCCAGGGTTAGACCTTTCTTGGTTAGTATTTTATATAATTAATTGTTTATAAGAAATACCTATTGAATAAGGTATCTTTAAACAAAAACACACAGAACAAAGTTATGTATTAAGGAGTTGAAAAACACACTGTGACGAGATGGCTCTCGGGAACTAGGAGCAATGGCTCAGTATTTGCTAATTCAGTGTTTGTGGCAACATTCTAGAACATAACTACCCTAAATGACCAGAATCAACAGTATGTGCTGATGGCACACAAATCTATCTCACTAGATCTTATTCCTATGGTGATTCCCAGATCACACATCCTAGGGCCTAATGGTCTCTCTTTTGGGATGTCTAAAAGGAAAATTAACCCCCAAATGTCAAAAATTATATTATCTTAGCCACCACTACTGTCCTTTCTTTTTCCCCCTGAAATCCTATCCTTCCTCTACATTCCCTAACTCAGTGAAAGGGCTCATCATCCAATCAACCAACCAGGCTAAAAATGGGACACTCCCCATTACTTTTTCTTTTGCCTTAACACCATCCCCATGACTACTTGATCAACACATTCTGGTTTTTTTTTATTTGCTTATATTTTTACCTTTTACTATTTCTCAATTCAGCTAATTCCTCTGTATCTCACCATCTCTGTAGTATAGACGGGTAGCTAAGAACACTTCGTTTATAGTCAGATGGAACTGATTTTGATATTCAGAAAAGGAAATAGAATTGACTCTGCAACTGGGTAGATGGGAAATATTGGGTAAATTAACTTATACAAACTTCAGGTTCCTCATCTGCACAATGTGGATAATGAAAGTACCTATATCATGATACAATTTTGAGGATTACTTGTGAACAGACTTACACATAAGCATAGTACAACTGTGGCTGACACAGTTACTCAAAGAAGAACAATCGTTCTTGTTAGTTTATAAGTCAGTGACTGTGCTAAGTGCTAGAAACATAAGATTGAATAACACAGTCCTTGGCTTCTGTACTCACAAAGTTTATAACCTATTTGTTGAAATTTAAATAGAATTTAAATATGATACTTAGGGTCATCTTAGGTTATGCTCTCTTTTTTGCTTAAATTGCTCTTTTTTCAATGGTAATCTTCCCATTTGGGAAAATTGAAATTAGAGCAAGAGTTGATATGAAACGATAGAAAATGTTTTTATTTCATTTCTGCAACATTATCCCACAAGAGTTGGTCCAATTCATTTCTAGCAAAGGCAGTTATCAACCGGTTAGGTTTCTTCCTCCATTGAAATATATATTCTCCACAAGACTGAAACCATTCCATTTGTTTCTTATTTTTGTCAACACACTGTAACTATCCTGAAGAACTGTGTCTTTAATTACTGTGCTTTGTACCGGGGACAGACTACAAGGACCAGGACAAAGCAAAGCAGGGAAGAATGTTTTGAATTCACATTTCAATCACATTGTTGTTTTAATCATGAGATTAAAGATGTGGACAAATAAGCGCTAACATAGGGCCTGGAGACTGTGACAAGGTAGTATTTTGCAGATGTTTAAAAGTTACTGGGACTTCCTGGGATATACCAAGAAACTATGCCTATTATCTCTATGTGAATGCCTCTAAAGCAGCACTACACAGACATATGGAAAAGGTTTTTCTCTACCCAGAAAGAAATTAAAATTTACGGAAAGGAAGTAGAATGAGTAGACAGAGAATTCATTTATTATGTGGCTCCTCTGGACCATATTATCCAGGGAACAACATTGAACAGGCCCCCATGCAGAAGTGGCTTTTATAACTAACCGACTCTACCATATGTTTAGAGCATTTCAAATCTCCCTAGAGTTGAACTCTCTGAAATGCAACTGAGATCTCTTCAGTTAGTTCAGAGAGGTTTACTACCACTTTGAACAAACTTCTTACAGTCTGACATTTTTAAAGGGCCCACCTATCCACTAAAGGGTTCAGATTACTCTGTAAATCCCAAATCAGCAGAGATTATTATTATGGTTTAACTTTTTTCATACCACCTAGCACTCTAGAGGATAATTCTCACTTCATTTTGTCAGTTAGAAGGTGAGGATCAGAAAGCCTTTTTCATGGAGCATCTTTTGTTTCTAAACAGAAAGCAAATTTCACATCATTGTTTTCACCATGAGATTAAAGATTGTGTACAAGTAATAGCTGGTGGTGGGCCTGGAGACAGTGAGAGTGGGGTGTTTTGCAGATGTTCAAAAATTACTAAGAATTACAAGTGAGTATACCAAGAGACTGTGGCTATTATCTCTAATAGAATAGGAACAGAATAGAAAAGTAACCTATTGGTGACCATATTTTTTACAGAGGGATTGGACTTGTAGTATAATTTTTTGTAGATATGAAATAAAGACAATTTTTAACTTTTTACATCAACTATTGTCCAGATTTTTATTTTCCCAAAAAGGAAGATAATCCCCGTGGGAGAGGGGGAGAGATGAAAATATTATTTGAAATAAAGCTGCCTGTAGATGTTTTTGCCTTCAAAAGGGGGAATATAGTTTATATTCATAAGAACTAACATCTGTACCCTTTCTTTACACCTACAAAAACTAGCGAAGGAGAAAAAAAAGACTAAAATTTTGAGGTCTTTACTATTTTTTTTTATGCTGCAAAAACAAAGAGGTCATCTAGTATAGTGAGATATCTCTTTGGGAATTTTCCTCATGACTAATGAAGTTGATTATCTTTTTATGTACTTTGTGTACTTATGTAGTTTCTTCTGTGAAGTGTCTGCTCAAATATTTTGCCCATTTTTTTTGGTTTTTTTGTCTTATTATTTAGTTGGAAGTATTCTTCATATATTTTGGAAACAAGTGTTTTGTTTAATACATGTGTTTCAAATACTTTCTCTCAGTCTGATTTAGCTTTCTCATTTTTTCATTTTTCATTTTTCTTAAGGGTGTTTTTTGAAGATCAAATGTATTTAATTTTGATGAAATATAATTTATCATTTTTTTCTTCTATGTTCCAGCTCTTTTGGCTTTTTGTATACTATCTAATAAAATTTTTCCCAACATCCCCAAAATAATCAACAAAAACAAAAACCAAAGGGTCATCTAGGCTCTACCTTTAGAAGGAAAGAAAATCTGGAGTGGAAAGTCTAATGTTAGTAAGACTATTAATAAATCTTTAAATATGCAAAGGCTGAAGCAGAGAAGGAGTGGAATGTATAGAGAGCCATATGTGAAAATGTGATGGCAAATGTGTTTTCATTGGCATCTGAGAATAAAGTTGTCTGTAAAATGGAACATCAGAGAGATAAGAGGAGAATCTTTTTAAATGTGGTTGAAACAGAGAGAGAGGCTAGACTCAGCAAAGGAATGTGGGAGGAGAGATTCCAAGAGACACAGTGGTCAACCGACTTAGAACACCCAAAATCTTAAGAAAATGATACATGCAAAAAATGTTTTAGTGGTTTCTCCAAGGAATTAAGGAAAAAGAGTTAGGTTCCAAGTTTGAATTATTATAAAAATCAGAGAAAAGAATGGCTACAGGTGGTGAAATACAAGTGAGATATTCTTAATCTACTAGAAAATGAATGAGGGACTTGAAGTTAGTCTTACTGTTGTATTTGATGAAAAAAATCAGACTTGGGCTAGTAGATTTGAAGGAAGGTTGGCTCATATCATGGGCTTAGCAGAGGCCTGTGTGCATGAAGATCTAAGACATCTTTTGTCGAAGAACTGATCCTTAAGAAGGGAACTAAAGAAACCAGATAAAACTCAAGAGGTCAATGAGAGGAGAAATTTTTGAGTGAAGCAGGGTTTAGTAACTGAGGCTTAGATTGTTTTTTGATGCTAAACTTGGTATAGAAACCCAGGGGGAAAAGGTGAAAGAAAAAAAGACTTGGAACACACACACACACACACACACACACACACACAGAGAGAGAAAGACACGAAAGGCATGGACAGTACTGCCTTAGAATCTATAAACAGAATGCAGGGTAAAAGAGATGACAGTTTGTCTTCTCTTAATAAACACCTGTACTGGAGTTCATAGTTTATCACAAAGTGGTGGACTGGTTGAGAATTTGACCTGGGAAAGAATGATGATGCCTTGATCATTTAGTGAGACTAACCTAATTCAGATTAGAGAACGGAGAACATCATGTATCAGGGGCACTTTGAGTCATCAAAGCAGCAGCAGGAACAAGAAGTGAAGGAACTTAAACCTCCTAAGAGAGGACTGTATTCCTGAACACTTATAAAGATAACTCTTCGATATATCTGGAGGACATTTGAGATAGACTGATTTCTAGAAATCTCCAGGTGGAGGCTGAGTTGGAAAATAGCATTTTATTATGGCTAGCATAATTGTATTTCATTTCCATTCTGGTGTGGCTTGAGTCAATGAAGTGACCTAATTTTAAATTTGCCTCAGTGTGTATCACTCTGAAGCAAATTTTTCTTGACTTTTGCTTCTTCTGTTGATCTAATCAATCAACAGCAGTCTTGCTGCTATTAATAATTATTGAACCTCACCAGTTTGGGGTCACAGCCAGGATTCACCATTTTACACGATTATGTAATTTGGGGTACATATGATACAAATAGTATCATATGTAGAACACTTACTCTGCAGAATACAGACACACACTATTTGCTTTTCTCTTATTTGGAATGTAGAAACTATTAGCAGATATGATGCTTTTACATTTATATAAAATGTGCAATATTTACTTTTAGGGAAAAAAGTTTATAGAGAATGTTCTACTCTTACTTGTTGAATGTTTTATGGGAGAAATATAGGAAAAAAACAAACCATTGTATTTACCTAGTTTTATCCACAAAAAAGTTTTTGATACTTTTACCCAAGGTATATTTTAATATTGGAATAATATGGCAAATGGGGGAAACTTTTAGTTATGAGAAATAATAAAAGTAATCAAATAATAAAAGTCAGAGAGGATAATTCTGTGGCTGTGTATTCTTGGGCAAATTATTAACAATTACCTTGTTCTCTCTTTTGAAGGCAGTAATAATAATGATAATAAATTTTTAAGTCATGCAAACTTAGTGATTTTGTGATATTGTGATAAATAAATAATGTGATGAGCATTTTGTATAAATTATACAAATTACATAATTGCTTGCTATCATTAGAAATTGAACTAATCATAGTAGAGCCCCGGAGAATTGCTGCCCGACTGACAATTATCCACAATTTCCATAAATAATCTATTAAAGAGTTATTCAATGATGCTTTTTAGGTTTAAGGATGACACAATTTCTTTTGGGTTATAAATGGGTCACAAAGTTATGAGAAGAAAGAAGAAAAATGTTTATATAGACCAAGGTCCTATATATATTGATATATATATAGAGAGAGAGAAAAATTTGTTGTTGAACTCATAAATGATAAACTCTAGATATCATTTCTGATATAGATCTTGGATTGGTAAACATTTTCTGAAAAGAGTCGGATAGTAAATATTTCAAGCTCTGTGGGCCATATGGTATCTGTTGAAACTACTCAACTCTGTCATTATGGTGAGAAGGTAACCATTGAGAAAACATGAAATGAGTGTGGCAGTTTTTCTTTATTTTTTTCCCTCTCTCTTTTTTTAATTGAAGTATAGTTGATTTACAATGTTGTGTTAGTTTCAGGTGTACAGCAAAGTGATTCAGATATATATATATGTTCTTTTTCAAATTATTTTCTATTATAGGTTATTACAAGATACTGAATATAGTTCCCTGCGCTACACAGAAGGACCTTGTTTTTCTATTTTATGTATAGTAGTGTGTATCTTTTAATCCCAAACTCCTAATTTATCCCTCCCCCCATTTTCCCCTTTGGTAATCATAAGTTTGTTTTCTATGTCTATGTGTCTATTTCTGTTTTGTAAATAAGTTCATTTGTAGCACTTTTTTTAGATTCCACATATAAATGATAATTATATGATATTTGTCTGACTTCACTTCCTATGATAATCTCTAGGTCCATCCGTGTTGCTGCAAATGGCATTATTTCATTCTTTTTTATGGTTGAGTAATATTCCACTGTATGTATGTATGTGTGTGTGTGTATATGTATGGCACATCTTATTAAGCCAGTCATCTATTGATGGGCACTTGGGTTGCTTCCATGTCTTGGGTATTGTAAATAGCTGTTTCTATGAACATTCGGATGAATGTATCTTTTTGAATTAGAGTTTTTGTCTTTTCTGGTTATGTGCCCAGGAGTAGGATTGCAGGATCATAAGGTAGCTCTATTTTTAGGTTTTTAAGGAACCTCCACTCCGTTTTCCATAGTAGCTGCTCCAATTTACATTCCCACCAACAGTGTAGGAGGGTTCCTTTTTCTCCATACTCTCTCCAGCAGTTTTTGTTTGTAGACTTTTTGATAATAGTCATTCTGACTGGTGTGATATGATACCTCATTGTAGTTTTGATTTGCATTCCTCTGGTGATTAGTGATGTTAAACATCTTTTCATGTGCCCATTGGACATCTGTATGTCTTCTTTGGAGAAATGTCTATTTGGGGCAGTTTATCAATAAAACTTTAGTAACAAAAGCAGGCAACTGGCCAGACTTGGCTCATGGGCTATAGTTTGACAACCTCGGTATATAGTAAAAACAATGACATAATTCTGGATAGTTTCCTGACAACGTTAGCTCAGTATAAGACAGTGAGATTCAAAAGGCCATCCTGGGCTGGCATAATCAGGCATACTATTTGAAATTAAACACTTATTTATTTATTGAACCAACAGTTACTGAATGGTTAGTGGCAGGCACTCTGCTATTTCCTATAGGTAAAAGTGACTTCCAGGACATGGGCTTTGCCTTCTGAGGGGCAAACATGTGTTGCAGGATGACTGGTTGTTACACTTCAGCAAAGCTATAATGGAGAAGAAAGTTATTAAAGGCCCAATTAGAATGATCAAAGGATTGGAAAGTTTTCTTCATAAAGATAAACCTAAATCGTTAGGACTCCACAATCTGGAAAGAATCACTAAGACATAATGTGTCTGAATTTAATAGAAGTAACTCCGTAGATGCTAACAGGTTACATGTGGTTATTTACATGGTAAAGATAGCTTGGGGAGTCACTTCTATTAAATGTTTTGTTTATGCTACTTTAAGAAAAAGACAAATAATAATAAAATAGTAGAAAAAGAAGCAAAAATTCAAAAAATGGAGACTGATACTCAACAATTCACATTTTCTTTTTTATGTATTCGTTCAGACTTTTCTATACGTATATACTTTTTACATTTTTATTATTTTAGCTGAGATGTAATCCTTTTCTCACTTAATGTTGTAGCATGTATTTTTATGTCATCCATCACTATAATTTCATTGAATTTTGGTGTTCTCTTCTGATGTCTTTGACTTTTCACTGTGCAGTGTATATCAACTCTGGATGTCTCCCTAACATGTTTTCTTTTTTTTTTAGCAGCCTTTTCTCTCGTGAGCTCCAGATATTTATCTCAACTGTCTATTTCATTTTCCCCTGACTAGTCCATGGATACCTCAAACTCAACATGTCCTGAAAATAAATTATCATTAGCCCTGTTCAAAGCTATTATGCTTACTTCTCATCTCCTCAAATGGCATTATCCTAAACCAAACTCTCAAGGCAAGATTCTGGGGGTTACTTTTGATTTCTTCTTCTCCCTCTCTTCTAAGTCCCCAGACAATTACGTATTAGGTATTGTCACTTTTATCTGCTTGGAACCAATGCCTTAGTCTAGCCAGTAACATTGCTCACTGTGATTTTTGCAAAAAACTCCTTCCTGTCTTCAATCCATTGTCCTCCCTGCTGCATAATTGGTTGTTCTAAATATACATCTGATTTTTTAATTCCTGGTTAACATCCCTCAGTGATTCTCAAGAGTAAACCAGACTCTTAAACACAAGTACTAGAAATCTAACGTAAGCTGGCTTATGATAAATGAGACTTGACTGGTTCACCGATTTAGAAGGGTGCAGAGGGGCTGACAAGATCCCTGACAAGGGGCTCAAATGATGTTTTAGGTCTCATATCTCTGTTTCTGTTTTTGTGTCTCTGTCACCACTCTCTCTCTCTTTTTCTCTGCTTTGCTCTTTCTCATTCTCCCTTTCTCCCTCCCTCCATTTCTTACTTCCTATCTCTTTCTCCTGCCCTCTAATTTTAATGCATCTCAACCAAATCAATAAAAGAGTATTTATAAAAAGCTAGATATGCATCTAAGTGTCTTGGAACAAAAGTGAATACAAGAAAGAAGAAAAATATATTTAATTTTAGGAAAAGAAGGCTAATGGTCTGAACATGACCCAAGCTAAGTTCACAGATTTGTCTGGGCTGACCTAAGTCCCACTTGAGGCTCAAGCAAATCATTAGACACACAAAAGATTTTTATTATTTTGAATTATAATTTATGTGAATTAATGCATATAATTTATTTCACTCTTTGATTTATTCTGGTTCATTTTTCTTGTTTCTGATTTTTTATCGAGCAAGTTAACGAAACAATATGTACCAGCATTTTCTTCAGTCATATCCTATTAAGAGTATTAATAGCAACACCTGAAAAGTGCTTTGGATATCCAAAATGTATAGGCCAACATAAAAATTCAGAAATTGAAAGTTGCATATGTACATGCAGACACACATATACACACAAACACATACATACAGCAAACTTTTTATTATTTCATCTATCTCAAGCTATGTATTAGTGTTCAGTTCATCATTTCTAAGTTAATAGTCTTGAAACAGTATAGTTTTGAGTGCTAATGATTATGGGAATTCAGTGCATCGATAATAAGGAGGAAAATAACATTTTTAATTCAAAACTTCAATCCCAAAATCTTATTTGTTTGCTAATTTTTAGTACAGGGATATCTGCAGACCTTTCTTATATATGTATACTAATACATGTCACTATGGAAACCAATATAAGGAGGGGATTAGCTCCAGCTCTGGGGCAGTCCCATGGGGAAGGACAAGGAAGTATCAACTTGCATACACAGAAGGATGTTTCAGGGCCTTTTGTGAAGTTTCCATCTGCCACCTGATATAAGGTGTTTAGCTACATCTAAATACAGGAAGAAGGGCCTGCACACATCTCTGCGGTGGATCTCCATCCTGATTGACCTTCTAGGCCAAGAAAGAATACTGTGTTAGCAGATAGGGTATATTGGCTCCCATGGTGATTTACGTGTTTATAGACATGTTTTATTTTCATTTTTCTTTTTACCGAATCTTGAACCACTTAAATCCAGACTATACCAGTTGTCAGTTACAGCTGTCTGAAATTCTGTATTCTTTGGCAAATTTTTAAGGTTTTATTTAATTAATTAATTAATTTATTTATTTTTAATGATGAGAGATTACATCTATTTATTTATTTTTGGTTCCATTGGGTCTTCGTTCCTGAGCGTGGGCTTTCTCTCGTTGCAGCGAGCGGGGGCTACTCTTCATCGCGGTGCGTGGGCTTCTCATGGCAGTGGCTTCTTTTGTTGTGGAGGACGGGCTCTAGGCGTGTGGGCTTCAGTAGTTGTGGCTCACGGGCTCTAGAGCGCAGGCTCAGTAGTTGTGGCGCACGGGCTTAGTTGCTCTGTGGCATGTGGGTCTTCCTGGACCAGGGCTTGAACCCATGACCCCTGCATTGGCAGGCAGATTCTTAACCACTGCGTCACTAGGGAAGCCCTAAGGTTTTATTTTAAATTATCATGTGCATACATGCTCAAAGACACAGAACTTAAATTCTCCCATGTAAAAGTTATATGAAACACCACATTAATAGTCTAAATCTTTGCATGTATGGTTAAATTATTATTTTTACAAGGAAGGATATGCTCTGTTATTTAAAGCTTATTGTCTCTTTTTCAGATGTTTATTTTCAAATAGGATTCAGGCTAAATCACTAATAACTATCTAATGCTACATAAAGAGGTTACTACATTAAGCATTATGAGTATTTACCTTCGATTCTTATGTTAGTATTTTGTTATCCCTTAACTGAAAATATTGAGTTAAGATAAGGAAACATACATTTATTTAATATCTTAGTCATCATATTTGTCTGATTATGTGTATTTTTAATACTATAATGTGTGGGAGGTCATTGTAGAAATAATACACTATTGTTTGCTAAGATTGGGTATGACATGTTTAAACTGGACAATATTGTTAGAAATAGAAAGATATGGTCATGTGATCATCAGATTACTTGATATAGAATTGATTAACACAATAATTATTACATTTATTTTAAAGTACCTATGTCATAAGAAATCATGGGGAATAAAAAAAAATGTAGTTCTGAAATACTGACTCTGAACTTGAGAGATTAAAAATTAATAACAATTGGGAAGGAAATCCAAAAACGGGGGGATATATGTATACATATAGCTGATTCACTTTGCTGTACAGCAGAAACTAACACAACATCATAAAGCAAGTATGCTCCAAAAAAAATTAATCAAAAAATGAATAGCAATAGGATTCGCAGAAACTTTGATAATGGTAGTAAATGTAACACTGCATTAGGGAAGCAAACTGTTTCAAACCAAATTACTAGATAACTGTGGTTCCCAGGAGCAATTCAAAGATTTGACGTCTTTTTTTTTTTTTTTTTACATTGGAGTATAACTGCTTTACAATGTTGTGTTCATTTCTGCTGTACAGTGAAGCGAATCAGCTATATATATACCTATATCTTCTCCCTCTGGGACCTCCCTCCCACCCCCCTCATCCCACCCATCTAGGTGGTCACAGAGCACCGAGCTGAGCTCCCTGTGCTATATAGCAGCTTCCCACTAGCTATCTATTTTACACATGATAGTGTATTTATGTCAAACCTAATCTCCCAAAAAGATTTTGAAGTCTTTAGCTTTGAATTTTATTAATAACCCATATATTTTAAATAGTTAAAATTGTCTTAAAAACACTCAAGTAATTGGTTTATTCAATTTAAGTACATTAGAGAACACCAGTAGATTGGCTTTTGCTACAGAATTACTGGCATAAGCACTTGAACTCATTTTTCTGCATACCTTTTAATATATCTCCTCTACTAAAACCACATGAAAAAACATTTGAACTTCTTATACTGCATTATGGGTCTTCACTTGAATTCACATCTATACATAGGCACCCATGTAAAATGTTATGTCTGAGTACACAACCAAAACACACATACACCATCTTCCATTAATGAAGTCCCAGCAAGTTGCAGCTGTTTTTGCTGTGAGCACACTCGCATCGTGGGGTAATAGTCTTTCAGTAAAAAGTAAACATATAACACACTGAATTGTGATACTATTGCATCATTTTAACATGTAGTAATTCTAAATATTGTGTATTTCTTATATTATCTTGATATTTATTTTAAGGATGGAGAGTATTTGATTAAATTTACACATAGAATTTATTATTTAACTTTAAAGTTTCTAGATAATGATATCTGATACTGCAAAGAGATCTCAAACCAGATTTAATTACAGTGCTTTAAATACACAGACTATTTTTGGATGATACGCAAGAAACTGTTAACAGGGTTATTCTATGTAAGAGGTCCTCAATTCTGGGTAGGAGGGAAGGTTAATTTGCTTTTAGTTGTATTCTGTTCTATACTCTCTTATAACGTGTTTATTGCTTAAAATTTTTACTACGTTCCATCTGTAAGCTTTTAAATTAATTGTACAGTGAAATGTGGTAAATGTTACAATTAGGAATTTTTTTGAAATGTCTTTTGCAACTACTTCACTGTGGGAATCCAAATGTTCTTGATTCCATGCAATCAATATAAAGTAAATTGCAAGCTGAAATATAGATGTTTTTGTCAAAAAACTTTTAATAAGTGAATGTTATATATTTTAACTCAGGTAATAATTTATAAAATCTATTTGAATATTATTATTTTTGTTATTGGGGGTTCTACTAGCAATGTCATCTGGGGAAAATTTTCCAATTGCCCTTTTTTATTAAAACCTCTGATACAAGGTTTAAATTTCTGATAT